>NC_134986.1:21261660-21577075 GCF_050947335.1 Megachile rotundata
AATTTACGACACTGTTTGTTAATCGAAGGATAAACAAATGTAACAATATTTCAGAAATTAAATTCTGAAAACTACACACAAGTTACGGATTAAAATTTATCATCAGATTTTATTTATCTTTAATATTGTTAATAAAATATGCATACCTTGTACGATATTAATTAAAAATCATTTCAAATGTTTTACATCATTTTTTAAAAACTATACTTATATAACTTAGATTATTTTACGCGAATTAATTTAGCACGCGGCAAAATTGTGCGCTATTGTATTCACACTAACCTAACTATGAAAATGTTCGATGTGTACTATACACAATTTTAACAAGTTTAAAATTCTTTCCCTATTATTTGCCGCGTAAACTATCGAGAGCATTGCGATACGATACTATAATCGAAATTTTAAACTATACTAAAGGTGGAATTTTGTTAACGCTGTTTTATCTAAACACGATTAAAATACTGAAAGGTATATTTAAAATTTAGTTCTAAATGATATTTAACATATAAAATGTACATATACGTGACTACACATCTACACTTTCATGTATACTTTATATTCGATGTATGATAATGAATAATCTATAAAGTATTGTTTAATATAATAAAAATATAAATAAAAATAGTAACAATCTTTTTAGAATATATTTTATTTTAATATCTAATATTTAATATTTAACCCACCAATGGGTCAGGATGCAATTCGGGAATTTGGAAATAAAAACCATTGTATTGAAAAAAAATTTTAAATAAATAATTTAAGAATTATTTTCAACAAAAATATACATATTATTTCAAATGTAACGATAAAGAGAATATCAAACAAATAACGTAGGGGCGATGAACGATTATAAAATGGGGCGAATTGTTCAGATTGATAATGAAATATGTACAAACTGCACATGAACTGTGAATACAGGCTCTATTAGTTGCGATATACATACGTATGTATATAGAATGCTATTGTCGAGCCAAATGTAAGCAACTGAGTGAGAACAGAAACAGATTGGGGGAGTTAACTAGTTGAGAATGCAGCAGCAGGTTTAAAAGTGAGAGATGAGAAAGGGGTGTTGGAAATAAAGTGCGTGTGTAATGCAGTTCGGTTAAAATCGCGTAAACGGGCAACACAAAAACGATTGACTAACAGTCAATAAACAGGACCTTAATCTTAGGAATTGAAAGCTTTTCGTAGCAGTTACGTTCCTTAAAACCTTATAATTACGCACATATATATACATACTACATAAAACAGTGTAAATTAATTTTGTGGTGTGTTACATATAAAGAAAATACATATTTCGTACGGTATCCGCCCTCTATCGCCATAAAAGATGGCACCGTCATGTTTCGAGGTGATCCTGGTCGGTTTCATCCTTGTGTTACCATTCTTATACGAAATGAGCACAATATTTCGTTACTATTTCAAGTTCCTTCTCTACTATGGATATGTAATGATAAATTCCATTACATTGCTCCCAATTATGATATTACGTCCCAAGAACGTAAAAAATTTTATGTTAGTAATCATTTTAAAAATATATATCATTTATTTTTTCGGGTCTCTCTTGTTTTTTTATTTTTGACTGTCCCTTCGTACTCGATTTCAGTATTCATTTTTTCATTTCATAAACAATTTTTAAGACGATACATTGTAGAATAAATTTATTGACCGGTACTGATGAGTTAAACTGTAACAACTTTTATATATGTAGTAGTGATAATGGTTTGAATTACTTTCGCTTGCCCCTTGTGAATGTCATTAAAAACGTTCGAGACCTGACGTACACAAGTAATATTTTTCTGCGTGATCCGCTACGATTATATATGTCTTTCTTTGTTTTCTCCGTCAAAAACAACGAAGACAGACATATGATCGCAGTGAGATTGTACGGAAAATAGTTGTCGTGCGCATTCAGGGTAAGTTACAAATGATGTAACTTTACAGAGATACATATTCATACATTAATAATAACGGTATTAGAATAATACAATTTTCATAGTAAACAAAATATCGCAATAAAATGTTAAAATCAACAATAAATAATTTTTATAATTTATTTGTTTTTATTTAATGAAATGGTTATAACAAACATAATTTTTTAGTTTTTATTTTTCACATAAAGAGCAATTATTTCTTTTATTTAAATATTTTTTGGTACTTCTTTGTAGGATATAAATAGTTCAGAAAATTTCTACCCATTTATCAATATAATAAAAAAATAAAATATATGAAATATAATTTTAGACTGGCATCATCAGTATGTTCGTGTCTGACAAATTTGTTGGGAGTACGTTGGGAACTCAGAGGTAGAGAACATTTAGAACAAGATAGGGCATGCATAATAGTAGCAAATCATCAGAGTTCCTTAGATATAATGGGAATGTTTCAAATATGGCCAGTAATGGAAAAATGCACCGTTGTAGCAAAAAAAGAACTTTTTTATGCATGGCCTTTTGGTTTAGCCGCTTGGCTTTGTGGATTAATATTCATAGATAGAATGAATTCAGAAAAGGCCCGTTCAGTTATTAACACTGCCACAAATCATATTAAAGATGAAAAGGTAATTTAGTTTCTATTACATAATTCACAAATAACTTTTGATAATATTATGTATGTATATTCATTTGTTAATGTTATCCATTGTATAGATTAAACTGTGGATATTTCCTGAAGGCACCAGATATAATACCGGTAAAATTCATCCTTTCAAAAAGGGTGCCTTTCATGTTGCAATTACATCTCAATTACCTATATTGCCAGTTGTATTTTCTTCTTATTATTTTTTGTCCTCGGAAGAAAAAAGGTTTGATTCTGGTAAGTTTGATATATATATCTAAGGTGAATTCTTAAAAGCAAACATTAATTACATGTTACTAATCTAAAGGTCGAGTTATTATAACATCATTACCACCAATATCTACAGAAGGATTAAATAAAGATGATGTTGAACATTTAATGCAAAAGACAAGAAATGTTATGATGGAAGTTTTTCATTCAACCAGTTGTGAAGTACAATTTTCAAATACTCCTATTAAGTCTTAGAGTAAAGCAACCATTTTATAGCAGTTCAAGCAGTAATTTTATCATTCATATTACAATTGTAACTAAGTCTTATCTTGAAAACCAAAGAATATTTTCTTACTTTTTAGTTATTATTACTACAATAATTTTAATTACTCTAATATTTATCTAAAACATAGATTAAAAATTTTCTTTATTTTTAATGATATTTATGTCTTTTTTAACTAGCTATTTTCACAATAATTTTAATTTTATAACTTTATTTTTTAAGCGAGCATTTCAATTTTAATTATTAGATGCAAGTAAATCAAACGAATATTTATACAAAATCTGTGAGTTTTATATATACATGGAGATATTATCAATGTTAATTTTTTCATATCTAAAACAATAATAAGAAAAAGATTACATTGTAAAACAGTTTTTATAAATGTAGGAAGTTTTAGTAGCAAATGGCAATCTTAATTTTACTTTTGTATTGTATATATTATACTCGTAAATCTGTCACAAATTTTTTAAATATCAATATTCATATATGCAGAGAAACTATTTGAATACTTTTTTTTTATGATTAAATGATGGTTCCTTTCTTGGAATATATGGCAAGAAAACTATCAGAATAATAGATTTAAGGAAAAGAAATCGGTGAATAGAGTAAACAATTAAATGGATGAAGCAGTTATCTAGATAATGAAAAAACCAAGTTCAAATCTTCATACAGCAAATTGTGTGACTAATTCTTATGTTCCAAACATTAATTGTATTAATTATAGGAATTATTTTATTTCTAATATTTTTATCCATTTTTACAAATGTATTACATTCTTCCACACATTCATACATTTTCGTATACAAGATTTCTGTAACATTTACATTCCTACATTTGTAGTAAAATGTAAGTGATAATTATAAAATGTAATGATAATTTAAAGAATTTCAAATCATATGAAGATCTATATGTATATAGAATGTCCATGGATTAATGGTAAAAAAGAAAGATGCATATTTTGCAGGTCAAAAGAAGGTAAGATTGTATTAACATATGTGGAAAATGTCTACCGACCTTCTGCTATAGATATGTTGTATACATACTTTCGTATAACAAATTGTTTTTAAGGCGACATCTCAATGAGAAAAGTTTGAAGGGAGAAGGAGTGGATGCACCTTAGAGGGATAGCATTTCTGGACATATGTTTATAGGACAATTTTACCATTAATTCTTCTTTTTTCTTACCATTAATTCTAAGATATCCTGTATAAAAAAATATGCATCATTTAATATGATCATGAATAATTTTCAACCATCATTGATATTACATTAATTGTCATACAAAAAAAAATTTTTAAATTTGCATTCGTAATTAGTATTAATTATTGTGATAATGACTAAATATGTATTCACCTAAAATATATAGTCTCTTTATATACTATTCTTATAGTTAATAACAATATAATGAAATCTCCATCTGTTGTTTTCAAAGAGACTATTGTTCGGGACTAGGTGAAATAAACGAATTATTCGAATAACGATCAATCGAGATTTTATTGTAGTTGATTAAATTATAGCATTATATTATATTACTTTTTTGTGATTTTAAATTAAAAATATTAGCTAAGGAAATTACCTATGAGATTTATACTATGATCTCATTATTAGAAACATGAATACATAGAAATCTAATAATGATATTTTAAAATAACAAGAATTACTAAAGTAATTCATGTAATTTACGTTACGAAAAATATTTACATTTGTAAATATTTGAAGCAAGAAATGATCTATATTCAATGCAAATTAATTTATTTTTATGTGCCATTTTTATAATTAATTTTTTCCATTACATTCTGTAATTTACAAAATCATATTATTTAATATAACTTAAAAATTGTAATATTACAAATTTATACTTCTAACATACAATTGTTAGTTGTTTCAATATATTGATCAATGCAAATATAATTAAAACTGACATAAATACTAAGAACTTGTTGTGAAACAAGTGATATTCTTTAATCTATTGTATCAATTTTATTATATAATTATGTATTTATTGTGATTGAAATACTTTTATTGTAAAGTTACAATTTTTTTAAAATAGTAAACAACAAGAAAGTAAAATATTTAATTGCAAAATTGTATTTTCTTTATTCCTAATTGATGTACACATACTAAAAGTGGCATAACAGGAAGCATATTCTAGTCTGATCTCGATGGAAAATATTGAAAATTGTAACTGTTACAAAATAATTGCAGAAATTATTTTTAATTTGAAAATAAAATAAAATGTTCAAGGAACCTTTATATACTGTTTATTGTAAGTGATTATCATCAATGATATATATTAAAGAAACAACTGATACAATCTGAACATGGAATAAAAATAATCATTACATGCTTAAAATAAGTCTTATTTTATTATCACTAAATACATTAATAACATGAATAAATTATGGCAGCAGAAAATAAAATATACAAGTTTTAGACAATTAACATAATACACTTTATTTAACTAAAGATACTTTATTTTCAGAGAAGATGTAGGTAATAGGCTTAAAATTATATTTTTCTTTATAAAATTAATAATTATTTAAAAGAAACATATACAAACATGTATACTTTGAATTTTTATGCCTAAACTTACTTTGTACATCAATAACTTGTAACATTAATGAAAATTAACAAGAATAAGGCAATCCAGCTGCTTTTTTCTCTTGATTTTCTGCCCATGTTTTGGCTATTGTCTTTTTCATTTGGTCATCTCCTTCTTGATACATTTTCTTTATTAAATTCATTAAATTTGCACCAGGATCACTGTCATCACTCATATCTGGAACCACTGATGACTTTGATTGCTTGATTCTCTTTTCTACTTCTGTTATATGTGACCAATTTTTTGGAAGTTTTTTCGCAAGAGATACAACAACTGTATCAGGCTTTACTTTAACAGTGCTATGAGTTGTATCGATCTCTTCACATAAATTGTTAATTATTAAACTATAGTTTTTATTATCCAATCCAAGAACACGAAGATCCAAAGTTTTCTCTGTGAAGTTACAAATCACAGCTTCTTTAGGCAACTGATGTACATCTTTTAATGTAATATATAATTTTACTGTCGTATTTGTCTGATCCCAACTGTAATTATTAAGTTTAACTTCATAACATTTTTGAGGGTTTGATACTGCATGGGTTGATTTTGTAGATGATATTTTGTCTTCTTCGATCAATTTAGATAATCCTGGTTGTAATCTTCTTAGTTCAAGGCTGATAAGATTTTTGCTTCTTTGTCGAGTTGCTTGTTTAAGTAATTGATTCAACTCCTCGATATCAAGTTTTAACTACAACACAAAAGCACTCGAATTGTTTCTTCATAAAGGATGTTTCAAAATAAAATTTTTTTACTCATCTTAGAATCAATTTGAGTAAACTACAATATACAATTTAAATTATATGAACTTAAAAGCAGTTTTTAGTAATGTATAATTTGTATATATTATTATATGTCCTTGAGTAATATTTTACTTCATCGTTAATTTATACTTATTTAAATACATAAAGTATTCATACGTTAAGAAGAACAAAACATTCTTATTTTTATTATAAATATACGTAAGAAAACTGTCTTATTTACCTCGTCAGCGTTCGAAGACATTGCGTTGTTTTAAATAAATCGCAAATATTATAGGCGAAAATGTAATAAAAAGGACGATCAGTATTCAGTAATCTTTTTTGACAATGTTATTAGAATTAGAAACGTATCAGAGTTTTTATTGCACTTTTAACAAGTCACTCACTGTTCTCGACGTTCGAGTAACGACTGCTTACTGCACACTACGCACACGTTTAACGAATTGGGAGACCGTACAGCTAGTAGAAATTTCTGGAGAATTCAAGAAAATTCTTCTTATTATATTTAAAAAAATATATATATTAGTGGAATTATACTAATTCTAACCAAAACAATGGCAAATAAAAATTTTATATTATTTCGTGTACAATTTTGCATAATTTAACTTAAACTTAGCGTTAAGTTTAGGGTTCATTTCAAGTTGAGTTATTCTACAAGTACGTAGTATTTGTATATTGTGCATACATATATACGTATGTATAGTTAAGTTATATTAATACAATGGATAGTGTGAATTTGTCGGATGCTTCACAATTGGAAAAAGACTCAAAAAATGCAAAAATTATTCATAAACGTCGGTCTTCTATTTTTCAAAATCGAGTAATATCATTTGATGAATGTAAAGGTTAGTTATTTCATTTGTTTGTAGATATTATTTTTGATGATACACAGTTTAATTAAAAAATCATATAGTCTTTAGCAATTTAGTGGTTGATTTTTTTTAAATAAAAAGTATTTCGTGCACAGAAAACGAGAAGTTTGAAGATATCCAGGGCGCAACAAGTTGTAGACAAACAATATCACGGAAAGAACATTTTAATTTAGAAGAATATATAATTAATTTGAGGAATGAGAGAAAAGAATGGATAGAAACTTTGAAACAAAGGAAATCGCAACGAAAATGCTTGTCAAAGCAAAAGTTATGCATTGAAAATCAAGGACAAACATTAGACTTGAATGTTCTAACAGAGTTTGAGAAAGCTTTTATTACAGCTCGGCCGAACTATCAACAAATTTGTAGAAATTACAAAAAAATGTCAGATGTAGCTTTAAAAATATCAGAACTACAAAGTATAGTTTATAAATTAAATGAAAAATTTATTTTACAAATGGAAGACAGACTACATAAAGTTACAGATAGAATTATTGAAATGTCAGATTGACAACATTCCAAATATCAGATTATACAGAGATATTTTCTTCGGGTAAAATGAACTATTTATATTCCATAAATTTATTACATTTTATCATAATTAGTATTAAAACAAAGTGATTTTTTATTTTGTACAAAATCAATTTATACTTTACATGTATGCGTATATACATCATAAAAAAGGAATAAATAAGACAGACATTATAGTTTCTAAGTGTACAAATTGCAAGTTCTTTGGTATAATAAACTTACAATATGCCCAATTACAAGGACAATAAAGTCATATTTATATTAAAGCAAATGCTTATTTTCATTCTTATTATGTTAGTATTATTAATACTTTAAATAATTTAGAATAGAATAAAGAAACCAATAGAGCTGTCATCTATGCAAGTGGAAACTTTTTCGTCTCGCTGCTTTTCTTTCTTTTTGAGATAAATATTCTTTTCTCGACGTGCTGGTATGTAATTCTAGTATATGATTTATTTTTCTGACAATTTCTTCCGCTGTTATGGAATCAGCCTCAAATTCGTGATTCTTAAATGACGCAGACTGATGCAATGATTGCATCTGCCCAGACGATACTGTAAGAATAAAATATGATCGTTAAGATTAGTAAATAATTTATCTAGATATTATAATAATAAAAAAAAAAAAAAAGATCAAATACAAACACAAAATATTTTCAGAAATAGAAGAATGTGGAGTATAAACTAATGTAAAAATTGTTTTTGATCCCTTTGTTTCCGTTATTTCACACCAGGCAATGTTATCTATCTGATAACTAACTGCTCTTTGTCTGTTCCAAAAACGTCCTGCACCTTTACCAGTTATTATCGGATTTATTTCAATTTTTTCGCCCGATATTCCAAGATAAATTTCAGTCTTTGTTCTGACTTTGTTAATTATGTATACCCTATGTAAAACATTGAGTATTTTGTAATGATAAATTGTCGCATAAAATTCAGTAAATACAAGATACCTGTAAGATTGGTATAGCGGAGCTTCCATAGCAGTTGTATGACCCTCCATTTTTGCTAAATCCTCTGCAACTTCTTCTTGTTCCTTATTTTGAATAGCCAAAAAGTCATCTTCGTCTTTTGTTTCTATGCAACTAATCATATTGTGTCGTGCTCTATCGCTTGGTTTCATTTCAGTGAGACCTAATGTTGTAAATTCAAATTTGGATATTGTTTCTTTTGGGTCTAAACAAGGTAAATCCCAATCAACTTCTCCATCATCCTCGGTAAAATATAATCCGTATCTTGTAATATCTTCTCTGAAAACATGAAAGTATCGATACATTTCTCGCTAAAAAATTGTGCAGAAACAGTTACAATTTATAACAAATTCACACTTTAACGGATGATCTGGATGTTCATTCGCGTATTTGTAGCAAATTAATCCAATAAATTCGAGCACTTTTGCTGTAGCTATTACAATTATTTGAAGGGGATACATTCTTTGTTCTTTAGGTAACATACACATGAATATCCCATATTTTCTTATAGGAATGTCTACTTGTGCCTATAACAAAATTTTCATGAATCACATTATGAATCGGCTATAGACTGGTATATACAATATATCGATACGTACACTACCATCGAATTTAGCATATTCTATAAACGGATTTTGCGGTACATGGGGACACTTTTCAAGCTGTTCAGATAAAAGGGAATATCTTTTATTGGTTCGGTCAGTCTTTTTACGAAAGTCTTTTCTTTGAAATAATTCTGATTGTTGAGTAGCAGGTATAATGGGATTATTTTTCCATTTCACATTGACTTTAGCAGCTTTTTTTCTTTCAAGATCCATTTTCTCTAATCTTTGAGCAGTGTTAGAACGTTCTCTATGACTGTATTCCATATCTATAGCAACGTTAAAATCACAGATCTAAAAGGTCTCTATTCGTATCAAACGATCCTTTGGTCTGTTATTTGTAAATATGGTCAGGTAAGATTATGTTTCGACGAAAAAAAGATTGAAAGAGTTTTACCCATTTGTATATCATAAGATTCTGCAAGAGCATCTAAATCTTCATCGTCGCTTTCTTCCATGCCAGGATAACATTGTAATGTACCGTTTGATTTTAACTGTTTCGGAATATCCTCTCTAAGCATTACTATTTCGCACTGACCTTTAAAATGAATTTAAAAATCGTACATGACAGCTATTAATTATCGTTAAGCATTTAACCTAAAGTTTCTAGCTAGTGTACCTGTGTTGTCGGTAGATAAAAAACTATCTTTAATGTGCGATAGCAACCAGTGTTCATTGTCATAAAATGCCATTTGTAATATGCTGTTGTATGTATTTTTTTAATAACAAGGAGCTGTTATCGAAATTCTTCTAACTACTGTCTAACTGTGTTTCTAGTTCTATGTTACTTTTTTATAGGTAAATACCGTTTAAGGAATGGTCGGCAGGTGGCAGCATCTTTTCCTTCGAAGAGCGGACATTCCACCAAATCGCGTGAAGTTCAATTTTAACCGAGCAAATATTGTAAAATAATGTAATCTTTACATACATATTATTCAATGTGTTTTCTTCTACACATTGAAAAATCTAAATCTTTTATCGCGTAACTTTTTTATCTTAAAAAAAGTATATAGTATTCTTTTGTATCAATAATGCTACTATTTGCATAGTTACATGTTTCTTCGTGTTTTATGCTAAACCATTAGACAGAAGGAATAAAAAGAAATAAACCGTAAAAGACGATGAGAAAAAGGTCGGTAAGTCTCATTTTGAATTTGGAAACAAAATGAAATGCCTGAGGTTAAAGGAAAGAAGTACCCAAAACCTTATCGAGCGAAAGAAAGAGTACTATTCAGAGCAGCAAACGGAGAAGTGTGCCAGAGGAGAAATGAAAAACGGAGAAAATGAAGCCGCGAATTAAACGGCGAGTCGGGGAATGATTCTCCATCCACGAAACGTTCGACTATTCGAGGATGGGAAAAAAGAGACGCATGGAGAAAGGTGATTCTTTCGCGTCTATAGGATACGTGCCAACTGTCGTGACAGCCATTTCAGTATTTTTCTATAAGTCACGAACACGCTTGATACATATTTTTTAAGTAAGACTATATTCGTTTATTTGTAACAGGAATAAAAAAAAGTACAGAGAAGGATCTTAATTTGAATTGTAATATTTCGTGAATATGGGAAACTTCGTGTTAAAGAAAAAAGTAGAAACAGCAACTGTTGTTATGTAACCGTATCCGGCATCTATTTACCAGATTTTGGTGTACAATGACGCGAAACGGAGCCCTAATGTAATGGGGAGATCCTTTCCATTTTCGTCGTCGTCATCGTGGAAATTGCAGCGGGCAGGTAATAACCGAGGGACAGTAGAAAGTCGACAATTAACCGTGCTGGCAGTCAGCGTCATTCGTCATCCTCTGTGTTACCACCGTGGAAAATATCACCGAGATTTCCCGGTAAAATATTACCCGGGGATTATCGCGATAACTCTTCGAAGGACGGTGGTGATTAGTCGCGTTAAACACCTAAAATACGAGTGCTGGCATGGCGCTCGACGGATGCAGCTGATCATCGGGCTAAAAGTGGCCGTTGTATCGGGAAAATTCAGCGAAATGCCGTTCAATTTATCGAGATTCGACACGCGAGAACCGCGGTAAAAGTACGCTCATGAAAAACCGGGAAACGGTTAAATATTTCTGCGAGATGGAAAATTGAAAATTTCTTCCTCGATGTTTCTGTATTATCTCGCGCGAAGAGCATGATACATAGGTTGTTACAATCTAATCTATGTTTATTAAAAGTAAATCAGAGTATCGGTATAATCCAGAAGAATATAAAAGATGGCGGAGTAATTCAAAAGTTAACTTTGTTGTTTCAATAAAATTCTATCGCAACGGTAGAAAGGTTATTCATACCCAAAAGAATTAACACAAACAGTTTGTACTTGCGTATAAAAATTTTGTGCAAACGTAGCCGAGTAAAGTTTCGCACAAATAATTCATAGAATTGTACGAATAAAGAAAGAATAAAGAGAGCAGAGAGAAGGGCGAGAAGGCGAAAAAGGAAACAATGTCGGAAGTCGAATAACAAAGAAGGAAACGGTGTAATTTCCTCTGAAGCAGGCACGCAAACGAGAAAGACGAAGAAGAAAAGAAAATTATAGGAGATTCATCTCTTTTCACGCGCGTAATATTAAAACGACGAAAAAGGACGAGACGAGACGTGGCTGCGCAAGTACTTTCGACGATGTTTCGTAGAAGAAAACGAACCGAAGGAAAAGAAGAAAACCGAGCAGAGTGTTGGAAAGCGTAAGGAAAAAGAAAGACGGTATATTATGTACGCCGTATGGATATCGTATACCTACCGTTGACTGTCGTATGGAACGTGTACGAATGCTGCTCACAATTTTGATATTACGATTCTCGAGCATTACGGTGGCAGCGTCTTGATGCTTTTAGAAATATCCCTGCGATATATGGATACTGGTTGCATTGTGCATTCTACGAGGTGAACGTCTAAAGTCTAAAGACAGCCCCGACGAACAACTTTTACCTTTGCTGCGGGTAAAAAGAAATTTCAGGAACACACGTTTCGATGTTTACCCCTTTTAAAATCATTTCGTCGTGGACAATGAATATACAGGGTGTTTCGGTTAAAATCTCGCCGAGATACCTTTTCCCCTTTCTTTAGTCCGTTATTCTACATATAATGTCGTAAACAAGTTTTCGAATTTGTACGTTAAAGAAAAGAATTGTCTTCTCTCGTTGCGTTCGAACGCGAAAGATAACGATCGCGAAGAAAATATCGAAGGGCAGAGTACAAGGGTGAGGAGGCGTAAAAATCGAAGAACAGCGAAAAGAAGTTAAAGCGTAGCACGCATGTAATTGGACGAAAGAGTATCGTTCAGGGAAACTCGTGCGACGAAAAAGAGGAAAAGAGAAAAAGAGAAAAAGTGGAAAAAGCCAGAGGCTGTAAAACGGTTGAATAGGAAACAATATGCAACGCTACCAACTTACCAGGAGAAACCAGCCCAGCTGCTAGCATCATCCTCTCTCCTATCGCCTTCGGGCTATTTGCAATTGCTCTTTCTCTTTCTCTATTCTTTCTTTTCTGTCTTTGTTTATCGTTTTGTTCGCCATTTTCCTTGGTAAGAGAAGAAAAAGGAAGGAAAGGGAAAGCGAGAGAAGAAGAAAGAAAGGATGTTTCTACTTGTATTTTCTCTTATGGATCTTCGCTTATCAGTCTTTCTTCGTCATCGCGAATCGTCCGTCTATCCTTCGCTCTTTCCGTCTTTGCCGTTTGTTCTTGTCCCTCTGGCTGGCTCCATAACAACGGGAGCTCCATTCAAAGTACAATGGCTGGTCATAAATTACCCTCGAAAACGGTAGCATTAGATCCTGCTGGATTCACCCTTTATACAAACCGGAGTGGCGGCCGTACGCTCGCTTAATTGAGCACCCTCGATAACGCGATACGATTTGGTATATTCCCGGCTAAATTTTCAGCTCGCACTTGGAAAATTACCGGAACTCGAGTAATGGAGGAGCACGCGAACGGTGTAAGCTTGCCAGTTTTCCAAACAAATTCGTACCGTTAACGCGTCGACTGGTACGCGATAGAAACAGTCGTGTTCGCTACGGCACACGGTAATACGAATTATCAAGTACGTTAACGTTTTGCCAATCGATTTACCGCTTTCGGATTACGAACGCGTTCAGCGTCGAGCGTAGACAAATCTTCGGATATTTTATAAAAATTTACATTTAATCTTTTACGTTGTCGATCCGTATATTATCGACGTTAAATGTTCCAACGGATAAATATAAATCGGTCTTAAAACGTGCATCGATATTCCGGTTAATTGCTAACATTAATCGTATTTACCGCAACGATAACTTGCCGATAAGTTGTCTCGTTCTCGATCCGACGACACGCGATCATTACGCAAAATTAATGGCACTTCGCGTAAAAATTTGATGGCGCGTATCGATTGCGTTTTACCTCGTGACGAGTTCGGCCCGCCTTGAATCGTTAATGGCGATATTTCGATTGCCCCGCTCAAAATGTGTCGAGTGATGCTATTTCCTGGCGGCTCCTCTTCAAAACGGATTTCAATCGTTTTTTTCATTCGTTCCGATAGAAACGGTACTTCGAACGTATCATTTCAATTAGTTTCATTGCAATATTTCGATATCGCTAGGATTGCTCTTTTCTAGTTTCGTTTAATCGATTTTAATCAATTTTCAAACGAAAATAAGCATTTTTTCCTCATATATTGTGCTTTTGACGAGACGATAAAAATTAGTATTTTGAAGACTTCGAAACGCTCTAATTCGTGTCCAGAAGAAACAAGTAAAAACATGAAATTTTCGAAACGAATTCTAATTAAATTCTTAGCGGAGAATCGTTCGTGAAAATAAAGTGACTACTCTCGAGCACAAAGATCTTCTTTCGGTATTCCTTTACCGACCGTTTTCACTTCGGAACTTCCTACGTTTCGTATCCCTTTTTGCCTGGACCGAATGGCAAGCGACAACAAACGTCGACAAACGACTCTTTGCTATTGACGAACAACTAAGCGTTTCTACTGTTCCGTTACGATCGTTACCGAAAAGTAGAATGTTTCCACGCTTAGACGCTTTCAAGTTGAAATTGTACATTATAAACAGCAGACTGAAAGCTTCAATTTTGCACTTCAAAATTAAATTTCGAAAAGCGAAATTGTCAGTTATCAACTTTGTTCGTACAGCTATGAAATTTTAATTGGAGTTACCGTTGTTTATGGTAATTAATGTAACTTCAATGTTTATCGTTTAAAAATACGTTCCACTTTCAGTGAAAATATAACACCGTTAAAATTACAAAGCGTTGGAGACGCGAGCGATGGGAAATGACATTTGTTTTCTGTCCTACAGCCATGATATATGCAAATATTTACGGTATCGCGAAGGGCCCGGTTGCGAGAAAGGGGAAAGTTAAGGTAGACGCGAACGATCTCCTTAAAAAGTTTATCCGCCACCGGCAAATCTCCGTCGAGTTTACCGGCGAACTTTCAACCGAGCGTTCGTTCGTTTCTCCACCGGTTGGCTGGCATTTCTTGGAAAGTGTTTCCGAGTAGACAGCCAAATCGTTCGCAATCAGACTTTCCTACTGTTTTCGATTACTCCTTATTATCTTTCACTCGTCCAACTATCTCGTACCGTGATTCTTATCGAACGAGTCACCTTTTGTTCGCGCGTTTCGTAACGCTAATTTGCGTTCCTTTCAGGCTATCAGAAATTTCGCTTCTGAACGAAAATAAGAGACCACCGGTGTCTCGAGAAGATTACGATCCTTTCGCCGTGCCGCACCGCGCTCTTCGAATCATCGTTCGCGATTGCTAACTCGGTCACGTTTTGCTCTTATATCAAACGAAATACTGTTTGATCCCCTCGTTAACTTGGTAAATGAGTTCGCGCAATCTTGCGAAGGTAAGAAAAAATCACTGGAGGGGAAGGTATCTTTCGCGAATTGCATTCTTTTCGACGATAAATAGATTCGAATAGCCGGCTTTCGAGAAAATTCATCCATTAGGTCTACTTTTATCGGCACGGGCATTCGACGTTTTATATCGTGTAATGTTAATGCGTTTATTTTCTGGCGCCGTTTCACATTTTACAACGTTATCGAAAACGAAAGGAATACAAGCGTAAAAATTGGAGTCAAGTAACAAAGATACATCTAGTTTCAAAGGTTCTTGATAAAAGGTAAGAGGTGAGTATAGCGATACACGGTACGTAAACTTTATTCGAAGTTACACCTGCATAAAAGAGTGACTATTTTCCTTTCGAACAGTCGTCTGGTACAACCTCTGTTTCTTCTTTCGATGTTCCGCTCTAACGAAGTGTTCTACTCTCTTCCGTCTTCTCTCGTTTTCTTTCTCGATACTTTAGAAAGAACTTGACATCTTTATCCCATTACACTACAAGATTACGGTGTAGCCGGTGAAAAATATTTTATATTCTCGTTTCTTTTCTTTTTTATACCTTCCAGCTTCTTACATTGTCCTTTTTTTTTGTTTTTTCGTCTCGTAAATTCGCGTAAATTATCGTATGTGCTGTAGAACTCGGCTTTAGAATAGAAGAGTAATTAACGAAATTGTCATACGTCCCATCTTGATTAAACGAAATTCGATTCGACGTTATTGAATTCTAGTTTTTTCCGTAATCGAACGAACATTTAATGTAACACGTTTAAGGTGCGTGTAGTTCCATTCGTCGAGTGATCATCCCCTTCGTTCAGTTTGTCTAAAATAATTTATTCGATGATGGGACAGCAAGAAGAGCAGCAATTTGTCTCTTTTCTCGTTAAGCATGCGCCAGACACAGGTTTGTGTTTCAACGTTCGGTCGTTGGCAAATTAGGTTCACTGTCGGCGAAGATACATGTAAGAGAAATCACTGGGATAAGCGAGCCACGACTTAATTCGCTGGTAACACGCCGTTAAATCTTAACGACTCGAAGCTGGAGCCAAGATTTCGTCCGTTCGAAACTCTCTGGATGCAGCTTGTGTCTGGAGAACTCCGCTTTGCCACTCCTCGATCTCTTCGTCGTGCACTTTCCTACCATCTATTCGCCTTTAACCTTCCAATTCGTCCGATCTCGTCAACCATCGAACGATTTACGTTTATCTTTACCACTTTCCTTCCGTTCGGTTTTGGCAAACAAGCACCCTCGTTTCTTCTCCTTGCCTCGATAATTATTCACTTTATTCTTTTCTACGAAGCAATCACGATTTTATTAAAATTACGTGCCAGAAAGATCTTTCACAACGTTTTACCGTTTTACCGAAAAATTTCAAGACATCGCGTTGTCTTTTCCATCTTCCGATAGTTGGACAAATTAAATTTGTGTTCGGCTGGTTATCCCTGTACACGGAGGGTCTTTGACCAGTTTTCGAGACAAAATTCGTTTACCTCGTATCAAACAGGACGAAGGACCCGTTGAAACCTTCTTTCAAGGACCGTCCGTAAAATTCTTTTGCGGCGTTAAAAAAAAAAGAACCGCAGTTTCGAGAAAATTCTCGTAAAATGCCAAGACGATCGATAGGATCGAAGCAACGTTGTTTCGCTAGAGAAGTTCGAGGGACAATTCTCGAATGGAAGAATTCGATAATATGCATCGTATTGATCCAAGCCGGTTCCTTCGACGATAAATGCAAACACACCGGTCGAAAGACTGCCCACGGGGAATTAACGAAGAGATTGAACCGTTGAAAAAAAGGTAGGAAGGCGCCTTTAAAACTCTGGCTGGCTGTAATGCTTTCAACGATACGCCGCCATTACGCGAGGAATTGGAAATCAAGTATTCAATTCTTCCGGCGAGCAAATTTGTACTGCGGAATAAAGTGTTCCAACCTCTTGTACGCGAAAACTGCCGAGAAGCGGGGGAAAAAAGAAGAGCTTCGACCTCGCTCGGGGGAGGAACGTTCGAATACACGAATGTTTCGAGTCTGTAGGCGGACCGACAGTGTTTGACCGTGATATATTCGATGGAAACGTACGATTAAAATTCATGGAACAAAGACGCGTTAACGTAAAGCTAGAAAAATTGCATCGATATTCGTTTATGTTCGAATTTTAGCGAATCGTTGGAACGATGTTATCGCGTCGATTCGAAACGTTATCCTTCCAAATACGTATAGCTAATAAATTCTCTGTAAAGAACGAAAAAAGTTTCGCGTCCAGAACGCTGACTCGAAAACAGGAAAATACACTTTCGTAATATCGAAAGATAGGGTTTAGATATTTTACCGGGAACATCAATTTGCGAAATTGCATGGATTCAACGTTTCCTAGACCACATTCGTCACGGTACCTTTTAAACAGCGGCTGCCATCCTGTTCTTTGACGCAGCTATTACGGTACAAAAGATCTCTTCGCGCGACTTTCATTTTCAGCGAAAAAGATGATCGCGTTTCCTTTATTTGTTGGCCGTCTCCCGTCACCTGGTTATTATCCTCGATCCTCGGCTTTCTATTCCCTCTTTCGCGTGTCCCTTTTCTTTCTACAGATATTCTCCGGTTGCGTAGCGTAGCATTTTAAACATTCATAGAGCAACTCGACTACCATCTAGGTATATTATCCTCATCTAGCTCGGATCGTCGCTTTTGTCGCCTTTTCTTTTCTATTTTAGCGACTGCAGCTTGTTCCGACAATCGTTGCGACTTCTTTTCATTCGGTTTTCCTTTTCGGCGATTCTCGTTACGATACACGCGATCGCGATTTTATCTTGGCCTATCCGCTTCAACTTTGAAATCGCGATTATTCCTTCTCAATTTATAGGGCTAATTTATAATTATAATAAATCCTATAGGTATATCTCGCGTTACGAAACAGAGACGAGAGGAAGCGAGAAGGAAATAAATGGACGATAAACGGAGGACAAGATTTATTTCGGCACATGTACGAAGAGCCGAAAAGAGGCGGTACGCGAGTAATAACGAATGGGATAATAATTGAAATTAGGAGGCGGCGAAGAGGCTAATACGACGACAAGCCCGACGAGCTGGCAATTAAATCTTGACGTATCGCCGCCGAGATCTCCGCCTTAAGCCAATTTCGCAATGATGAAACGCGATTCTTCTTCCTTCATTATCCTCGCGACGTAAATTTTCGTCACTAGTCACGCGATTGCTCGCAATTAAGCTTCCTGTTCTTCGCTTCGAGGATCCTCTTTAAAATATATCTAGCGCATGTTTCGTGCGTCGCGTATCGTATCGGCCCGCGTCGCGTTCCTATTGCCATGCTTTAATTCGCATTAATCTGCATCTTCGAAACGTACGAATTCCCACAGCTGAGATTTCGACTTCTGTCCGAGGTTTCCGCAAACTTTAGCGGCGTATCTTGCCCATACCATTCGCGAAAACATTGAAACTACGAAATTACAAATCATTTAACGAGGCTAACAGAGAAATCACGAGGGTATACCGGAGAATGTTTCTCGAGGATGACGAATGAGCCCAGGCGGTTTGCGACGAGCTAACCTAAAGGTTTTCGAAGCTGCGATCCTTTTAGGTAATACGGGTTCGTCTAGAGTCCAGAGGGCATAGCGAGGTAGCTTATGCCCCGTGGGAAGCTTCGCGATTCCCTGACAAACGACCACACGGTATTCAAACGTCGATCTCTGTCGAGATTCTAGTCTGTCCCGCGTTCTCGCCGTTTCACTTTCATCGCGGTAAAACTTTTAATCGCGGAACACTTACGCTGCCAGCAATGTCACCGTTCAACTCCCTCTTGCTTCCCTTTGTTTTCCCTTTTCAGCAATTTTTTTCCAGGTCAACGATGCTTCGTTAATTGCAGCTTCTCCGAGCGTGATCGTTATCTCGCTTTGGTTTCAGCTTTCCCCATTCAATTTTCCGTATTGCCTCTCGCTTCGCTGTTTCGCGTTATGTACTTTTTTTCCTTGCTCGAAACATTCGTTCGTACGCGGTACTCGATTCTTTATCTTTGTTTGTTCGTATCGCGAGACCGGTGTAACTGCTGATATAAATCGGCCGAGGGCGGTTACGCGCTAGAAACTAAGTCAAAAGTTTCGAAGAATACTTTTTCCTTTGCATCGATGGACGCGCGATAAAAAGAAAATGTTTCACGGATTCAACTTATTTGTTCGAGGAAATGTTATTCTACGTTTTCGATCGATTTCTTCGCGTGAAAGTATCGCTATTTCGATCGCATCGCGACACCCTACGCTTAGTCCGCTTCCGGCGACACGCAGATTACCTACCTTTTCAAATTTCGCTCGTTCCTATTGAAACTCGGATACTAACTTAGCGTTTGATTCCAATGCCTCGAATCCCTCTCTGCAGATTTGCCCGACTTAACGCAATATCTATGTATGCCCCATGGAGAATTCGCGCCCCGATATCTAGATTCGCCTTCTACCCTCTACCCTTTTGCTGTCCGATACGAGAACATTTTTCTTTTTCTTTCCCTCTTGTCGATTGGAAATTCGATACCATCTACCCTATCTTATTATCTACTAAAAAATCATATTTTATCCTTTTTCTCGTTCCCTTCGTTTCCTTCGCTGATCATTCAAGATTTCCATTTGCTCTTCTGCAAATGGGACTGTCTCGATGTTATCGAATAAATTCACCGTTCGTATCGTGCTTAAATTTTACCAGGGAAATTCTCTTTATTCCATTAATGTTTTGCGTTAGCGCGAATCTCGAATAACGATCTCCGAGTCTTTGTAGATTCTACGCTACCGTATCTTCGTATTCCCGTTGTTCTTGTTCTTTTCAGCAGCGTTTATTACTCGTTATGTATTTGTTTTTTATTTTCGCAAGTGCACCTATTAATCCACGCGTTTGATCTCGCTTCGCTCGTCATTTTTTTTCGATTAACGTAATACATGGTTCGTAATTTATGTTGCCATTTATGATACCTTTATGTCATCGAAACGTTTCAAAGTTTACGCGTCCAAATCGACTATTTGATACACGGTAACTCGATATTTTTTATATATCGTTTCACGTAATCTTTAATTTTGTGTCTTGTTATTCCTGATTTCTTCATTCGAAAGCTCGTTTTTCGTAACTTGACGTTTCTCTGTCGCGATCTTTGTCTCATTTATCATATTTAAGAAAATTTCAAGAAGGAACAATTTCATTCGTTAAACTGACTCGTTATCTTCACGGTCGATCGGCTACGTAGCATTTCTTCCTTGTTTGACTTCCTCGATTTATCTTTGTGATTGTCTCTCTTCATCGGATCAAAGAAAAATAATTGGAGCCAAATTACGAATCAGAAAGAGCAATAGCGACACGGGTTAACGACCTGGCAAAGTGGTGCCGTGAACGTAAATTTTTGACGAGAATAGAAATTAACTTTCGCGATGTCGCTTATTTCGGTACGGTTTGTCTTTCGCCGTTCTTTCGCCGTTCTTCGCGTAACGTTAACCGTTAGCGGATTTTTCGCTTCAACTTTTATGCCGTCGATGAGCATACGCGTATTTAACAAGAATATTTGGCCAAACAAGTTCCTTTCAACATTTCGGAGCATTCTCTTTAATAACAATATTTAGACGATAAAGTTTTTGATTGAAAATATTTGCACCGTTTATTATCGATGGCATCGGTGCCGCGCTACGTAACGCTGCCTTAAATTCTACGAGCTAATTGCTTTTCTTCGCTTCGAGCGCCAAGTCTTTTAATCTTATTAACTCTCATCGATTTCCCGTCAAGTTCCTCGAGGAGCGAATAAACGTTTACGGAAATGAAAACAGGTGAAAACGACGCGTGACCATCGGGAATATTTTATATGTTTCGCTTTATTCCACGTTCAAATAAATGAATCGTTCGAACGTGAAATCTGTCACAGACAATCAGAGGAAATGAGCAAATAAATATATTATCGTCCATCAAAATTATGACGAAAGAGTTGTAAAATAAACGAATCGATGAATGTAGATTTAAACTCGTACTAAACAGGGTAAGAAAAGTTCTGTAATTCTCTTGTAGTTTTGATAAATAGTTATTCATCAAAGTTTCACCGTTACAATGTTTTTGACTATCGAAACAGGTTTACTTAAGTCGATACATGTAATCATTGTATATAATTTTTCTATTTTATATTTCAGTTTCTTGCCCATAAATTGAACGTTTATATGTATAATCGAAATAAATAATTCGCTGTATCTCGTATCGTTCATCCTCTTACGCGCAACGTTATCGTGACGCGTGACGATAGAAAAATTTCTGTGGTTAGATAAACATCGAGAAACAGAGGGCCGGACGTGACCAGGCATAAAACGCGACGAAGGGCGAGAGACGATCGAAATTAAACGACCGTCTGTAAATTACTTTTTCATTCGGCGCCGTTGATATAATCTACGAATAATCCAGGATGTTGCGCGACTCCCTGGGCATTTAGCCGCTTCATACGCCTTACCACTGTCGCTTTCTGACCGAACGACCGACTTTCTGTCCTCGTCTGACTCGTTTCCTCTCACGATCGACCAATCAGCTTCGATCTTTAAAGCTTTTCTTCCGTCGGAACCCGGAATGCTCTCTGTCCGCAGCGTGAAAGCGCAGTGGAACGACCGCGAATCGTGCATGCGCGACGACCTTCTACGCATGCGTTACCTGTCTGTCCTATATCTATAAGGACAGCAACCCTCGTCGAGGCCGGTCAGTTCTCACCCGTATTCGCTCGGGTTACGATCGATCTTCTCATCCGTGACCTTGTTTTCGCCTATTCTGTTGCGTCGCGCCGTGTCGTGCCGCGACGCGACGCGCCTCATGATTTTTACGTTCGCAGCGCGACGTCAAAAAGTTGATTCGAACGGTTCGTGATATTTTTTCCAGCGTGAAGTGTTATCGTTGACCGTGTTACCGGTCCTTTCCCTTCGCGTTTACGAGCAACAGTGTTTCGCTACGAGAGGCGGTGCGATTACGCTTCCCGAAGAGTATCTACGAGGATAAATGGTCCCGTTGATGTTTCGATCGTACCAACGATTTCGTAGACGCGCGACGACGTGAACCATACCGTGAACCATCGTTGGCCTACGTTCCATCGAGGGTGGTTCCGGTACCGATTACGCGACGTACCCTGCGACCGTGGACCATCCGGGTGCAGGGTCCAGCGAACGTCGTACATCAATAATCGTAAGTTCTAAAAAAGTTTCAATCGCTCGAAACTTTTCGCTCGTTTTAATCGTTGTAGAATATCGTGATTCGAATCGCTGTCAATTTTCCATTTCGTTCGGATCGTTTATTTCGATTATTCCGATGGCCGGAAGATCCTTGGGCACTTTGCAGCTTCCAGGTGTCCCCAAGAATATTTAATGTTCTCATTTTTTTTGTCGATTTGCTGTCGCGTTATGTTTTATCCGGCGAAATAGCCGATACTTAGAAATTCCTACTACAATTCGGTAAAAATTGAACGGCGTTACATAAGTACCTTGCTCTCGAATATCATTGTTCGATAACGTTATTTAAGCTCGCTGAATTACGATGGAAAATGATGTTTGAAATCCGGCAAGTTTAAACCCGGGAAGAGTACGTACTTCTCTGATGTTTCAACGAAAACAACGCTAAGGTTTGTTCGAAGAGAACGCTCGCGGCTAAGCGTCGAGCTCCGTAACAAGTTACAACGCGTAAACGCTAAAGGTGTTCCGTAGGAATCTCGAGAAACACGATGTAACTTTATTCGTCGAAGGGAACCGAGATTTTGCGGGACGTTATTTGCGCTCGAATCGTAAATTAACCGTTTCGGTATCGCGTTGAAGAATGCCCGGTATCCATCGGTAAACTGTAAACCTTTTATGAACCCCTGTAACTTGACGATAACATATCGAATCTCCGTCTCGGATTCTTTTGACAGTGAGATCATTATAGAGTAACATTAAAAACCAAAGAATCGACATTTTTGTATCCAGTTTCCTCGCTTACCTTCGCTAAATTCGTCGAAACGAATCGAAGCCGGAATCCCTTTGAATCGATTCGATTCGTTCGTTCGAACGATCGAAGGTCGCTTTGGTACCCGCGTGGACGTTAAGCGTTCGCAAACGCGAAACGTTTCGTACGAAACGCGCATCGAGCATAACGAGGGCTTTCCATTCGGATAACGTTGTTCGTATTCGAAATCGAACGCCAATGGTATCGTCGCGAATAATTTCGCGAGAGTAACGGCACTTGGCATCGCTCGAATACACTTTCGAGCCGCCCTCTTAACCGTTCGAGTACCGCGGCCGATTGCAGGAACACGCTCGAATAGTACCCAGCACCGCAATCGCGCTGTTTTTTCATGTTACGAGAATTATTCGCGATTCCGTCAATTATTCGACGCTTAACGTAGCTGGAAATTTGTTCGCTTTTTTACCGCCGAAAATGTCGGATATCTACGAGAGCTCGAGTAGGAAACGCGTAAAAAGCGTACAAATTTCGTCGATAAATCGAATGATTCGCGTGGAAAGTTAGTTTCTCTACCGTTTTTGTCTTTGAAAAAATTTGTAAAAATTTGTAAAAATTGTGGAATACTTATCGAAAGCAATTATACTATCGTTCGTTGCGTGAAACGTTCGGATTATTTTTTTAGCGAAAATAAACGATGGAAATACGCTATTTATTTCGTCGCGTTTATCGAAGATCACTCGACCGTACTTCAAAGCTGTGAATAATTATCGAAGCAGTTTGCGATTGTACGGTATCGAATCGGTGGGAAGCTCGCGAATAAATGGAGAATCGAGTAGCCGTCGTTAACGGTAACCCTTTCATCGGCCTTCCATTAAGAATCCACATTTCATTTCATCGGTCATCGGGGAAGCAATGAATCTCTAGAAGAAAAATGTTTCACGAAGAACGCTTGGATTAAGAATGGTATAAAGATAGATATAATTCTTGTAGAGAGCGCGAGAGAGTCGGAGAAAGGGGAAAGAGAATCTTGATGGAGAAGACCGCTTCTCTCGTGCTGTTGCGGTTCGTTGGCGTGGTTTGATCGAAAGGGTATTTCCTCGGCATACAAGAGAAAAGTTCTTCCAGGAAGATAAACTGTTCTTCCCCCTTAACGTTCTTCGCTGCGAAGTTGGTCGGGCAGGGAACTTTTCTGAAAGATTCACAAAAGATTTTTTTTTCCTTACCGCTCCGATGCTCGAATATAATTCGGGTGGGAACGGCGACGAAACTTTCTCGAAGAAAATTTAAGCGTGCGCGTACGAGATCTCGACAGCCATTTTCAAAGAATTATCCGAGAAATTAATTATCGTCGAGCCGCGTACTACTGCTACCTTTTTAAATGGAAAAATTAGTACAGTTTATCCTGATCACCTTTGTACATGTCGGATAGCTTGGTTGAAACAATTTTAGACTTGATTCGGCATATGGCATTTAATATTTCAATTTAATTTGAAAATATTATTGTAACGAGGCTTTGAAATTGTACGAGTAAAAGGCGAATTTACGAAAAGCAGAAAAGAAGGTCAAATCTGGCAGAAAATAATTAGTCGGAGCGAGACGTTGCCGCGTCTGAGTAAACCTTTTGTAATTCGAGCTTGGTTCGAAAGTGGGTCGAACTTTGGCGGGTCTAGAAATTAGGGGGTGTTCGAGTCTCTCCCCTTTCTCTGCTACCTCCGTTTCTCTCTCTCTCTCTCTCTTTCTGTATGCTGCATCGTTCCTGTCGGTGGATCGATCCTGGAATTATTAGGTAATTACCGCGGTGCGCTGGGAATAATTTCAGAATCGATTAAAGGGACGAAGCAAAGCGCGGGGGGTCTCTGGTACCAACTTTCTCGAACGGCATTAAGTACCGACTCGTTTAAGGTCGAATCGCTCGGCTAACCTCTACTTTACGTTCTTTCGTTTCCCTTATACCCTCGCGGTTGTTCTTTCGAGTCGCGCGTCCGTTAACGCGGGATCGACGACGACGGTAATCTCGATCGTAACGCGGAAACTTTGCACCCGAGTGTATCGGCGAGAAAGTTTAAAAAGTACAACCGGAGCACGAGCAATCTGAGAACCGATCGGAGTTAACTAGCTAACGAAACGATGAAAATCGACGTAGGAAATTGAATTGGAACCGGTAGTCGATGAAAACGTCGGAAAGAACAATAGAGGGGGAATTAGGAAGGAAACTGAGAGAGGGTGAAATTTTCCAGGGAATCGACGGTTCGCCGTTTCCACGAGGATGATTCTGTACGGAACGCCTTTACGAGCCTGCTACTCTTAATGTCTCCATCTTGAGCCGTGGTGCGCGCCACCGACGAGGATTCGATCTTGCGAGGTCAAAGCTACGGGCCACGGATCAACGAACGGGGTGGAGGTACGATAAAAATAAAGAAAATGGGGGTGCCGGATGTGGAACAGGCTAAGAGACGACTGCAGGATATACTGAGGAAAGCGCAGAAGCTCGAGATACCGCCGCAAGAAGTGATCTCGACGAGGACCGCCCAGAAACTTCTTGCCAGGACGAGGAACGTCCTGACATGGACGATCTGGATCACCGTTTTTGTCCTGCTGCTCAGCGGGGTCGTCTATACGCGTTGGCCAACGAGACAGGAAGTCGAGACCATTAGAACTGTCCTCAGGCGAACGGTGAGTCGATCGCACCATTCTATTAATATTCTCACCGCGAAATTTCAAAGATATTTCTGCTTATTTCGATCGTCCGTTTCACGAAACGTCTTTATTTTCACTCGTACTCTTCCCTTCGCGGACTTTTTAACCGTTCGAGGTACGGTTCGTATGTAAATACGTATCGAATTTCAAATATCGTGATAGTCGATTATCGTTACTTCTAATATTCCTGAATAAAGCCCATGAAACTTTTCGTAATCCCGTTGCAAAGTAAAAGGTGCAAGTATACGAAAAGAGTCGCTGTTGGTGGTCAGTGGCCGTGCTCTAAAAATCCATTGTTCAAAGGGTTAACGCGGTAAACGTATTCAGTCGCCGAAGCGGCTGGACGACAGTTTTAATCCCAAATAATGAACGTTGATAAAGTGCAGGTAAGCCGGTGTGTGCTCAAACGATTTGAAAAACATGGAACCAGAGGATTTTGTTTTTCTCTTGACACCTTGAACGCATGGGTATTTCATTATCCTGTGTCACGGGAGGTGAGTTCGAGGGTGGGGAAGGGTTTGTAATTCCGTAACGGAGTACGCTGCCTAATGGTGTAACGTCGAATAATCCTCGAACAACGCAACCCCATGTGTCAATGTCATTGACAGATGACGGTATCGATAGAGTTGTTACCGAAATGCGTGTTACCTCTCTGATAAGCCGCAACGCGATCATCGCCGAACCATTTCCAAAGCTTCCAGATTTGCTGCTGTGACACGTGTATCGTGTTAGGTATGTCCGAATATACGTATGTACATAGAGATCTCGAGGAAGATTTTCTCGATGGCAAAAGAAAGCTCTCATTTTCTGGTTAGGTCGCGTTATTAAAAATTGACGGATTACATTCGTTTATATTCGAGCGATGCGACGCGACGTATGGATTTTACGCGAGAATGCATCGTATGCTTTTGCAATTTCCCGTTTCCCTTTCTTTCAGCCGAACGCGCGAACCCGACGTCGCACCTTGGTCTCGATTAATTAAAATGATTGCACGATAAGGTGAGGTAAGGGTAAAGGTGAAGGTAAAATCAAAGGCAAAGGCAAAGGCAGAGGCAAAGGCAAAGGCATAGTGGTTTACTTGGATGTTTCGCGATCGTTTCGATTATAGTTTGACCAGTTTTCGCGGAATCCCTTTAATCTGAAAATTATTGCCGCTTCAACCGACACCTCGGTCGGATTTCCATAGGAAATTAATATACGTATATCGCAATATCGAGTGACGGCAACTTGAAAGTTTACGCCGTAGCCGTGGAAGTCGGCTGAAAAGACAGAGTGGAATATTTACGAGGCAATTAGCGAGAGAACGGTGCGCGAGTTAAACCCCGTGGAATATCTTCGTCGAGCAACGATTGCTGCCTACGCGAAATTACATCGATTCGCTTCGCCTTGTCGCACCGTACCGTGCCGCATTCCTAGCCGACCAACTTTCGTCGCTTCGAATATTCCGCTACGTTCAAACGCAGCTAATATTTCGAACTACATAGTACTAGAACGTTCCCTTCCAAAAAGGAAACAAAAATTTCCGATTAATTTATACTTTTTCTCTATAACGACCAAGCAGAATGATAATATCGCGACAAATTGCTTTCCCAAACTTTTTGCTAGAAAGTTTTCTCATATCCGCTACGCTTTCTTCGGACAGTGTTTGACCACTCCTCAAACTTGCGACTCGACAGATCAAAATATTTCGTCCGCTTAATAAGCTTACGAAGTTTCCGCGAAATTCGAACAAGACACATTTTTTTATCGGTTTCGCGTGTCTTCGGTCCCTTTGCTTCGACGAGAAGAAACTTTTGAACGTCGAAGGAATGGAGAGGCTAAGGATATTTCGCATTCAACCGCGCTGCAAATTTACATCGAACGAATATTATTCGTAAATTCGACGACCGGAAGCTGCGACTTACTTCCAAAGTAGCTAACGAACCGGCTTCCTACTTAGGGATATTGCGGCTGGTTGTATGGTAATTCCGTTAACTCGCTTAATTAGAATTCTGTTCGTTAATCAACTCGAAATTTCTTTCGAAAGGTTATTCAGCTTCCCTTCAGCGTTACACCTTTATTTCAGCGAACCTTTGAAACGCTAATTTATCGCGGTGTCATTTATCAGCTCTTGTTCGCGTTATTCGCTTCTTGAATTATTAAGTATTCCTATACATTATTCCTATACATCGATGCGTTGGAACCGTACAGCTTGTACGAACGTCAGCGGTTTTGAATAGAAGTTTATTAATCCGTTGTTCGCGAATCGTGATTCGCAGTTTTTATAATACGTTTTGTTTACGAAAGCCAGTACATGCAACGCGAAAACGCATTGTTAACTGGCACATTGTCACTGCTTATAAAAAACGAACGAAAAAGTTTTTTATCATTTTTTAGGCTGGAACTTTGCGACTGAAAATTGATACTCGCTACATCCCGTAATTCGAACGCTTAATTGTTAACAGAAATTTTAGTCGCGAACATATTTGGTCCGAATTAAGGCCGATTTAAACTTATACCCCGATAACGCTACAATGTGAAATTTGTCTTCGATGTGATTTTTCTATCGATTTCTAGGAATCATGATCAAAAACGTTTGTTTGAAAATGGAGAGAACGGTACGTCGAAAGCGACATTCCCCGAGGATGATATCTCGAAAAAGAATGTATGTTTTCAGTCGGGGGAGCAATAACGTTACACGGCGTTCTAGTTTCCTCGAAGAGTAATCTTCCTGTCTTGGAATTCCTTCCGCCCGTCCTACCGATACACCATCCTGTATTTCTTAAATCCAATCTCTATTTTTATTTCTTTTCTATCCGATCATACGTCCCTTGTCACATTTGTCTTATTTCTTGTCCTAGTTATACGAGAAGGTCTATATTTTAATACACCGACTACCGTGTTGCCGCTTCAGCAGCATGGAATGGAAATAACAAAATTTATAAAATAAATCCTGCGTGGCTTACCGTCGGCTAATAGTATAATCGAAGTCGAGTCGGAAAGTTTAACTGGAACTTGTCGCGGTAAAATCGCCGTTGGATTTCTGAAAGCATAGTTTCAAAAGAATCTTCCTTTCCTTTTCGTTTTCTTCTTCTGAAAAGATAAAGGGCGCCGGTGAACCGGAACTTTGAAAGATCTCTCCGGTTCTTTCAGGTTGCGGAGATAGATCGCGCGAAGAATAAAGGATTTCATAGAATTTTATTACACGGTTCGCTTTTTTCTTTTTACTCGCCAGCCGTGTTCGTTCATTCTCTAAATGGAAGGAAACGCGTGTATGTACATACTTTCGATATTGCTTCTATGTAGAACACAGCACGATCGTTCGATTCGACTTTACGTTCACGCAAAAGTTGATAGAATTTTGTTGAAAACCGTGGAAAGCTTCTCTATATCGAACGACAAGCAATTTGGAAATTTACACGAACAATCGAGTTTCCTCCAATGTTCTTCCGTTCAACGCGACTAAGTGCTTTGGAAAATTAATAATAAAACGTACATCTTCGTGAAATCTGTTCTTCGTAACGTTTACAGAATTTCAGATATTTTGGTAACACTTAAGAAATCGAAATAGCGAAGCGTTGCGTCTCTATCAATCTTGATCGTAAATTCATCGTTCGACGTCTATCATTCATAACTAGTCAGTTTAGAAGCATCTATCCGTTCATTCGAAGTCATCGTTTAAATCGCCTTTCCATGTCGCTCATAGTTCATCGCTTAACTTAACGCTTTAATTGTTATGCCGCTTGCCGGTGATCGGCGCTAAACCAGTTAATTATTGAGTCATATCCGTGCATCGGTACAAGTAAATTATTAAATATCTTGTGAAGGTAATTTAGTATTCGTATTAATTTAAATATTTAGAAGAAAATCGAAAGAAACGATACGAAGTATCGAGTTAAAAGATACGGTTGTTTGTAAAAAAATGGTGAAAGTAATTGGCCGACGAAAACGTATGTGCAAACGTGTCGAGAAGATTCGGGTGGATTATACGAGAACCGCGTTATTTTTCGGCGTTAGTAATCTTTCGCGTATCTCCAATTGTTTTGTCTTTTATTCGGACTGAAACTAGCCCGTGACGAGTAAAACGCGAATCGAGTTGTCGAGTAACTCGAAGCCGGTTTGGAGAGGCTGCTGACTCTCGAAGTGCTCAATTCCCATGGAAATGGCAGCGAAACAGCAGCATCTCTCCTCTCTTTTTCTTTTTTCCGTGTTGTTCGGAGTTTCGTTGTTCCCTCTTTTTTTTTTATTTTCGTCGAAACGGCGCGACGAATGCGATCGAATGGAACCACATCCACTCAACCTGTCCCGTTTCCGTTCCCGTTGTTTCTTTCGTTCGCTCGGCGAGTTTTCATTTGCTCGATTACCATGTGTTGTTTCGTCCATGGAAAAAGCGCGGGCTGTTTGCGAGCGAGGCCAGGACGATGTTTTAGATAGGAAACAGAACGTTTCGCGTGTTTTTTAGCGGTCGAACGGTCATGCTCGAATACGACACGGCCCGTTAAATCGGCTATTTAGTCCGTTACGAGTAATTTCGATCGATCGAAAGTGAAATTCCTTTTGCAGGAAAACATCCTATAATCCGCTCGAATCGAACCATGTTCGATTTCTATAATATTACCTCTCCGAGAAACGCGACAACGTTACCACGTATTCGTACTAAGAACAGGTAGTCAGGAAGCGATCGATTTCCTATTCGAAAGAAAACGAATTAATATCGAAAAATCAAGTTTCGAACAGTAACTTCCAGTTGAAAGGAAAAAAAATGGGTAGCTGTTTTTAACGTCTCTTTTTGAATATGAAAAGAGACTGGAAAGGTCTTTGATGACAACGAAGCTGTTACAGTTAGCAAAGTCTGGAAGCGCTTCGAAAGAATTTTAATATCGATGCAAAGTATTCATCTAGATTCGTGAGCGCGAGCGCGCGCGTGAGCAGCCGCGGGCGACAGTTAAATTAAAAAATACTGGAAGGTGGTAAACAGTTAAAAAAAGAAGAAGAAGAAGGTTCAGCGTATTATAGAGGACGCGACTAATCCTGTCACAGGTTAGAGATTAAACGTTGAATATTTTTGCAGCTGACCGTATCTCGGTTATGAGCTTGCGTTTCCTATTCGTTTCAAAATATACGAGTTGCGAATGAACAAGACTTTCGTGTACGAGGTTTATTTACACGATTTTCTCTCTTTTCTCTAAATCCTTGGTTCTCTAAAGCTTGATAATTCGATACGATACGTAGGTGTCGATGTTTTTCTTCTTCAGTCGACTGAACGTATTCAATTCAGGTTGCTACGTCTGATTATTCGTTTGGCTGTTTCACTTAACGTAGGACGGTTAGAGCCATCACAAGCCAAAGTCCAACAAATTTTATGTTATCGCCAAGTATTAAAGTTTCACAAGCAGTTCGAATTTAATGTACGATATCTTTTCGTTATATAATTTTTAATTTCGTAAACGTGGGATAATACGATGGACGTTATCTCGGTAGCTAGCAGTTTGTCCCAGCTGATAAAATTATACGCGCACAGTAACGTATTAATTTTTTTCGTTAAATTGTTTGTCTATTGGCAAAATGAAGGAAAAATAACGGAACGTTAACTTTCTGTGTTAATGTCGACGTATGGGAAATCACGGATGAAACAATCGCGATTCCATTGTCTACGGTCACGAACGAGATATCCGTGATTGCATACAGTTAACTCGTAAATTTCTTGTTGAACTGGTTCGCCAGCAAAGAAAATCCTTATCCGAAGGAAATTCTGTTTTCGTTTCATCAAAAAGAAGACGACGAAAAAGTTTGCTTTTGCTTTGGTCGTTTATTTAAACAAATCGTTTTATCGCTCGTAAACGATACAGTAAACATTGACAATTTCAACGCGATATTTCCTTTTTATTTATTACATCCCGGTTTTTCTTCATAAAAACTATTTCATTGTTGATTTTCCTTTCTTCCGTTCGCGGATCGCGAACAAAGAGAAAACACTATTTTGTTGAAAAATCCCGCGTCGTTCAAAAATACAGGCGGCTTAGTTTTTTACGCGATTCGCAGCCCCTTTCTACCAAAGAATCGCTGGTCACGTGAACAATTGCGACGAACGCGTGGAATTATTTCACGGGTTTTGCGCGAAACTAGTTTTTCACTGCGCTTCGTTAATTCTCGGATTTCACAAAGCTGTTTCGAACCAACGCGTAAACACACGAAGTACGATTATATTTTCAACCTTTTTATTTTCCAAGTTTATTCCTCGAATGAGAAGGGATTGAAAGAAAACCGAATTATTTACGATTCGAGTGTTTACTCGAATTTTAGACGGGTTTTTACGAACGCACGACTATACCTAATTGCATTATACATATATGAGTGCATCAAGCTTCTGCGAATAAAATGTTAGACCGGTATCGTGGACAATTTTATACGTTGTTGCGATATGGCGTGTCATATTAGTATCGCGATCACGAACATATTTTCAATTCCGTCTTGGCGTCTCGTTTATACGAAATTTCGGTAGAACTGCAGTTCGACCCGGATCGGTTAATTTTCTCATTAGGAGGTTCTCTTTGCATTCAAATAAGACACCGCGATGGTCGCGTCCGAATAGAAAAGGTAGCAACCTGTTTCACGGAAATGTATGCACGGGGGCGTGAATAATTGCTCGTTTCGTGGACCGGAACTCGCGTGATAACTTGCAAGTTTTTAAGTTACAGTGGAAATTTAGAAAATAAGTAATTAAAATTCGTAAAGTTCGTAATTAAAATTTTAGATGTTTTGATAAATAGTTATCTGACAAACCGATATAATTTGCGATATTAAATTGGTACGTTTACATTCGTAATTTCATCGTTGTCGAAAACGAGCTTCTTACAAGATGTTATTGTTAGAAACGTCAAAGGGACATTTCGTGGAAAGCCTGGACGCATCCTCGGGAGAATAATGAGCGGGGTAAGAAGGTAAATTAGCGGGAGCAACAAACAATTATGCTTTCGTAAAGCTGTTCCACGGATTCGAGCAGGTTTGCGGTGGCAGAAATAGGACGAGTCGACGGAATTTAGCTGATTAAGGGGGAACGGACGCCTAGAGATTTTAATTAGGATAACCGGGCGGTGCTGCTACATTCTGAATTTTGCGTTAACGCTTTGGCGATTAATATAATGAATCTTTGACTCCCGTAATTTGAAATTCTCTTTTCTATCCGTGCGGAATAAAAAGCGGTCGAAGCGGCGCGACGCGACGCGTTATCAACGTTGTAGCTAGACAGGGGTCAGGATGGGCCGAAACGTGACCTGTCTCCTAAAAATACGATTTTCCTCCTCCGTCCTTCTTACAAATTAACGAAACGAATAAAGAAGCGATTATCGGTTCGTGAGATCTTACTCCGACAGACATAAATTATACAACGCGCGAAATGTTCCCGTTACGCGAAATTAAAAGGTAAAGAAGCTCGGAGAAAAATTGCTGTTACGCCGTCACTCGTCACGACGCTTCAACTGCCAAACAATCTAACGCGGTAAAACGACCGCAGGGGTGACGAACCCTTGAATTTCTACCAGGCAACGCTGACACGAGTCCGTGTTTCCGCAAAAATCGACAGATTGGATCATCGGTCGTTGAAACGTTCGTTGTTTGCCAAGCCAACTCGTTCCGTTCGTTTGTTTTCGGTTTGCGGTGAAACATTCGGATAACCCTGGTTACCACGTCATCATTCCGAGCTGTTTGCTCGGCAGATTTGCCCTCGCGAGCAGCTCTACCAAACCAAAGCGGTGTTGTTCGTCGCGATGAAAAGGGAATCTTTTATCAAACGCGACTGCGAAAATCGCATCGCCTTGATCGCCGATAATCGCGGAGGTGGCAACCGTGGATATAAAAATTCGAAGATATACTCCGACGGATGCGAGGTTATTGGTCGAAAACTTTCAGACCCAATGATCAGCGAAATTTAGGGGCGAAGCGAGGTCGAAGAAATTCGAGTATTAAACTCGTTTAATAACGACGGAACGATTTCGAAAAGCGAATATAATTTATTTTGTCAAAAGGAGCGCGTAGGTTTCTCCAGTCGATTAACGTTCGCCCTTTTTTTTGCCCGGCAAACGTTTCCTGCTCACCCTTCCTTTCGCACCAGTCTCGCTCACCGTAAAATTTCCCGTGCAAAATCCGATCCTCCGGTGAAACGGCTCGAAAAGTCTGGTCGTATTGGTCGAACGGTCTCGTAACGGCGCTTCTACGGGTGCAACTGACGTACACTATTGGCCCACTACCGAAGTTAACTGCCATTAATTATCAGAGATACTGCATACGATCGTGCATATACTCTTCCCTCTATACTTCTTCCTCCACTTCGCGATATGTTCGCCGTTAATTAATTGCCTGTTCCTATCGAATATTTTACGGGCTATGTTTCTCGTGTTTAATCGAGCTTTTAATTTCGAAAATGATTATCGCGGTTGACACAGTGTCAATTGCGAATTACCATGCGTCGTATCACCACGCGTTGCATGATTCCGCGTTTAAATAAAGAACCGATCGTGAACCTGATTTTCTGCTCTATGCGGCACTCAGATTTTCGATCGATCGTAGTCGTTTCTTCCATCTATGAACAATTTATACGCCTTGTTCGAAGCATGTCATCGAAAGGAATAAAGGAACGCAAACAGCGGTTAATTACCGGAGGACGTGTACGAAATTGTCCGATATCGACACACGCGACTGCGTGCGAATATAACGCGACGTTATAGGTCGTGGTGGTGCACAGTTTCGACACGCATACCTACCGCCATCTCGTCGCTTGCCTCGTCGTTTTCTTCGTCGCTCTTTCTCTCGGTATTTGCCCGTTCCACCTTAATTGTTCCAAGATTCGTATTCGCCTTAATTGTACCGGGATTCTTGTACGGTGAGCAACTACGAAAGGAATCCGCGATAAAGACGACAGAATGATAATCAGATGCACGCCAGTGTCGGTGACAGTCACCCAATCTCGATTCGCATCGAGAATTCCGCGTCCACGACGCTATTTCGGAACGAAGTGTCAAAGTTTCGCGTCGTTTGCTTCTCCCGCTCGAATAGCGATCGTTCTACTAATTGAAACATTCTCCTAGTCCGAATCGCGTCGAGATAAAGAAAACTCGTACGTGCCGGAAATGTTGTTCGCGTATCGGTAGGAAAAATCGTGCAACGATTAAACCGTGGCGTGGAAGGGATAATCGATGAAAAAACTAGGGAGAGCGAAATCGTCGATTCCGGAGTGTTTGTTTCGACGCGTTAACGAAGTACATCGAAGTTAAACTCGTCATCGAGTCGAGATAATTGGACGATATATAATAGAATATTCTGGGGTTGCATACAGCAGTCGTTAGCTCGCAGGCTCGGGCATTATTTCAAATACTAATTAGTAGGGCGAGCGCGAGAGGGAACGGTGGCGCGATCAACAGGCGAGGTGGCAGAGGCAGCTTCGTAACGAAGCAGACCTCAATTATGCATGTAAATTTCACACGCGCGCGCCTCCCTCGTATACGCGTTTCACTCTTCTAATTCGAGTCCGTGCCTTTTGGCCGTGCCCGTGGACCGACCCCGTCGCGGGATCCTGCTTTTTTATCGTCACCCTCGCCGTGCTTCAAAGACACCGTGAAACCGCGCGATTTCTTCAATTATTCCGAGCCGCTTCGAGAGAAGAGGGCTCGCGCAGCGAAACGCTAGTTCCCTCGGGTAAATGTCTCGACGCGACGCTCGGAATTTCCTAGCTCTCGTTTACGTTTTCTCTACAAGGTTTGTCTAGAAACAAAGTCAAGCTCCGAACGGAATCGAATATTTTCTAACGAGTTTAAACTCGAACGTTCGCCGAAGAACGCTTCGTCGCTTAAATCGGGTTAGACAGATTTTGAAAAGTTACGTTGCGCAACGAAATAAACCAACTACAACCTTCGGCTTCTTTTTATTCGTCAAACTAACAATTCAACGATTTCATATATTTTGCGAGTACCATTTCAACCCTTTGACGAAAATAGCTTCGATGTCGGTGGACGTCGCGACATTTATCTCTTTGAACGTGGAATTTATCAGGTAGTTACGCTTCCTTTGAGAGTTGAAACGATATTCGATGCGATTTACCGAGGTTACAGGGAATAGGGTTCACGAAAATACGGTAAAACGGACAAACTCGACGAATATACTTTAGCAATTCCGCGACGAAAACGTTCGCTCGTCCATCTGCGAAGCGTGTATCCCGGGAGACAAGGGAAGGCATGAAAAATGAAGTGGGATGGCATTTACGGATGTTCCGCGATTTATGGTCGCGTCGTACGCTCGCGTATATCGTACGGCCACCGCAGGGACAGAACTAACGCGTTGCTTTTCTCTTTTCCCCTTTTTTCCGTCGTATCTTCTTTCGAATAATCGAGCGCAAGAGTATTCGATGATGGACCGATTTTTTATACTTTTCCTGTCACGAGTACTTTTTTTTAAACGTATAATCACCAGGGTATTTTTATTGGTCTCTATCGAGACCGCTAGCCCCTTGAACTCGTATTTTCGTTCTTTCTTCGCGAAGCTACGAGATGACATAGTTTCGTGCGCCCACGAGAACAAATTACGCTGTCACGATAAAAAGCGTACTTTAATGTCGCGATAAGACGAAACGTACGAGTTAATTAACTTCGCCGTTAATTAACTCGGTAATCGAATCGAGCATTTACGGCTGTTCCAATTAATTAAGAGGGAAACGTTAGTTAAAAATATATTACCTAGTTATTTTGATCGTTTCCGAATGTCTTGGTCTACATATAAGCTTTTCCAGGAGATACGTAAAACGCTAGATGGAAACGCGCATGACGAACGAGGAGTTAGTCCTTTATGGGTCGCTGAGGGATTTATACGGAAACCAGAGATAGACGCGTCCGGCAGTCGTTTTCTGCATTCGAGTTACGTTCGCGTTTACGTTTCTAGAGCTTTGTTTAGGCCGATTAACGGTTCATTTTCTAAGCTACACCACGTACGGTTCAATTTTAAACGTTTCGGAAACATCGTGATCAAAGAGCGAAGCGTCGACGCTGGCGATAAACCGATTGGTAAATAATTTATTGCCGGGCATTTGCCAGCGCGATAGATTGACTTTTTCACTTTTCGCGAAAGGCGATCTTATCCGTGTGTTCATCGGGGGCTGCGCGTCGCAAATGGGCCATGCAAACGAACTGGCCACGAGGGTGCAACGGATTCGATGAATTCACTGTCGGCAACAAATAATCTACGATGCCACCCCTGGCATCGGTAATGGTGACTGGTGGACAAGGCTGACCGATAAGGCCGCGTGCACCGTTGTTGTTGTTGTTGAGCCCGTTCTCTGCAATGCAGCACGTTGAAATACGTCGCCTGACATAGATATCCATCGTTTCCCTTTCCGTTCCGATTTTAATCCCGATGTACTCGTTTAATGATCCATTTTACGCGCGTCCACCACTCCGAATGCCATCGTAAGCTATACACTGTTCCGGGATCGCGATCGTCCGTTTTCGGTTCCTTTTGTGGCCGATATTTATGACATTCGAATGAAATTCGGGAGGAAAATTTCCGAAATTATTCCTCGAGAGCGAGTTCAGACCCATTACCCTTTAGTTTTCGCGTAATACCGTTGATGAGAACCGTGAAGAGATGAAATACCGGGAATCCGATACGCGTTATAACTTTGTTTGAAATTTCGTAATTCAAAGGAAGCTGTATTCCGTATAATACGTTGTAACATTAAGAGCATTCTGTTAGAAATTAAACGCGAGATTTGCGCGCTAACTAGAATGAAATGCGGACCGATAGAAAGATAACGATCCGTTCTCTCTATTTGAATGTTTGGATAAAATATGATGGAGAGGGTCGCGCGAAGTCGACGCAATCTGTAGGCCAGCAATGCGTAGCGTACACGCGGTAAATACGTTGCCGGTAGGACGCATATGCCTGTATACGCGTACATATACATATATGATAAACAACTGGAAACGCGTGACGCAGGCGAAATCCAAAATTCATTTAACCCGTAAAGCGCGCCGGTGTGTCGATACGCGAGGCGTGGAGTTTCTCTCGCGTGCATCGCTGCACATTTATGCGACCCATGCGACGAGACAAACCTCGTTCCCTTCCCTCGACTACCTGTCTACCTACCGTTCCTGTTCCCTTTCCCGTTCTCGTTCCCGTTCTAGTTCCCATTCTCGTTCCCGTTCCGGTTTCTCTTCTCCTTCCCCTGCCTCTGACCCTACCCGTTCTCGTTCGCATTCGTTGGATGCCATCACGATATATGGATGCATACTGACGTTGATTCGATTTCGCCCTGCTAAACGAGCAAATCGTTTCAGACCGTGTTTCCCTGTACCGACATTTATAGAGGATAACGCGCAAGGATTCCACTTTTTTTTTACGGGACTGTTTTATTATTAAACATCGACGTTCATCTAGGTGAACCGTCAGATACTGATTCATTACGTTATGACTCGGCTGATCCTCTACGAACTCCCGAATCTTCGATCGCGTTTATTTTTCTTTCTTCGATCCTTCGCTTCTTACTCTTTGTCCCTGTTTTTCTTCCCACCATCCTTTTTCCCAGAAAGCCCTTGTAAGATTCTATTCGACCATTTATCACGAGCTATCATGGGTTTTTGCCTAACAGTCATTTCTGACGTAGTATTCTATTTATTCGTCGAACTCTGTTTCTTCGGTTCGATTCGATACGAACTTCCGTGAAAACAACGACGCGTTACCGTTTAAATCCCGGTTCTTTATGATCCGATGAAGTGGACAACGCTTTGTCGTAATCGCGTTGAAAACGAGTGGAAAGTACGAGGAGCGAACGGTAGCGCGTTAAAGAGAAGCAAAGTGGTTAGTGTCACGCAACGTTCAGAGCGTTCGAATGTCGCTATTTCTGCCTACGATGATCGTTAAATAGAAAAGAAAATTATTTTCTCCGTAAAGTCTGCACCAGCCTTCGTTTTGGATTTGACGCGGCAGATTAATTTTCCAGGGAAGTAGCTAATTTTTCCGTGAAACTTTACTCGCGATTCTTGCCGTTTCAGCATGATTCGCAATCAATTACCTTGAAACGGGGTGAAAGCTTTATTAATGATGTCGAAACATCGATATCGAAAGTGTCGAGAGTTTCTATTGTAGCGTCGAAAGAACACGAGTCGGTCGATAAATTAATTTCCTATCGATAGGAGCCGATTGTTCGTAGCACCCTGTATAATTGGAAAGTGCAATCGCGGTCGATGAACTGGTGATTACTGAACGCAGATTAGATATTTCGAGGATTATGGCAGCCACGGAGCCTATACGCGTACAAATTGTAGACCGTCGTGCAAATCGTCGCGCGATTCGTAGGCAATTTAACCGGCACGAAATGCCAGAGCACTCTCTCGTTTCCACTTTGATGGTATTGCGCTCAAGCGGTACTACTGCCAGAGTGGTCGCGGTCACGCTATGGTCGGACCAACTGAATCTCTAGCTCGCTTATCCCCTAATCACTCTGCTATTAATCCGTTCCTTCGAACGTTTTGTCCGCAATGTTCGATACGAGTTTCGTTCCCGATATAGGATACGAGATCTTAAAACCTCGTGAAAAATACGGATTTCCATTTCAAGTATTCCGTTATAACGAGGCATCATTTCTCCTTCGCGATTCCACATGGTATCGATAATATCCGCAGAAAAAATTCACCTTACACGTATCGAACAAGATATTTTTATATGCCGACGACAAATAAAATGTGAACGACTGTAAACATTTTATGTTCTAAAATTTCATAGGCGACACGTTTTAATAAGGTTGTTGGGGCGAGGAATGACAGAGGGGTGACGAAGTCTGTGCTATCGCCATTTCCACTCCACTGGAAGCTCTTGTCGTCGTCTCGCCGGATAGTAGGCTGAAATATAAAGATAGCATCGTTTTACGATGATCTGTTCGTTAAAAGAAGAGCAAAATGTCAGACGGCAGACTCGTCGACGTTGTCGTTACACGAATTGTGTTTTTAGAAAAATTCTCGTTTATTTTCGCGAACCACGACGACTCGTATCGATTTGATCCCTTTCATTTCACGTGAAAATTCCCTGTTTTTTTTTTTTTTTGTTATTTACCGACGTTTCTTATTTCCTCGAAGTGCCGAGCAAAACAGTGCATCGAGTGATTATAACCGGAGTAAAGTCACGCTCGGAAGTATGCGGAGAAAAGAAAGCGAAGCAGGTAATTAAAGAAGATTCGGTCGAAGAATCGTCCGTGTGGTCGTGTACGTTTTTTCCCGTGACATTTACGTTTCATTCAAGACCGGAAAGCTCGAGACCGATGACGTACAGCGACGCCAGAAACGTGTAACGTGCTCGAAAAGCAGAAAAAGGAAGATCTCCGGCGAGTCCTCGACGCTTTAGCTCCCCCACCCTCTACCGAGCGGAAGACAAATATGCTCGAGGACGACCTCGACGAACTCTTCACGGAAGACGACGAGTTGCTTTAAATTTCAAAAGCAACTATTTACGTTCTTGGTTGTTCGCACTTAATTTTCATTTCGCTTTGGCCGCTCGAACTGGATCGCACCGTGCCACTTTTTCCCCTTTCCTTTTAGTTCGCGTTTAAAAAACTTCGTCCGTACATCATCGGGGTTTTGTACTATTTGTCCAAGAGGTAAATACGTCACTCGTTTAGCGCGATACAGACAGTTCGGAAAATAACCGGTGCTTGTTTTCAAATTCATCCTGATTTCAAAATATGTAGAAGGTGAAAACTTTTGTTTCGGCTTTACGTGTTTTACTCGTCGAGAAAAAGGTAAAAAGTTGCGAAGGCACCGTACGCGAATTTTTCGCGGTTTTCTCGGGATATACTTAAAATTTTTGCAGAATTTTGACGGTCCACGGTTACGAGGTGATTTTACTGGAGGGCTGAAATGGTGGGTCAAACACTTTAGGTCAATGACTGCGGTGTTTCTTGCTGATAGGATTCTTTTATCACCAGACTTCTTATGGTTCTATAACATTCCATCTTCGAAGTAACGACACCTCGTAACTGGGAACTACCAAAATTTTAAGAGTTTGCGTCGAGAAAACGTGGCATTTTCGGCATGTAACTTCTTTATTTCCTTAATCCTTGCGAGATAGTACTTTTCGTATTTAATATAGCATAAATTATAGAAAATATCGAAAACTCGTTCGCTGTTTCGGAATCCTGTGCAGTACGCGCCTAAAAGTGTGCGTGGTCAGTTTTTCAAAGACGCGAACGAAATAAAATCTCGGCGAGCACGAATGTGCTTCAAGAACGAATGTATGTCGCGTTCAGCGATTTCGGATGTTTGGGAGCAGAAATGTGATTCCCTTCGGAAAGATTTTGCTGGCGAAGGGAGTTGAAGGGAAACTCGCAACCTCCCTATTCCACGTTCGTAGCGTTTTTACGGGAATTTTTTTACCGAGAAAGCTAGTGAATCGGAACAGATTAGCTCGAGATCGAGAGCGGACGATAAGTAGAGGATCTAAGTATGAAAGATACAGCGAAGTAATCGCTGTCCTTAAAGGAGATGTAGAAGAACGATCGTTGCTCTGATCTAGTACGAACGAGTACCTATTGTACTTTGACCGTGCTACGAGTACCTCTGTTGATCAAGCGACAATTATTCACGCTTCTGCTCGATCTTTTTAACGCAATTTGTTGTCGCATCGATCGCCGGTAACCGACATCATGAATTTAGAATCATTCGGTCAAGTAATTAACGCACGAACGCTATTTGCACTAACCTCGCCATCGCGCATTAATGTCGTTAGCTCGTTATCGTAGCGTACGTTAGCAGTTCCCTTATCGTCGTAGAGTACCTGCAACGATTCACGAACTATTGACCAACTCGATGTATTGCTAGTTTTATTCGCGCGATGCAACTAGAGTTTTCTCAGTGTTACCTTCGTCTACCGTTTGCACGGTCGTTTTATTAACTTTCACGATATTCTAAGAGCTAAAGTTGCATGTACGCGAATACGATGAAACGCGAACATTTACTTGAACGAGGAAAAAAATAAAGGTAAAAGAGGTCGTGAACGAAAGTAGAGACTCGGGTAGAGACAATGGCCAGTCTGTTCCCTCGTAATTATTGCATTAATTCGTTGACACCGTTGCGGTTGGCGTGTACAGCAGGCCGAAAACGAGCATCGCGTGCGGTTTCCCTTATTCCGTAGCGACGCATTGTGGACGATACACGGCCGACGACAAAAGCGCGTCGCTGCGAATAAGAAAGGCGACTCGAGCCACGAAGTGAAAAGAGGTAACGGGGCGGTCATAAAGCAGCCAAGCAGGTAGGTAGGTGGTGTGAAATAAAGGAAAAGAAGTTGCAGAGGTCGGAAGAAGGCGACGAGGAGTAAGCCACATTTTTTTTATCTTCGGTCAGGGCATGTTTTAGAAATTGCGGCTTCGAAATCTCTGCAACGAAGACGTTTGTTCGCGTCTCGTGACTTGTCTCGTAGCTCTTTTTTTTTTACGCGTCTTGGTCAATTCTTCTTCGCGCGTTACCAAGTTCACCGTTTCCTGAGATTTTCCGCCTTGCTCGCGACGCTGCGTTACTCTGATCCTCTTTCGTTCTCATCGCTTCGTTTTAAACGGACGAATTTTCATTCCTTCACCACGATGGAAATTATTTACTCTTTACATCGATACGTATCGAAAAATTATTTACCGTTTTACGATTTACCAATCTAGATTTCGGAATTTTCAGATGAAAATATTTTCGCTCCTATTCAGCATTGCCAACAGTAGCGAACGCGGTACGCAAAATCGAAATCTTGCTGCAACGCGGCGCGAGATCGCCGTTGCTGCATGTTTAAATATTGGATCGTGAAATTATAGACGTGCCGAATCCAAATTCGATCGATTGATCTCTCACAATCGAACTCGGTGCGATATAGCGCGTGGTCCAACGCCTCTCGAAAGCAGGATCAAAGTTTCACAGCAGGCAGACCCGATATCTCTTTGGCATACTCTCCGGTCCAGTTTACACGATCGTTACACGAGGCTGCTGCATAATGCATGCACTTTCGCGCACCGTGATCGCTAGTTTACGGTTAATCGGCTAGCATGCCGCTTACGAGATTCTCTCGCCTCGTTATTGTACGGTTCTCGTTATCTCATTTGGGTGTTGTCGTTCAGAAACGAGCAGAGTCAAAAATTATCGAAAAGATAACGATTGTTTGTTAAGACTTGAAAATGCTAGTAGGAAAACGACATTTATATTTTTCCTTTATACAACAAAATAATAGCGTTGAAGTTGGTAAAAAAAAATAACTGTTTCCGCCCGGGATCGAACCGGGGACCTTCCGCGTGTTAGGCGGATGTGATAACCACTACACCACGGAAACCACTTGTGGGTTAACTTCTTTTCTTGGAATCTACCCAATTCGCTGGTTACCATCTATACCTTGCCAGTTTCATCGTCGATTACGTAAACGCGTACGTTACGCGACCATTGTACGTAACGATACCGCTCCTACTTTCTAGTATGAAAATATTATGCACAACAATTGATAAAGTTAAGTGAAAAAATGAAAATAAAGGAGTATTCGATACTCGATAACTCGTTATCGTGTTAAATATCCTCTCGCGGAAAAGAAATAAGAGAAACGAAGAGCGGGAGGATGCGTACATCGAAGGCGCGTAAACGATAAACGCGACTGTAGGGGTATTTTATGTCGCATGAAATTGAAATGTCACGAGCGACGTTTCCGTATCTGATAAACTGCAATAACATACACGACTGCGCAATAATGCCCGCGCGCGTATAACCGCGTACATAGCAATCGTGACACGCACGCACACGCCGAACAATATCTAATTTCTAATAGGAAATATGGCATAGAACGCAGTGTCGCATCGACGGCTTTTTTCCTTCGGTCGTGTGAGCCTTTAAAAACGAGTACTTTAAAACGGCCGTAAAAGCAGAGAGGAAAAACTGAAGCACCTACTTGCGCGAATGAAGTTTTAACGAGAATCGAAGGTTAATTAAGTAAAAAGATAACGAAATGGATGCTGGAGTAAAATCGAACGTTATCGAATAAACCGTAACAAATATGTTTGTGAGGAATCAACAGTTTCTATGAAACTTTTTCGTACAGCATGTGATCAAAAAATGGGTGTACAGAGGAATATGTATTGCACGGGATAGCTGTACACGAAATCTTTAAAAATATATAGGTGCAAGTTGGTGAGGATAGATGGGAAATGGTTGAGAATGCGGAGGTGAGAAAGTTAATTTAAAAAGCAAAACTTTAAGAAGGGTAAACGTAGTCACCTGCCTAACAAGGGGCATTAATAATATTTAAAACTAGGACAAAGTAGTAAGGAGGAAATGTTCACGTTCATCTCGATAATCCCGTTCGTGTAACGTACACCGGAACGTAGCCCGGTTTCTTCTTGTATCCTATCAGCGTTACGTGACTCGTTGTTTTTCCTAGAAAGTAATCTGCTCGATCCGCGATGAGTTTCGTAACTCGCAGATACACGCAAACCTCGCGATCTCGTTAATCCGTAAAACAAACCTGCATAATCTATCGTTCAGTAGCGTAGAATGGTCTGTTCGCGTCCTCCAACCCTTCAGACGTCGCGCCGCGCCGTTTACGCCTGGATGTACACGCGTGTGTTCGCTTGTCGTGTGTCTGTGTGTGTACTTGCCCCTCGAGTTTCCCTTGTTTGCCTTTAAATATTCACGGTTTAATCTAAAGTTCCATCTTATCGTCGCGAGTCGCGCTCACGGATTGGCTGACGGTCGATTCGATCGAACGGAGCTTGTTTCGAGGTTGGGAACTCGTAGCTTCGGGGCTACGATCGTTTCTGTCGTAGAGAGGGTTTTCGCGACTCTTGCTCACCGGACCTTGCGTTGTCTCTTCATACGTTCCGACATTTTTCTTCTTGAAAAATAGTTCGAGTTCCGCTTTCAAGTAAATATCATCGCCGTTTACCGGTTTACAGAAGAAGCGCCATCGCGTCTTAATAGAATTACAGGATTATCGGGCACGAAGGTTGTTATATAAAGATCGGTTACGTTCCTACAGGAATGGATGGCAGGCGACAGCCAAGACGAGATGCTTTGAAAAATGCCAATGGATCGGTTAAGACATTCTCGGAAATTTATTATTTACCGTGGAATTTATCGTTCTGCCTTCGTCACTTCCAATGGAAGCGTTTTTAAGCTCGTCATTGTTCGTTTAATAATCGTCGAATAAATTTATCAGTTATGTCCGTTGGTTTAATTTCTAATCGATTACGTAATATCGGAATGGACGCGATTAACCATATTTGACCGATTGCGCAATTATAGTACGGCTCTGATAATTTAGAAGTGGGTCAATGATAAACGATCTTAGTTTTTGCGACGTTCGCTCTTATCAACAAAAACGTTTCTTTATAGAAACCGAATTTCCGTTATGACTGTCAAAATATATTTTATTATGATTCCGCAAATCCTCGATTTCGAAGTCGAAATATCATGGGAAATTTTATAAACCCTTTGATAGCTTTGTACGAAAAGAATCGCTGGACTCGTTCAACGAGATCGCTATAAGTTGATTGTCCACAAGTAGAAAAGAACGATCGAAGAAAGACGAAAGCAGTTTAGCCAATAATCAACAGGAAATTTACAACGCGAATCTGCTCCGGTTACAACATAATTCTCTTTTGCTAACGATGCAGCAAAACGTGAATGCATATTTGCGGCCACCGTTTCCTCGTAGCTGCGTTAAAATATTGATTAACGCAACGTTGCGGTAACGGGGTGTACGGGGGTCAATGGGACAAGCTTTGCTTAATTAATTAATCTGTACGCGCCACTTTCGCTAATGAATTTGTTGTACCCCGAGAAATTTGCGTCTCTTGGTTAAATCGATCGCGTTTGCATCGATCTTTGTGTTTTTCTTTCCTCGTTTAATCGACGATTTGTTTAAAAAAAAAAATCGACTCTACGAATCGCATTGAAAATTGAAACAACAATTTACTTGCATCGCTAGGGATGTTGCGAAAAAGGAAAACGCGAAAGGTCGTTTAAAAATTTGTTATGGATGGGATTAATTTATTGAACTTCGATAACATATTCGTTAAAGTTGCAATTAAAATTTTTCGAGGAGCAAATTAACCCGTTGGAATAGTTTCCAATGGTTAAATGTGAACGGTCAAAAACTAATTTTGACGAATGCAGTCGCGTATCACGGTAATATTTAATATTCTGACGTTAACGAGAAAGAGTAGCATTTGAAAAGGAATTAGGTCGAAGCTGCACAGGAATAGCTGCACGACATCGCGACAACTTGGATTTTATATCGAATGTTCGATTAAGGTAGCCATAGAAGCGAATTTGTCCGTTGAATTTGCTCGTCGAGGAATTGTGCAAGATTTTATACGGGTAAAAACGATCCCCAACGCGCGTACGGTATAATTTCTAAGCTAAATGAAATTTTCAGTGTTCGAATATGACATGTTCGATGCTCCATTTAATTATTTTTGCTAATAAATTTGGTCGAAACGCGAACATGTCGAGCGACAAGCAGTTCGAGGATGGTAGGCAATCGTTTTTCAAGGGTTATCGGTGTCGAAGACGCGCGGAGAAATAGCAGCGCGGATACGAGAAGAAGGGTTTCCGAGCAGAGAAACCGAAGAAAAGGTCTCGCGGTGCATACGTCAATTACATCTACATCGGTTGCCGCTTATCGATTAGACGTGCCCTGGCGAAACTTCTCTGGTGGTCGTAGTTAGTCGCGTCTTTATCGAGAAACGCGGATGGTCCGTTTACTATAGAAAAAATTCGAGCCGTTTATTCATATTTCGAGCGATCGCGTAGTCTCGTCGTTAACCGCGTTTCTCGAATTTCCAACGAAGGAGAAACTCGATGGTAAAATCATTTGCATGCTGAAATTCTGATTTAGATGACGGAATCGTCGCTCGAAGGTAAACTGTGTTCGTTATACATCGTTACGCAAATACGAAGCTTATGGGAATTTGGTTAAGTTAGCAAGGAGCAAAGATCGAAGTTTAAAGATGCATCCGCTATCGCCGTTTCAATAGTCAACATTTGAAATTGATAAATTTTCGCTCAAAGTTTCCGCTCGTTCAAGACGAGCGATCATGTTTGTCGCAAACAAATACATCTTCTCCTAGTTTAGAGCATTTATTTCGAAATAGCCAATATTGTACGGCGTACTAGGAAGATTTTGAAAGTTTTGCATAGAGTTTTGCGTTTATTCCGAGACCAGCTGTATATTTGGCAGGTCGAACGAACCACAGAGCGCGTTTCCAATTCGAAGACGAGCTTCGGCCATCGGTCTTATTCTACTTTTATTCGCAAATATTTACCCGCGCCTCGTTTCACGCCGAACAGAATTTTCCCCGATAACAGCGTTTATCGTTCACCGGGAATAGAGAGGAGGGCGATTTCCAAGTAAATTTTTTAACGCGTTTCCTCGTCCCTCAGGAAAATTGGAATAATAACGTAAATCGTGACAAATATTGCATTCGAGAACATAATAGGTATTCGCGATCGACCGGAATAAATACGCATTAATAAAATAACAAATTCACAATCGATCTCAGCGTTATTACCCGCGTTTCGCGAACGGTTCTCGTTAATAATGGCGGACGGTTACGTGACCGAAATACAAAAACTTGTCGGGTCACACGCTGCAATGAATAATCGTTGAAACGAAAGCCATGTTTCTCCGCTATTCAATAGCGGAGAAGTAAATTTCAAAAATTTTCAATATAATTAGGTTCGAACGGTGTATCGCGTTCGATCGTTGATTCGTTGCGAGACAATGGAAATATTAAAAGAAAGTCGTAAGAAACGAGTTATAAGAAAAATTCAACGGCAAGTTTATAGGATTACCTATAAAAGGCGGGGCGTAAATAATTGAAATTGAAATTTTCGTTTACGACGATCGAATCGATGCTTTCTCTTCTGTTTCATTGTTCTCGTTGTCAAGATAAGAATCGATCGCGAGCAAAATTTCATTGTAAACGGATCTGCTCTTTTCTCGTTGTCGGGCAATACCGTTCGAGAGGTGGTGACGATTTGATCGCGACCTCGCTACCTTTATCGAGGCAATTATCGTCGTTGCCATTAATTTCCACTCAATCGACAGGAGCATAATGGCAGGCAGGAAGGCAGGCTAGAGGCGATTCTGTCAGGCATTCGTTTTATTCGCTGCCAGTCACCGCTGGTCCACCGGAATTATCATTGTCCACTCTCCTCCTCTACTCCTCTTCTCCTATTTCGCCCGCCGTCGAACAATCATTTTCCTCGAGTGCCTGCCGGCACGTCAATAAACGCATTTCCGTTTTCGCGTCGATCTCTCGCGATAATGCGACGCGCGTTCACCCACCGTTCATCGTAATTTCGTCTACGTCGGTCTACGGGCTCGACCGATCGAATTGCATAATGCACGAAATTCGAGCCTCGAAACTGCACTCGATTCCATTCGGACACGGTTGAACGTTCTCGTAAAATTAACGCAGTACACTGTTCCGTTATCCTGCGCGCGTAGGTGTTACAGCTAATTCGTTGGTTCTTTATCCGCGAAACCGAGCGATACGTCGAAAATGATTCGAGGACTCTTAATCGTAAGTTCATCGACAGGTAAAACGAGATCGTAGAGTCGGCTCGTGGAACGAAGTGAAATTAGGAAGGAATCGGAGCGAAGGTGGGATATAGGACACGGGACACAGGACACGGGCCACGGGAAGACAAAGTGGAACGGGTTAATTAAAATCTGCCTGAAAATTCCGATGATAAATTCGTGCCTTCCGGACCGTATGGCCAAAAGAGGACTCGGATATAAATTTCGATTTAAGGGACCTCGCTCGGGCCGGCTTTAATAACGGCGGAGTCGTGGCTGCAACTTTCGTAATTACTCCAACTGGACCACCGGAGCTTCTTCGTCTTTCTTAGCAAAAGAATAGGACAACGCGAACCTAGTTCTCGCGATATTTCATTTCGAAAAATGTTCGAGGGAAGAAGGGCCGCATAGATTTTTCTCCCGGTCCTTGTCGTAAATTAATCGTTAAAAGACGAAGATGAATCGATTCTTTGTTCGAACGGATGAAACGCGAATGCTTAATAATGTACGCTTAACGTCGGTAGTTTACGCTACTCTTCCGACTAAAGTTCACTGGGCAAACGAGGACTTCCCTTGACACGCTCGTATAAGCGTTACTGCACCGTTTTACAGTCTTGCCGCACGAATCGTTGCTTTTTGTAAATATTCGAGCGAACGGGGTCGTCTGCAGTCTATATGAACGCCAAACGCAGACCCATTATAATCCTCGACACGCGCCGAGCATTCGTTGTCATTTATCTCTGACACCGTGCACAATACGCGTAATCCTCTTCCGCTTTCATCTTTTTCTCGTTAATATCGTGGCTATTTAACGCTATACACATACGTATATGTATATCCTTTTACGAGCCTCGAGAACGTTAAAGAGATCGGCCGGATAAATATCCTTCGATACTTATACGCTTATAGCTTAATTTTCTTTAGAATGTAATTCCGATCGCGTTCGAGGGTGAATAATCAGAAGTTATAAGAGTGAACGAAACTTTATCGTTATTTTCATGTATACCGATGTTAATAGTGGAATTTGTCCAACGATAATCTGTACGATATGCATTGAGAAAAATTTGTTCGCTACTCGCAACAGTTCGATCTTATTTCGTTTTCTTTATTCTTCGACGTTTATTTTCTCGTTTTAGTCGAAGCGCGACACGAATGGCTATCAACGAATTACGAGTCAGGCAAACGTTAACGTATCGATAATTCGCGTGATCGGTGGCAACCATTTCGTGCGAGCTCGTGCCGATCTAAACGAATGTATTACCTGTTTACATGGCAGCAATGACTTATTATTCCGGTTAGTCGTCTTCGTGTACGTGCTCTTGGTTTCTCGTTTAACCAGTTCTTTTCTGTCGCTAACTCGCCGATAAGAAACGATACGCGCGCGACCACGCGCCAATTAAAACGCGATGCTCGCAGATAAATTAGTAATGGCGCAAAGTATATCCGTAAAACCGAAATGACGGTTAATTTTATAATCGATCGATTCTTCGTAACATTTTTCATGAAAATGTTAAAGCGTAACGCGATCGATGCAAACCGACGCGACGTGTCGTTGATTACTTTCGCATAAAAGTTCATTCGAGTGGAGTTTTAATTAAGCTGGTCGTAAAGCGAATGTTAATTAGGTAACTCGGTGCACAAACCGACGCGTTTGTATGCAACGAATTATCGAAACTGTATCTACTCGTTCGATCACTTTTGAGATTCGTTCTCCGCGGAAGAGTTTCACCGTTTAAAAGTTTTCTACTATCAACGCGACGTGTCGCAAGTTATTTCGTTGTATCTTACGTTATAACCGGAGAGTAACAGCTTAAGTTACTCGAGTTATTAAATTTGTCGCATAAGTTATTGGCGGCACTATATTCGACCGATTCGTCGAATTTAATTATATTTTCTCTGTGGAGAGTAGATAAAGGAAGAAAGATGAAATATCGATTATCGAATGGGCAAATTGTAATTGGAAGAAAATGCGAGGCCGGTTTATCGCGTTCGAACCGTAAGCTGTGCCGCGAGTAAAATTCGATATTAAAAAGCAAGGGTGTTAATGCATCGGGCGTTGTAACGCCGGCGAACGAAATCCTCTCGTTTTCCATTTTCCAAGCATCGTTGAACCCCAATGGAATTACGTGTATGCTACATCGGCGATAACGCGAGGAAACAGGGATCGTAACGAGAAAAGTTGCACGATCATCGCGCGCGTCAGATCGCAATCTCCGTTAACGATAAAACCAACTAGAAGCATTAAAGCGACGATTCGTAGAAAGGTAAGAACGCGACTGCCTCGATACGATAGAAATTAGGAGCGAACAGAGAGAAGCGGAGCGAGTTAATTTGATCCGTTAACGCAGTTAACCGATTCGAAAAGTATCGAAGCCGCGAGGCTGATCGACGAAACGGCAGAATTTCAATCGAGTTACGAAGCACTTATCGCGTTCGTTGGGTGATCCGGTCAGAAGACGGTACTCGCTTCGTTTCCCTCCGCCGCGTCACGCCGCACCGGACGATGACCACCGCCGTGAGGGAACGTACATTTTAATCCTGTTACGAAGCACTTAACACCTCTGATGCTCGTTTCTTACTTTCGCCTTGCGTTTAGATCGCGCCTGGAACACGTTGCACCGGAAATTGCGCAAGTTTTCGAACGCGAAACTATCGTGCAACTTCAACTGCAACGGCTATCGACTAATTTGGAAGTGGGCCGACGATCGATTCGATCGATCGACGTATCGGATATTTTCAGTTAACGCGACAATGAACTTTACTTTTGGAGCAACCCCTATCGCGAGTTATTTACGAAATTTTCATTATCGTTTCGAATAAACCTAGACAACGTTGAGAAGTACCCTCGTATTACTATGACGGAATATCGTATTGCTACGTACACGTATAGCGGAAGCTGGTTAAGCGCGTTGAGCGTTTATAAATGTTGCAAGAAGAGAAACGAGGATACTTTTATTCGGTTGGTACGGGGATTCAATCGCGAGAATTGGTCCGGTCAACGTGTACTCGTGAAACGTATCTCGTCCGTGAATTGTCCGTAGTTTGATGGCACGGCCGTTAAAACCGCAATAATCTTAAGCGATGACCTTTCACCGGCTGTGCCATTCCTTCGCTTCCTTTCGCTTCACCGTGAAAGATTTATGACCGGAACATAAACGGTCGGGTACACGATTCAACGTCATTTTCTCTCGGAACGCGTCCCCGTCAATCATTCCTCGCTGCTGCGCCATGGAAATAGCTAGTGCGCCAGATAAGCTTTCGAAAACAGCTATTGTTCTACGTGCATCGGTGGGAAGATCGCGAAACACCTCGCGCAAGTGTTCGGTAATTTTCACGCGAATCCGCGATTCCACGGTCGGAGCAACGAATGGATAATATTTTCCAGAGTCGCGCTTCTCCAATTACGTACAGGCTGTCCGTTCGAAATCGATGTCCAATATCGTCGCGTTCCATCGATACGATGTCGATAAGAAGGTGCTCGATGAGCCCGCGGTGGACGTGACCTGGCCACGACAGGTCTTTTCGCGAAACTTGGCTCGGCACTCGATCACGAGTGCGCTCGAAGCTGCTCTTTCGACGACGTTCTCGATAACTTTGTAAATTATGCATGACACGGTTTCGCGCGAACGAGCCTCTCGATACAGCCTGCTTCTCGAGGAAAAAAAGACGAAACCGAAGCGAGAGCGGGGCGCGGAGCGACAGGGGAACGCGCTCGAATATAGAAGAAGGTGGTCGAAGAGGAGGCAGAAGCTTAAAATGTTGGTTGCTGGGTGTCGGGGTTCGAGTCTGGAAGAGGGACGTCGAAGGGAAGAACGCTCTTTAAAATTCAGAGGAACATCATTCGGGGAGGAATGGATTTCGGTCGGTAGAAGCGTCGGCTTGTAAAGTGGTCCGAAGAAGCACGTAATTTAAAAACGCACGGACTACGCGCGTTGGCCTCCGTTACGACGCTGCCTGCTTCGAACAAGAAATGCCGATAATATCGTACGCGAAGTGATTTCACGATTACGTTATACATATATGCGCGATACATGCAGATTCGATTCGTGATTAATTCGATAGGAACGTTAGAAATTTTGAAAGTCTCGATACTTGCAAAGCACTCGGTGACAGACGATGTTTGACGAAACCCTCGAAGAGTTCGATACGCGAATAAAGCGACTTCGTCGCGATCGAGACATTGTCGAGGCGTGCACGAACTCGTCGACGCGAACGTCTGTTTGCATGCAAACAGTATGTGTTTCACGAAGTTGGAATAAACGTACAAACGAAGTTTGCCCTCGGGGTTTCTTCGAGTTGCGAATGCACGTACGCGTAAGCTGAAATCCAGTTGGCGAGTCGTTTGAGACGCGAGAAGTCTAATCAACCTCATTGTATGAAGCCTTGCCGTAATTAAATATATGCTCTATAACGAACGCAAAGATGCTGTACCATTCGAAACTACTCGAAGAGAGTTACTGTCGAACTCGATATCGTAACACCGAACACGGAAACTTGGATCGAAATAAATCGAAAAGATAAGTCGTCGTCGTATTTGCTGGATCGTTCTACGACGAATCGTGTTTCGTCGCGGCGCTATGTCGTTGCGCACTCTGGAAATTGCTTATCTAACAAATCGAATCTTTAATCAACAGGCAAGAGATTAAACGACGCGTCACGGATAAAGTAAAGTTCCCCGAGGAAGCATCGAATCGTGTCTTTAACCGCAACGAGGTTCGCTATAAATGGTTCCCGCGTTTCCTTTCCTCTTAAGTGCCCTTCAACCTTTAATTCCACTACATTTAACAGAATTCAGCTTACATCTGTAAAATGTACAGGATTAGTCAAAAAAGATGCACACCGTAGACGTAAACTTGCGAATTACCGGTTCTCTATTTATCGAGATAGAATCATCGGATCGGGGAATACAAGAGTGTGGTTCGCTCCGGGATCTCGGTTGGCACGGTGTACGTCCAGTTTTCGAGATACGTACGCTATATCTGTTTTGAAGCACTCGGTATATTTCGTCGAAAACACGTACAGAGGAACCTTTCACCCGTTCCATTCGTAGTAGTTCTATTCAGAGTCCAGCGGGAGAAAGATTTCCCCTTTCTTTGGCGTGCCACGAAAATAAATGCGTGATTCCTTTTCTCTATCCAGCCTGGAGCATCGTTCCTTCCAATCTCTTTTCGCAGAAATGCTCGCTCGTATATCAGCTGACTATTCGCTTGTCTGGCTCAGATACGGTTGACGCCACCGCGCGATCCGCGTCGCGGAAAATTCTCTTAAACTTTAAGATTCCATTAAGTCGCGTACACAGAAGCTGTCGCCGGCAGATTCTCGTCCCGTTATCGAATTTATGAAACCAATAATCGGCTAACCGACGCCTTCTCCACCGCCGGAATAATTTGCGCGATGAAAAATTTGAAAATCCCCCCTTTCTTTCCTATCCCCGTGTCGATTAATCGACAGAGAGTAGTATGCGTTAGACGTTTTTCTTATAAAGAAGAAATAAGAGAAACTGTTTCGCGCAGATATCTCGTATCGTTTCGGTGTAAAGTACGCGTACATTTGTGTTTAGTGACGCGTGATATGTTTAGTCAGGAGTTTGCGAAGCAACTTGCGGAGAATTGTCTCGGGACGCGAGACGTCTCGACTCGGTGTTGGAAAAATGAGAGAAAAGTGTTGGGCAAATTCGAAACGACAACGCTGATAAATAGTGGCGGGTCACGTCGGTGATTCATAATTAGATTTTAATCGAAACGAATCACCGGACACGCAGCTTCACCGTATCGGCGATGCTCTAATTCACCGCGCATTAACTCCATCGCGTTCTCCGTTAGCTTTAATGGCTCTTGCCGGTTGCTTCCTGGAGAGAAAGTCCCCTATGCACTCCTCTCGGAAGGGACAATTTCCACCGCTATGCTTCTCTCCTGCGTCAATTTTGCCGTTCGCCAAATGACCTCCTCTATCTAGATCGGTAAATTATCGGCCAGTACCTTGTACCCGAGTCCTGCAGGATACCCTGCGCTTGTGACGCTCCATCCTCGACAATTTTTCATAAACCTAACTAACCCGGCAGCGGATTACAAGTACACACGAGTTCTTGCAAGATTCGAATCGACACCCAAATTCCGCTATCGTACCAAAAAATATCGATCTTATTTCGCGAAACATCTCGTACAGCTGGAGAAGTCGTAGCGACATTCGTCTGAATATTTTCCGCCGGTCGCGTGGACGGTAAACCCCGTTGAATTTCAGATTCGAACAACCACCGAGTTTAAGAAGAGGCCTCCTTGTTTCTCGAGTTACGAGCAACCGCCGAAAACACGACTTCGAGTTAGTTAACCGCCACCGAGTCTTTTCCCGTGTCACTCTTCTGTCGCGATGCCGCCTCTGATATACATAATTCCATGCAAAGTATATACGCGGCATTAATTTATATTACGATAATGGAAGAACAGACGCAAGGAAAGAGGGAGACGAAAATGGTGCTGGATTCAGCTGTTCGCGGGACGACTTTACGCCTGGATGCCATGAGAACGTTAGCCTGGAGTGCTAATAGACGCGGTTTCGGAGTTTGGACCACTTACGGCTCTTCGACCTTCCCTCGATCCTTTCGAAAGGTGCTCGTGGCTTACCGCTTACGCTCGATCACCCTTATCGTTAATTTCGTCTGTTGCTCGAAGATCCTTCTTCCCGTCTTCGATTATTAACTCTGCCATTACTATCAGCGAACGAGAATGTATGGCGGTTATCGAAATAGACAAAAGGAAAGAAGGGCTTCTCGGTTGATGAATCGTGAATTTGACTATGGCCAAAGCCTGTCGAATCGACTACGAGTCCGAATTGTGGTCTGGTCTATAGACCGAGTTACGAATCGAATTACTAACTGAACTATGGATTCGACTAGTAGACCGAATCGTGGTCTATAGATCGGGCTAGCGAATTCGACTATGAACCGAGCTAATAAGTCGGAATGTCTACCGACTCATAGTTGAAGTAGTAGAAGGCACGAGGAATTAGCAAACTCGCGCAAATTAGCGTCGAGTAGCATCGACACGATAAGAAAGTAGAGGTCGCATGCGCTTTGTCGCAGCTGGCTCAGTCTAGGTGCTTCGAACGCAGAAATATTTCGGACGGTACGTACACGTATACGAATGGATATGTAGACGAGGAGTAGCGATAAAGTAGGTGACGGTGTTAAAGATGTCCCTCCGGTGATTACCGCCATAAGTTTTAGCACCGTCGTTTATCCTTCAATTATCCTCACCGGAGCAAGAAACTTTGGTCTCGCGCGTACTTGTTGAGGATAACGAAATATCGATGGTCTATCAAAGGCAATTCGAACAAATAAAATCAAGGACGTTAACGCGGACGATTAAGCGTCGATTTAAGCGTCGCGTCGGTCAGATTCTCGTGAACGTAAAAGCAGCGATACGATTCGCCGTGGTATAATACTGGACCGTTTCCGAACGTCCAAGTACCGCGTCGTGATCGTCGCGATTCTTTTACGAGGCTATACGCGATAACGGACCAACGAACGCCCGATTTAAGGTTTAAAGGTTCGAAGTAGCCTTTGGAATTTTCTGTTAAATTACGATTAGAAGCATGGTTCGTCAACGGCTTTTAAAGCGTGCCACGGCAAATTTCAGAAGCGGCCGTATCGCGTCGCGCTTAATTTAGGTCCGGTGAATCCGAGAAGAGAGAAAGAACGTAAAAGGAAAAAAGGAATCGGATACGATCCTCGAAGACGATGTTCGGATCCACGCGAAGCCTCGTCCTCGTTGCTCGTAAAAAGACTCGTAAAATTGTGGAAAGAATACGGCTCGTTCGCGAGAACAATACGTCGCGTTACACGCGCGTGAAAGATAAATACATGTGTGTTGTGCAGGTACGATCGTTCTCGTCCTTTCTTTACGGCATCATGGTTTCCAGTACGGTAGTTTCAGTCGTAAAACGGGGGACGCGTTCTTTGTTTTTTCATTCCTTGTCGCGGTAAATAGCTATTAATCCGTACGCGACGCGTACCTCTCGTGAACTAAATTCTTTTCAACACAAACAAGTCCTTTGAAATTAGACAAACATATTGGACAGACGTAGACGACAAGCCAGAATCAGAAATTCGACGACCGAATCGTTTCGTTTCGACAAGATCAAACGTCAATTTATCGCGAAACTTTGCCTCCTTTCTTCGCTGTCCTGTATCGTTAGAAAAACAACCGACAGAGGAAAAGTAAAAAGGAGTTGCAGCTGTCGAGTCGACGGAAAATCCTTGAAAATCATTTCGACCCTCGAACTTTTTAAATTCCGGTACCTTCGAGAAGACGTAAAGTGCATCTCGCGACTTTTCAGCGAACGGAGAGAAATTTTTTCTTCTTTTCACGCGACAACCTTAAAAGGGATTTCGCGTTCTCCTCTATACCCCAGGAGATTTCACGAGCAATTGTCGTAGGTTTGGCTACCTTTGTCGTATCGACCAGCAAGGGGTTCTGTTACCAGTATGGAAGAGAAAATTTTACTCTCTCCGTAGCGAGAGTCGAGAAATCGAAAGCGGTGCAGATCAATTACGAAACCGTACACTAAAGTATCACAAATTCGATTTTTACAGCGTCCTGATTAGAGGTACGGTAGAGAAATGAGCCAAAAATTATATGTATAAAAATCGCAAAATAATCGGTGATGCTTCTGAAATTAATCATTGCGAATCAACCATGCGAGAACGAAGAGTATTTTGCTGAACGAACGAGACCTCGAGCATCCTCGAACAGAGGGTCAAGAACACGCGAAACTTAAGCGCAACGTATAGAAATCGAAACGGTACGCGGATTCACGAGCAAATACTTGGCAAAAAGTATTCGCACTCGTACGCTCAAAGGAGTCGTCCAAGCTTGGACCTAAGAACCATGAGTGCTCGAGAAAAGTAGTACCCCCGTAATTGCTTTCCATTCATCCGTTTCACGTGGACCCGCTTCTCTCCTCGGCACCGCTGAAAGCGTTCCCGCTACGACCACGAATTTACTACAAATTACTTGCCAAAATTCATTTCGTGCCGACGAAAGGACACGGTATCTTCGCGGAAATAAAAGCGGTTCCCTCAATGCCGTCCTCGAAGTAGGATTTCAAAGACGCGTTTCTTTGCCACCGTTGCATCCACGCTCGAAATTGCAATTTCCCATAACGCGTGCACGCTAACTGCATTCCTTCATTACGTCGTATCATTTTTGATTCCGTTAAACACCGTAAATTCCGATCGAACAATTCGCAGCTGTAGTCGTCGAATTACAGTTCGTAACGCGTATCTCTAATCGAAGCGATCGGAATTTCTAGGAAACGTGTCAATTAAGTTTGACTAGACGCGCGTTTCGACACGAACGGCAGATGCAATTATACGGGATGAATTGGGTACGGTTTGTGCAACTCGAAGGACCGATTACAGGTTAAGAAAGACGATGTTTCTCGGTTCTCGAGAAAATTTTCGTTTCACCTTCGTTAGTATAAATTCAGGGTTAAATAATTTTTGTTTCGAGGTATTTCGATGACTCGAAACGAGATGGTTCGCGATCAACGAACGGGCGAACAAAGTTTTCTTAAGCGAGATCTTTTCGATCGGTGGTTCGATAACCGAGCGTTGCCAACTATTTCTCGACCTCCGCTCCGGTGAGTTGGTTTTCACGGTGGTAAAGCGACGCGACTGAATGGCCATTGTGCCGCGGACAACGATTGTACAGGCTCCGGGAGGTTGCGTTCAAAGGAGAAGTATCGTATTGTCTTCGGTGACGAGGCGCCTCCGGAGAAAGAGAACAAGAGCCAGGAGAAAGGAACAGAGGACGTGAATAGCGAGAACAAGTGGCATTCGATGTCCTCGATGCACATCCTGAAACTTGATCGGTTCTCTCGCTTTCACCATCCTGCGGATCGTTTCGCGCCGCGACAACCTTCTATTTCGTCCTCTTTCATTATTCGCCTGTTCGCTGAACAGATCTTGCGCGTGAACGGCGAACGGCAATCGACGATCCACGATCGGTTAAAAGACCGTTTCAATAGCGTTTACGATCGAACATGGTCCAACAAAATTCGAGAAACTTAATAGACACGAAATTCATCCACCGTCTCTCGTTCTTTTTTTCTCCGCTGTTCCGACGAAACATCGTCTGCTCCTGATCGATAGCGAAATATCGAGACAAAACGTGGATGGAATCTCTTATCCAGATACTAAACAGACATCGATACGGTGGATATACATATACAGACGAATCGGGCACACTTTTTCTGAACGATCAGGAATTTAGGTTTCGGAGTTAAACGGTAGACGGAAACGATATCGTCTCTCGAAGTAGGATAAAGGGAACAAGCGACGGCGCAACAGAGTTTCCGCGAGCATTTAGTCCTTAGAAAAGATTAGTCCTTAAGAATAAGAATATTTCACGGCCGAGAAAAATGAACGATACTCGAGAAGAAAGAAATTAATTCGTTTCTAATGATGGAAGAATTTCTGCAGCTCTCCCATTCGACGGAATTGTTCGACGGTTCCGACACGGAATAGACGCGGAATCGACGTTAATTGAAAGCGGGTGACATTCGCAACAGGAAATTGCAATTTATCGGCTCTCTTCGTTTAAATTACACCTGATCTACCTCTCTACCTACCGATCCGAATTACGTGTATGCTTTTAACCCGGAAAGCAGGCGATATCAGAAATAACAGATTTCGGACGAGAATAAGATTCCTGAACGAAGACATTTCCCCGATACCGTGATACCGAGTTGAGACTATGGAAGGAATAGATACCATCCATAGAACCCATACTATCGGTTTAACACTAGAACTCTATCCTACTCTACCAACGACGCTTTAGCACCTTAGTGTCGAGAGTCTACTATAAAATGACTTGATCGCGATGCTATTCAACTCCGTTACCTACTTCGAAGTAATTTTCCTGAACGACAATTAATTTTGAACGGCACGCCTTTAAACCGGCAACTATCGTGATCCTTTTTGATTTCTGTCGGTTCAACTTAGATGTTTCATCGTTCAGTCGTGATCGTTTATCAGGGTGAATCCCCTGGGTACGTTTCCTCGTTGTCCTTGAAGCGTGGCACCGTTCGAACGTAAGAGAAGGCAAGGTGGAAGAAGCTTCCGCACAGTAAGGAGCCACGGGTGGCCTCGTAATTTTCGTTTAGCTTCCCAGGGACACTTTTGATCGCCTGCTCGTTGTCTCTCTTTTCCGTTCTTCTCCTCTTCTCTCGGCAATTTTTCTTCGCCTCTTTTTCTCCGGTGAACACGAAACGAAACTATTGTCCCACGGGAAGGAAACATCGCGTCGACCGGAAGTCGTGTTCTATCCGCTCGACATCGTGGAACGTTTCCTCGTTAACCTCGTTCCGCTTTAATACGGTACACTTTTAATATTTAGATTCTTCTCCGTAAAACGAATTGGTAATTAAAACGGTGTGCCGATTGCCATGGTGGAAATTTAAAAAGCCACCATATTTCGTAGATGTATCCTTTCGAAATATTGGGACAATAAGTTTCAACAATAAGAGGAAAGAGAAGGAGCAAAGCGATCGAGATTACGATCGTTTAACGCGAAGACACGTTCACCGTTACAGCGAGTTTTTTTCAACTCGATGGGGAGAAGTCCGCGTTACGTTGGTACTCGTGTCCCCGTCCACTCCGTTGGAAGTCCATTTCCTTAATTCGAGCCTTTATATCGCGGTTTAGTGCGGCTCGAATGAAAGGGAAAAGAGGATTGCCGTTATCGTTACCGCCTTCCATGACTCCCGTTGGCAAAATTAATTCTACAACCGCGGATATTAAACGCGACTAGTATGCTCGAAACGATGAAGGAAGGTATTACCGCGTTTAAGGCGAACCACCGTTGTTTCTCGCTGTTACGACAAGATGAAAGCGCCGATCTTTTACGATTTCCTTTCTATTTCCTCTTTTCCGAAATAATTCGTGCCTCGGAAAGATCGCATGCCGCTTTAGTTTTTATAGGGGAACAGATGAAGAAATTAGACACGCAACGCGTCAGTTATGCAGCGCTTTGGATACACGGAAACAATCGTAACGAACGGAAACGTTTTATTCGCTATCGGGGACAAATTTGATCCAACTATGTGTGCACGGTACGTAACCGTTTCGTTTGGAAGACGATTACCGATAGTACGGTGCGCGGTTACGAGGCAAGCAAACGATAGGCAAACACTGCCGGCTTTGCTTCATATTCGTACAATCGCTACACAAACCGTACCAAGTTCTATTACAAAACGAATACGCGTTAAGCAATCGATGCATAGGCTCGCGAGCGAACGCGTGGCACACGAATGTCCGCATTTCGTGTTTGCTTGACCGATTTCGAAACTAAATCGACCAACGAAACCGCTTATCCATGTAACTAGAGCTTTAAAGCGATTTGATAATCCGAGACCGATTTCCATATTTGACAAAGTACAAACATGTAAAAATGAATTACAAATTCACGACTTTAACGAATAGAATATTTTTAACCGAACAACGGATAAGTATAAAAATTTCAAGAGAAAGCTACTAAAGAGAATCATCTAATATTTAACGTTCGATCAGAATAATTAATAAATCAACGTATTTTCCTTTCTTTTTGCTCGTTTGTTTACCATCGGATTACTCTTACCTCCTGCCTTAAAAAAAAAGAGTTGGAAGAACAAATCTTTCAGATATTGCATCGGATTCTTTATCGGGACTAAAATTGGGTAATGAGAAACACAATTTAATCGCGGACTCGAGTCAGTTCCCTAATAAAAATTAACAGGTGGGAAGCTATTTTCCGCTCGAGAGAGCTCATCCCGTTTGAAATTTTTTGGGAACGTTGTCCGTCGCATCTATACGGATTCGCGAACGACCGAATCCATTGTTGGAATGAATATTTCAGCCCCTGAGAAATCTTGGAACGAACGTCTCTATTCTTTGGGGATCGCCGCGAAAAGAAAGGGAGCTCTTAGCATTTCTGATAACGCATTCGCGTGGTGTTGCGTCGCATCGCGGTACTTTCGTTCGATATATCGTTTCGGATAACGCGACTAGTATCATCGACGCGATCGAATCGCGAGTCGCGATTATTCCTGCTCGTTGGAGGACAATTGCGGCCGAATTAAATGCCAACGCTCGCTATGAAACCAATGGGTCACGAGTATCGTCGTTTCAGCGTTTGCTTTGACCGCGATTATCGTAGATATCGATGTTACGCGTTATTTAACATTTCAACCTCTAATGTACGCCCGCGTTTCATTACGTTTCCCTACTTTCAAAAATATTAACTGCAATTCCTCGCAATAAACTGCACTCGCAACTTTCGAGGGTTTTATTTTCTAGTAAATTGTGCATTTTGCCAGCGTCGCGGTACATTTATGAAAAAAATAGATTGACCCAGTTGTCGATATTAAACCGTGTCTTACAATAAGACAGAAATTGTGAAGAAAATTTTACGATTTAGGTGACAGTTACAATTTAGACGTTTGTCCTTTATAACGCGAACAAGTGTCCCACTTTCATTGGAGCATTAACGCGACACTGAAAGCGTTTAAAGTTGAACCGTCTTAAGATTCTTAATCCAAAGGAAGCCTCTTACATCGACGAAGAACAGATCACTAGACAAGAAGATTAAGGCAGCGAGAACGAGAAGCACCCTTTTCGAATACCATTTTCGCGTCCCCTTTCTTCGGATTTTTCCATATCGTTCGCCGATATGGGTACTCGATGGGCATCGCTCTGGCTACGGCTATCCCTAAACGGCTATCATATTATCGGAACATGTTGCTTCTCGTTCTTCCGAAATCTGTCGAATCTTGTGATCGATTCGCCTTGGATCGTCGATATTATCGGTTGGTCGATGTTAAAATTAATTTCGTCGCTGTAGCTTGTATTTTAGCGAATAAACGCGACAACGTTCGCACTTGTATCGGAAAAAATTAAGTGAACCTCGGGTCAGCGAGATTGTACGAAGCGAGAGAAATAGCAATTACGTTGGGAACAGGTTAAAAATACTTGTAAGACAATTAACGCGATATGCATATACATAGAAAATGTATAGAAAGCAGTTTCATGGCGCAATATTTGTGCAAATGCGAGGCAAAGTCGATGGAGATGCCACGCCACGCCGCGAGGCAAGTAAAGCGAACTTGTTACCAGCTAGAGCCAGAAGATTCATTATTCAAAAGGGGACCGAGGTTTTAGAGGATCGTGCTATAAAAACAACTAGTCTAGAAGGAGAACAGATAGAAGGCGAATACAAATAACGATTTAACGATTAAAATCGTAAAAGGTATATTATTTCGAGCAGGTTAAATCTGGCTACCGATTGTCTTTTTTCGTTTTCTTTCGTTTTCTTTTTTTGATCGAATAGAAATTCGTATATGGTTTACGAAGTCGACGAAGTGGGCATAGTCCGTTCCGAAATCAGGACGTTTCAGTTGCGGTGAAGAATCGGCTGCGGAAAGAATCAAGAAGATCTCGCTTGTGCATTCGGTTCGCATCACGATCGGAGAATCGAATTCTGCTTGGCTGCTCGACCCTCGTGTCGGAAAAGAGAGAGGCTCCCTTGAAAAGGGCCATCAACCGACACCACGATGCTTTCGCGATCGTCTCACGGTCCCTACGCTACCTATGTACTTTGTCGAATAGACCAGCGGGAAGTCTATCGTGCTGATTCGTCGCGCATATTGATTTCAAAGGTTTCTTCTCCTTTCTTTCTCTCCCGACACCTTCACCTCTGCCATTTTCCCCGTTCAACATTCCCTTTGCTCGCCTTTCTTTGCCGGTTCCAGCGTTCGTCTCGATCAGACCGTGATTAAATTGCGGATACTTCCTTTTGGCGCGCCTCTATCCGCTCGAATCGAAACGCTTCGAATCGAAAGTAGACCTTACCGAACGATTTACGAATCTTTAACAGCTCGATCGGTTTAGAGGCATACGTTCGCGCTTCGGTCGATCATCCTATTTTTATCCGATTTTCAACCCATACTTTTTCCATTTATTCCATTCAAATCACGGGGAGCAATTCCAGTTTCTCTTCGAAAGTACCTATACAAAGCAAATAGCGAAGAAATTATTTATCAAGCACGCTGTCGATCGATTCACGACTATCGCGCGCGTTTACGAGGACTTGCAGGTGTTAGCCATACTGAACGGTGCGGAGCGGCGCGGCGTTTGGATAGCGTACATCGTAGACGTTTCTCCGACGTTCGACGGAATACACATACTTCCCCTTTAATATTTCAATTTCTGCTCGTGATCATTGCAGCGAATACTTGTAATCGAGCAACATCGAGTTGCTTTATCGTTTTCAATTTAATTCAGCTTCGTTGCTACGACGTCGATTGAAACGACCAGACATTCGTCGTCGTCGTCGTCGTCACCGAAGTCGTTGTCGGCGAACGACTGCTTTCCTGAAACTTCTCCTTTTTTGTCTTGCTTTTGTGAAATTCAGCATTATCGTACCACCCGTTCCCTCAACGTTTCTTCTTCCTTTTACACGCTCAGGGAAGATCGAGGCTATTTGAGCGAGGATAACCGGAGAGACCCTTTCAGACTCTAGTTTAAATGATAATGGGCAAGGCACGCCGGGGGACACTTAAATCCTCCCTTCTGCTTTCCATAAATAATTGGAGGTGGAAATGGAGTGGATTCCCCGGTGTGTTAGCCCGTACGCTACTGCTCCTCCAGAATAGAGTTTCGTTTTCCAATTGCGATTCGATAGAAAGAGAGAGCTGCTTGCTTGGCTTCTTCGCAGTTTCCCTTGAATAATTAACGAGTCGGCCGGAACGTCTCCTAAATTGGGTAACGCGATTGATCGCTTCGAATCGCTTCGAGTATCCTTCCGAGATCGTTCTATCCGGGACTTTATAGCATTTTGAAATGCTATAAAATGCGACAACGAGTCGTTCAAAATAGCGGCAATTTTGATTTAATAAAGTACTTGGAGCTCTTTAACCGACTTACGAACTCTACTGACCCGTCAGTGCCGGTGTAGCGCTATACCCGGCTAAACTCGTACGTCCCAAGCATCTTTTGTTCAATTTTCGATATTGGCGGAAAATGAAAATACGATCGAGCATATGAAAGCTTCTCGATCTGCTTTAAAGACTTCCGTAATCAGGACGTGTTTCGAGTTAGTTAGCTGATGCAGTGTTTTGCCTCGACGTTGTTGATACCGATGCCGATGTTGTTGTTGTTGTTGTTGTTGTTGTTGTTGTTGTTCTTGTTGTGCATGTCGTGGATATGCTTGAGGCTCGTCCGTCTCGTGTTACAAGCACAGGATACACGCTATAGTCGATCCTCCCAAGCATATAAGGTACACAACGAGGCAACCTAGTACTCATTCAGGATTTAATTGGTATCAGTTACGCCTTAACCATGTTGCGGATAACGGCATACGTTACACCTACCGTGTCCTCGTTAGACGTTCCAATTAATTGCCTTCGAGAGAGAGTTCTCCAGCCAGCCATTTTTCTTCCAAACGTTTTACGGACAATTGGTTCTTACAGAATAATTTAGCGGATGCGAATGGACCCGATTCCACGGAACAGTTTCGGAAATTTTAGCCGCGAACGAGGAATATTTGAAAAGGAAAATTTGCCATGTCAGTGTATTTTTCGCGCGTAACGCGCTAAGTAACTAATATACGAGACACCGCAAGATCCAACGGAATACCAAAGAACAAAACTTTGACCGCTTATGGATGCTAACTTACGGTCACGCCGAACAGATAAAACGAAGGAAAAGAGTAAGAATAACCAACTTCCTTGACGGTTACATTCGCGAGACGATCGAATCGATGACACGGTACTGGTTCTTTTCCGTAGTTTCGATTATTCCTCGACAAATATTTGGCAAACGGCCGAAAGTTGATTCGGGAATTTTTGCCCGATCGGTAACCGCTCTTTTATCGTTATTCGTTCACCGCCATAGGGCATAAATCTCATTTACGGAAAGTCGCGAAAGCGCGATCGTTTTTCGTTTTTATCACTCGTTTGTCCGCTTCAGTTGCCGTTCCAGTTTCTTATCCTCGTTTCTCATTGGATCATCTTTCGCCCCGTCGAACAGAAATTTTCTTCTCTTGTCCCACTTACGAAACAGACACGATTCCTACAAAGTCGTTAAGTCAGAGGAACGGAATAACTGCAAAAACGTTTGTTCTTATTTCTTCGGTTCCTTGCGGATATTCTCTCGAACCTTGATTCTTCTCCGCGCATCTTACATTTTTAAGCTTCTTCGTTTAGAATTTAAAAAGTATTCGAAGCTTTTCGCGTATAATTTGTTCTGGCTGGTTAACGCGATGAATTATCCGAAACGTGATCGTTACGAGCTGAAAATTCTTCCCAGATTCGGGCTCGCTACTTAAAGAAATTATTATCGCGTTAGAGCTATTTACAATTTTCTTCGATTATTTTGTTTTCGAACCATTTTTATGCGCTATCCGCGATTTAAAAATATAGATAAAATACTCGTCAAGTGCTCTGTATCGAAGCAGATAGCCCGTCATTTTTATATAAAAAAAAAAACCTTTGATCCGTAACAAATCGAATTTTTTTATTTGCCGTTGGACGTATCGAGAGTTTTGAAAACGGACTTTCGCGACGTCAAATGGACTTTTTCGCGCGTAGATAGAGGCAGGAATTATTTGGCGAACGAATTGTCTGGCAAACAGCTTTCCCGCGCTGTCCGTTAGAACGCAGCTTCGAATTAACGGACGAATTATTGAAGCATCGCTTCGTCGGAGCAAAAAAATACGATAAATCGTATTTCTCCGTAGCAACGAGAAAAAGCTAAATGAAACTTTACACGAACCGTCGACATTCTTCGGTCCTACGAACGAACCTACGACGGAACATTGGATATATTGAAACTTTGATTCCGTGAAATTCCATTTTACGATGTTCCACGCACGAGAGTTATCAAGTTCGCGCTTCGAGCAAGTAAATTGCGGCCAATTTAATTACCATGGAGTGAAAAAGAGGTCCATTCGAGTCCATTGATCCTCGAGCAAAAAGCACCATCTGCGGCATGTAATTGGAATCCGAGCGAACCAATTTCGAAATCCATTGATTCTTGCCTGGGAGGAAAAAAGATTGCGGCTTCAATTAGCACATCGCAGATAACTGAGCCGAAATGGGAAACGTAGAGCGCGAGTTCGCTTTAAACTAACGACTCGCTAACTATTACATAATTTTCTACGTTTCGAATCAGCGACGAGCAATTGTGCTCGTAAAGGCATGATTGTCCTGGTCCGGTTATCAGAAACGGAAAAATGTTTCCGTTTCTCTTTCTAAGCTCTTTCTAGAAGCGCAAACGCTTCGTAAACGTCGGCGTCGGTACTCGTAAGCTGTTTGGTGAGCACTCTACATGTCCAACGCTATTTTGCTCGACCATCTAAATTTTCAGTGGAGGACCGCGAATCGCCGCGAGACGCCGAAAGTATTCTCTCCCCGTCAAAGTATCGGCCGGCTAACGGATAACGTTTACTGCTCGCTTCCGCGACATTTGCCTCCTAAAAGATGAGAATGGCGAGAGCATTAGCGTAATTGTCCTCGAAACGAGGAAGCAAAGGTGGACGGCAAAATAAAGAAGGAAGAAAGGGAGGTTCGCCACGTGAGCTCTGCGCTTCCACTTTTTGCTCGCAATTTTTCTACTTACGTATATTCCCATCGTTTCGCGTTATTCCCGCGCTACCGTTTAGTTTATTTCGGCTCGATCCTCTCGTTGCTTGGCGGCCTCTTCTCCACCCTCGGAGAAGTTTAAATCGAGTTTTACCTTTCGCGAGCTATTTTATCAGCGAGTAAATTTTTAACGTTCGCCAGCTTTGCAGAACCGGTCGAATAAATATTTGACAAACTTTTTCATCCAAAGTCGGGTGAAAAACAGTCTCGCTCTTTCGTTTAATTTCCGCAAATATCGCGAGGACTGAACGGGCCTGGCACGAGCATCGATTGTTTCTACTTTCTTTTCGCGCGATTCTCGATGAGTCAAGTTTTAGTATAGCCGAAAATTTTTACGCGATACAATTCTCGCGGCGAGATGTTTCCTTCGTTTCGAGTCATTTTCTATTTTATCGCGTTCGATTCGCCCGACAACGAGGAAAAAAAGGAATATTCCGAAAGAGAAGAAATCGTGAACGAAAGAGGGCGAAAGAGAATTTAAGGAAGAAAGGCGCAAAAGTTCGAAACGGGACTGAACTCGTTTTTTTTTTAATTCTTTTTACTCGACTCCGGAAGCTGGCGTGACCCGTTCAGGATTACTCGGTACCATAGCTTGGAACTGTTCAAGACCCTCGGGATATTTGTTTAAGCGTCGCCGTCGACGACAACTTTCCAGAGAGAATCGCTTTCCAAACGCTTTGCTCGTTTGCGGCCCCCACCCCTCCATTCCACCAGTCCTAACGACCAGCCAGAATATTACCACTGTTTTTCCAAACAAAGCGAATCGAAAATTCTTACGCGTTTCGCGTTATTTCGCCGCATAATTTTCTTAATGTTTGCGAATGACATTTTTTTTCTTATCAAATTATTTCAGCGTTAATCAAAAACTCGTCCGTGTTTCGCAAGAATCGTGATATAACGCAACGCAAATATCAACTTATTTCTCTTTATTAAATAAACCACACGCCTACGTCGAGTATATCGAATGTATCGGCTAAACAAACACATCGCGGCTTGTATTAAACGAATCGCAACTCGTCATTTTTCAATTGTCGATTACGTCCAGACTTTCATGCTCACGATTTCAATTACACGCTGCATTAACCCTGCCAACGCGAACCGACCTACGGGTATTTCAGAAAAATGTTTCCCGATAAAACGCGAGCTTTCTATATTACTCGCGAAAGTTAATTAAAGCTTTGAAATTTCCAGTTGTTCGCGTACGCTGCCGTCTCATTAACACTAATATTTTTTCGCGGGAAACACTGAAAATGTTATTTTACGAATAACTAAATTACATATATTTCGTATTCGTGAGTCCGTTGCTATATCCTTCTTCTCCCATATTTAATTTTGAGCACTGTATATACGCCGTATGTACAACGGTCCGTTTAAAGGACAGAGGAATCGCTCTCTATACATTTCGCGGCTTCAGCATTTCGGATTTTTCGTTAAAGCTCCTCTTTTGCCTTCTGGCTTCCGAAGGAAAGCAAGGAACCGATGTTCCGAATCCGAAACACGATTATAATTAGCAAATTACGTTTAAAGCGAAGTTTGCTAAACCGTAATACATTAAAATTCGGCGTGCGCCGTGGAAAATTGTGGAATGAAAATAGAACGAGAATGAACGGTTAGGCAGAAATGTCATCGCGAACAGGATATCAGCGATTTCGAGATGTTTATCAAGATTCCATTTTCGCCTGGACGAATAAATCGTCGAAGAATCGATGGTTTTATCGGTCGAATGAATAATTTTTGTTTTCTGGATTTCTCGATCGGGGCTAAGAAATAAGAAATAAAGTTTGTTCGCGAGATAAAAGTTTCCTTCGAAAGGCTGCGAAGGAGGTCGGTGGAGGGTGAGCAGAGTCGAATGAAAAATACAAGGTGCCGTAGTTGCGAGACTACACGTTACACACGTACACACGTGCACGCACGCGCACACACGCGCACACACGCGTACCCTTAGTCGAAGCATAGCATCGACTAAACAACCTCGGGGTATAGATTTATAGATGGACGATACCCGTTGGGAAATCAGCATCGTCTGCGCTTTCAACGATGCCGGGCCGCGTAGCTGAAAATGAAAAAGCACGAACTTTTTCAAGTTTTCATTGCCGACCCGAAGGGTTCCTCCGCTCGGTTGCTTTATGGTGTCAGGGATTTTTCCGTACCGACGGATCGTTTAAACAATACTCTCTGATGTAGCCAGCCCTCGATTCTCGATACCTTCCCATCCCTCTTCGACCTTCTCCGCATCGACGACGAGAACTCTTTGACATCGTCGGGGATTCACTTCATCTTTTTATCTATGAATATTTTTCAAACACCGATCGTTCATCGAGACACGAATGAATAACGAAATTTTTACGCGCTTTCGCGACATTATTGCCGGGAATTCTTGCGACAGAAAATCGTGAAGGTTCGTTCGTCAATCTTGGCAAAGAAACGTTCGCGCGTTAACAATAGTCAAACGAAAAATATTTCGAGACTTTCCGCTTTGAACAGTTACTGAACATTTGTTTAAATTTTGTTTCAGTGTACAGGATCAGCGTCGGGGGACTTCTCGGAACGCGTGGCGGCTCTTTTACACTCTTCGTCCACTCAGGACGACTGCTAGTCCTCGCAGAGATTTCTTCGAGCCGTTCGACTTTCCAACGATCAACGAATCGATGGAAGAAGCTGAATGAAATCGCTGAGCGTCCCGATATTCGCGCGAATCATTCGCGATATTCGAGCCAATTTCGAAGCTCTAGTAATCTATAGCAATCCGTTAACCATCGTATCAAAAATTGCGCGTTTTCACCGGTTTTACGGCGATCGTTTGAGACTGCTTTTTTTTCACGGGAAACTTATACGTGTTCGTATAAGTAGGATGGGTTTATCCTAAAGGATAAGAATCATACAATTCTGTTTAATCGTCGATACGATTAATGTCGCGATGTTACGGCGCAAATTTCCGGTCGACCAATCTGTTTATTTCACATTTCGAAAGAAAAAGAAGAGGAACGATAAGTGAAATGATCGTAATAAACGCGTTCGTTTCGAATGGACCATCTTGCAATTACTATTCAATAAAGATATTCGAAACGAAAAGAGGCAAAAGAAGAAGGAAGAAGGGTTACGTCCAGTATTTATCGAGGTCGCTTCGAGACCAAGGACAAAGAAGAGAATAATTTATCCGTGGACGTAACTAAAATACGAGAAACGGAAGTGGTCAGAATAATAAAAATCGTTCTGTTTCCTGTCCCCCGTTTCTCATGAAACATTCAAGAAGTCGGACAAAAGCGCCTCGCGAGACGATCATCTCTCTCCTCGATCGATCGACGAATACCGCTTCAACTCGAGATCGAGCACGAGAGTACGGGACCGAGTAAAAGAAAAATGGAAAGAATACGAGAACAAGAATAATGAAAGAAGAAAAAGAGGAAGAGTAAGACGGGTGATAGAGAGGGCGGAGGAGGAGGAGGAGGAGGAGGTGGAAGGGAAGAAAATCTCGTGGAAGCGGTAGTTTTGGAGGGCAGCTATTATGCTTTCCAAGATTTTTCGAAGGCCTCGGCATTGTTTCGCGACGAGAAAGGGCCGTGCCTAGTATCTTGAAACGAAACACGGACTACGCTCTATGGAAGACAAATGAACGTTCTTTTCCAGTGGCGTGGGCCAAGCGCCAAACCAGAATATCCACCCCTTTCGCGAGTCCTTTACCCTCCTTACCTGTTACCTCTCTTCTCCTTTCCTCCCTCTCTCTCTCGCTCTCTGCTCGTCTACCAACAACCTTGCTGCTTTCCGCTTTATTGTACCTGCTACCACTCTCGTTTCCTTTCTTTTGTTTAATTTTGCCTCGCGACTTTTATTAGCAACTAATTACTCTGGACCTAGATATTTAACAATCGCGTTCTCGAGCGGCCAGCGGAAACGTAACGTATTTCAATAATTTCTCGTTCAGCTATTTCTTGAATAACGAATATCGCTTTGTTATCGACTCGCTATAAATTGAAAATGCTCGAGAAGCTTGGAAAATTCATTCTGGATTAGGATGTTGCTCGCTGGACAAATAATTTCAGATTACCTACAGACCAAAAAGAACTTTACGACGATATTAAATTTTTCTTTTTCCGATGAGAAACCCGATTACTTTTTCTATCGAATCCCGTAGAAACCGTCTCTAGAGCACGTATAATACATATATGTATGTCGGATGCGAGCGAACTCGCTGACCGTGAAAAGAATGAAAGCAGAGTTTCAAAGATTTCCTCGTTTTAGCGACGGTGTTCCGTGTACATACTTCAGGAATATTTATTACAATGGGGCCGAGATTGCTTTGACCTAGCCGTGATACGGCGCGCAAGCGCATGCACCATAGGAACAGGTATACGCGTACAGCGAACATTGAAAACGGAAGCAATACGCGCGAATAACGCGTGCAACCAACGCCGCACTCTCAACGAATCGCTATTCGCGAGAAACGGACCGACTCGTTCGTTTCGATCGATCACGCGATCAGAAAGAAACATTCGAATGACGCGTAACGAGTTTCGTCGGAGCGTCGAAAAGACGTTCAACGAAGCGAATATGTACAGGTTGTTAAGAAACTGACGATCATGGCTTCGTTAACTTGTTCACTGCCATAGAATAATTCAAAAATATGCGTTACTGTTACGCGAACGATACAAAAATAACAAATTCGAAAGTTCGATCTGGAAACGTAAGAAAAGCGCTCAATCACGAAATTAATTAACATCCTGTACGTACATCGCGCACGAGCATTCGACGATCAACGATATATCTAAGAATATGTAGGTTAATCCTTTCGTTGCGACATCCGCTATGTATGATATTACTCGTTTCTAGCGTTAACGAAGGAAACCATCATTCGATCATGTGTACATAAACTTTTTCACGTTAATATTCAATTTTCGACATCGTGTATGTACGTCGTTTGCTGCGAAACGGTTAATCTGTCCTACCAATTACATCGCGCGTTAATTGCTACGTTTTGCCGATCGATAAATTATTCTTAATAACGTCTGTCTGGTCGAATGACGAGTCAGGTAAAGAGAAACTCGACTGATCCTTCTAGAGGCGAATGCGACAAAAAATGCGAACGTTTCGCAGAAAATTATACGAAAATTACGATTAACCCTTTCTCTACGATAAAATTTACGTTCGAGCACCTATTTCTTTCGCGAAATCTATCGTTCCTATACGAATCATTTAAACGGATAAAAATGATATCGATAGCGTTAAAATATGAATCGCTCGGTTAAATATTTATCGTGTTAGAAATATTTTTGAAGCTTAAATAAATAGAGATAGATTCAGCTGATGATCATTATAACGGTCTTTCGCGCGTAACGATAAGATTTACGATAGACCGGTGTAGCGAGCTGTCGTAGCGGAAGGGTTAAGGAGATCAATTTTGCTCACGAAATCCAGCTGCTTTCTTCTTCATCTTCCTCCTCCGTTTCGCCTTCGCTACACGAGCCGGCCGAGCGCAGCTGGGTTTAGGATCGGAAGGATCTGATTAAATTGCTTCTATAAGCAAAAGTATCCGCAGGTGCGACACTGGCTTCCGCCAGAAAATGCATGTTCTACGATCGACAATTTTTTATGACGGCTTTGTTCGTCCGGAAATATTATTCTTATTTTCAAAATTTCCTACCGCCGGTAATTTATTGATCGTACTTAAAACACTGGTAATTGATTTTCTCGTTTAACGCTTCAATTTGCCTTCTGTTAACGTTTCTCGATTATTGGACCAAATGAACGATTTCACAGTCGATATCGCGTTATAATTGCAATTAGAAAATTAATCGTTTTACGGCGTTTGTTAAGTAAAACTTTCATAAGCGTAAACAGAAGCGCATGACCGTCAAAATGATAAACTATTTTTACGGTAACTCTACTTGGAAAATAACGAATTTTTTCCTTTTCTTATATTCGGATCGACGCGACAGATTAATTTGCATTCTGGCCCTATCTTTACCTGTACACGTATTTCAAATTATTTCAACGAAAATAAGTCGGCTAGTGCCCGCCCCGAGATAGTCGAAGAGCCAATTTTTTAAATATTTATACCGTAATCCACGACAAATATACTGAAAGTGTATTAATAGCCGTAAATATCCGATCGAATCGAGCCACCATCAGGAAAAAACGAAATATTTCATTCTGTAACACATGTAGACGAGAATCCATCGGTTAGCAATATGTTTACAATCAAAACGGTTTGAATTTTTCCCACATACTACACATTTTCGTGAAACTGTGTGTATCGTATAAATAAGGGACACGTTCAACGATAAAATAAACAAAGCGGTAATTAGACGACGAATATTTGGACAAATATGTACTTTGTTAATGGATTTAAAAATACAGTTTTGTTTCAGTTTCGAGTATTTATACGTTTATTGCTGAAAACATTCGCTGCACGATATGCACATAATATTATATTTTATACAAATAGATATCGTAAGTAATCTGTCTTTATCTGAATTGCAAACATATTGTTATTTTATATTTAAGAAGCATCAACTTTTCTTCAGCATCTGACTATTCGTTTATTTCAACTGTTTACTTGATTGCATAAAGAACTGTATCGCGATGTAAAGTGAACGATAACAAGTATTAATCCTGGTGGAATAATTATTTCTCGAATAGATAGAGAAGTTAGTGGCCGTTTTTACGATAGGAAAAGTTTTGCATTCGCAAATATAAGTTGGTTCTGTAAATTGTATACTTAATTGGTTAAGATCCTGTACATATACGAAGCTCGACGAGAACGATGAATCTTAAAACAGAAAAGTATTATAAAATATAGATATACGTACATATATATATATTATATAATATTATAATTAACGTAAATGATGTAATTATCCGTTGGTACATATCGCACTTAAAATTTGTAGCAATTAAAGAAGAGACGGTTCGGGGACGTGAAATTGGTTGAAAAAAGTGTCGACGGAAAGAACAGATTGGCCCATGAGAAGGATCGAAAAGTGTCGTAGCGAATTACGAAAGGAAACGACGCGATCGAAATATCGGTTGGAAACGAAATTCGACAAGAATCCTGTACGAACTTGGTTTCGTTTAACGCGTTTCGATCGTTACTGGAATTAAACCGAATAACTCGAAATACCATCGAAATTACAACGTTCCTGATGTTATACATTTCGCGATGTTAGAAACATCGATTCCGTTGCATCGCGAACGATCACTGCCAACCCTCTTAGACGATGTTTCTATCGAAATTCATGGCTCGAGATCTTTTGTAAATTTTCTACCCGCGGGACGAGAAAATCTTGTCGATTTTCATTTCCGCGGGATCATTGCGAACAATTTTCAAAATAACGCAAACTTTCATGAGATTTCAAAGAGGAGAAAAAAGTGTATCGAAGCACGAATTGGTTTGTTGTCCTTTTCGAGCCGAATGTACAGTTCAAAGGGTATATCAAAAGAGATGAAGCGAGTGAAAAAAATGTGCCGTGTGAGTGTATACAAGAATGAAAGAGCGCGTGCGAGAGAAAGAGAGAGAGAGAGAATAGTTATATCGAGTGGAGAATGGATGGCTTGTAGTAAGATTTGTAAATGCAGAGACGATATCACAGAGTCTCGCGACACAACGAATATAATAAAGAAACAAAAGTTCTTCGTTTTCTACACGTTCGACGTGATTCGTTATTCATCCTTCCCATTGCCATAACGCGTTATAATCGTGTCGCTCGTTTAAATCTACTTCGTATCTTTTGTCTTTTTTGTACGTAGCTACGAACTACCCTACAGCTTTGTACCGCTATAAAACGAGTACCTGATATATATTTTTTCCTTACCATTGTTTCCTCGATAGCAAAGATGAATTAGCATCGATTAAAATGAATCTGCTAACAAAAAAGTTCATTACTAAAGCGTTTAACTTTTGACGAAAATAACATTACATTAATTAAAAGAAAGAATTTATTTTGAAGACAAAACCGCGATAATAATGGTTTTGAACGGAAAAATGGAACGCTATTTATAATACGAATTCTTGTTGGCTCTACCTTCTTTTTACCGATACCAACCATACATTTACGCCTTTGTTTGTTCGCAATCACTCGATTCGTGTTCGTTCAATTTGTCTCACCTTCTAATGAACCGCGTTCTCGACCGTGCTGGGTTTCTACATTGGTTATTTACTTCGTTTTGCTGTTCCGTTGACGGCAACGAAAAATAACGAAGCCGTATACGTTTGCATACTTTATGCCCTCTCGTACACGAACCATGGATATAAAATATAGTCGCAGCGACGTTTTCTCTGACCTACATTATTTTTGATTCACTTTCCTCCGCTATTGTTCCCACCGGTGCAGGTCCAAGGTTCGACCCGAACAAAGCGTTAAAAATACAGTAACGTATTGACACTACCGGGCTAAAATATTCTTTACGCCTCTCTTGATCGATTACAAATTGACAGATTCATCGAACCTGTCCTAACGCGTATGCGCCTAAGGCTGAATATTCTGTATCTTTCTATCACCGGAATTCAAAGCTCCGAAAAATACATTTTAACAATTACAATACATTGCAATATGCGAATGTATAGCATGGTTTACGGAAATGGAATACACGCGTCGCGTTCGTATCGATAAATCGTGTGAAACTTTCTACTGTTTTGTTTCACGCAACAATCGCGAACAAAGAGTGCGCATCATCCCCAATGTTCGATTCGAATCGACAGCACGCGATCATAGAATTTTCATTTCGAAATCGCCCTTTTTTTACCCACTATTTTCGCGTACCCTTCGATAACATTTTTTCATTTTATTCGTTCTGCATCGCACAGGAAGACAAACCGAATCAAAACAAAGACAATTAAAAAACTGCTTCGATTCGATTCGAGGCAATTTTCGTCACCGACGACAACGGGTACGAGATCGTGCTATGTAGCATTTCGTACGTAAAAAAATTAGCTACACCGCAGAATTTCGTCGAGTCCTAACTATTCTCGTAATCGAGGAATTCCGAACGGGAGAAGCGAAATTCGATTTGCTCGCTCTTAAATGGCTTTTACGACTGATTGTTCGGCGGTGAATTGACCGAGCGAAATCCACAACACCGACCGGCACGACGATAAATCAATTTTCGTGGAAAAGCCGCGTACAGAAACGGGCAATTGTTAAAGGCGTAGTTTCGGTTTTCCCACCGATTCTCTCTCGACGAAGAAGCTGCATCGGATAGAACCAGAATCCAAGAATCCGATCGATACGAAGCGCGGATACCAAAAACGAATCGCTAAAAAGAACGAACGGTTTTTCAAGCTTTCACCGACTTTCAAGCGAATTTCAACCGTATGCCTTCTCGCGGTATATCCTCTCGATAGAGCCTCGCGATATCGACAATTTTCTCAACTTTTAAATCTCTCCGTGAACTAAACTTCTCCTCGAAACTTCTTCCGCTCGTAGAGCGTTCGATTTAATGAACATTTCCCGTCGTAAATTCGAAACAGTCGCGGAGTGTTTCGCTCGCGTTATCGAGCATCGAAAGCAAAAACTTGGAAACTCCTTCTTTCTCGCGACGTTGCGCTTCACCTGGCCCCTTCTCGCATTTTCTTCTATTTCGTTTAGCACGTGCGACCCCGGAAAGTTAACTCCACGCGATGATAAGCGCGCAGCGATTCGTTAGACGGGAATATCGACTCGTAGTTACGATTCTTCGATGAACTCGATCTTTCCTGAACTTTCCAACTTGGTACATAACCGCAACGGTTACCCCGAGCACGCTGTTTGTTTCGAGTTGACGAAATACCCTTGCTGTCGAAACGATGTTAGGTTCCGACGAACGGTGGTACGCGTACGTGTCCGAAAAAACGTTTGTTCGTCTACCGAAACTCTCCTGGGGAATTTCAAAGATCGTTTTGCCGACTGCGGTCTTCCCCGTATTTTCGGTAGAGGAGCCCGTAAACTCGACCCGCTTCTTTCGCTTTCGCGGTTTGCTCCGTTTCTCGACTTTCGAACGCGGCCGATATTCGCGTCGACGCGCATCGACGATTACAAGACGTTCGCCACGTGTTCCTCGAGATAGCGAGAAACTTTAAGACAGGAAATCGAGGCGATGTGCTCGTAGGAGTCCGTTCGATTAAATTTCCGTTACAAGTCTCTGCCTTTGCGACGCATCGTCATAATCCCGTTAGTCTCCTGATAAGTTCCTGCTAAAGGATCAAAGTTTCCTACGGGATCGTGTTTAAAAATGCGTTGAAAAATTTTCTACGAAGCTCGCCTAACGAAACAGAGAGAAATTCCTCGTCGGAAATTCAACGTCGACGAGGCGAGGAAAGACAAAAGAGGAGAATTTTGTAGGTGGACTCGCGCGGAAGCGGTCGACCGGACCAAAAGGAGGATCGAGACGGCTTGGGAAAAGCGCAGCTGACCAGATCCGCCTCCCTCGAAACAACGTGGCGAGTCGCGAAACCGCTTAAATCCGTGAGAAGAAAGAATTTTTTTGTCGACATCAACTCCTCCGATGCATCCCTGACCATCGTTGTATCTCGGACTAGAGAATTTCCTTCTCGTTTCTTTTCGCTCGGTCGCGTCACTTTTAAAACACCAAACGATATCAGCCAAAATCTTTCTCTTCGTAACTCTTATATGTATAAACCGATATCAAAACTTTCTACCTTTTTCTTCGACTATCTTTGCGTTTTATTTCCAATTTCTTACCGGCCAATAATAATTCATTTTCACTTTGAACAACTTTGTTCTTTCGCCGAAATGTCTACCAATCTCATCCTCTTCCCGTCCAATCTTTCTCGAGCTTTCTTCAGGTTTTTTGTCACTCGTTCCTTGGCTCGGCTAACAATAGGAGACAATTGATTTTCGCACTTTTCTTCTATCCTTTCTTCAGCCGGCTCGTGGACAAAGCTATCTCGAAAGCATCGTATGTTCTAACTAAACATTGTAACGTAATCGAGTTTCGCCTGACGCGTTTCTTTGCCGTCGTACTTTCTCCGAAAAATACCTCTTTCGCGAAGAAAGTTTCGAATATTCGAAAAAATCAGCGATTTTGATTTTCGTTCTTTTACCCCGTTCTTCGAGACCAGAGAGTTCCATTTGTACATTAATCCTCCGTGAAAGACCGATGGGTTTTTTTTCGCCTTCAAGAAATCAAGCTACCTCGGCACCCAACGAAGTGCTCTTTCAAGTATTTTTATTTCCACCTCGACTTTCCACGGGCTTTCATCTTCGTGTCTGCGAATAAGAATGGTTCCTTTAAGCCGACTTGCTCCCCGAATTAATTGCTCGGAAGCAAAGAACGCGGTGACAGAGTGCAACGGAAGGCTTTAAATCACGATTTTCGAACCTTTCGAGTTAGACGTTTCAAAATTCACTCTTTCGCGTTCGCGATTACGCGCGTTCTATCGAAACCTCCGATACAAGAAGAGAAATTATTGACGAACGACGAAAACGTTCGGTTTTATCAGCGTTAATTGTCGCGTACATCATTCGACGATACGCTAATGCACGCGAAACCGTGAATCATGAAATTCGCAATATTTACGAAGTTACGTCCGCCTCGAACGCGTCGCATCGCGTCGAACGAGAAATTTAAAAGCAGCGGACGTGATCGTCGAAATATTACAACGGTCGACGAGTTTCAGAGGTAAATAATCAGGAAACGTTTGTTCGTCGGAAACGTTGAGAAATTGCTATCCCATGGAATCGAACAAAGCGACAAACTCTCCGCGTTCATTTCGAAACGTTATTTAGTAAGCGTACAATTTTAACGCGCCTCGTAGCGATTTTTCCTCGTGGAAAGTAGAAACGGTCCAGCTTTGCGAGGACGTCAAACGCGTAATTCTCTCCTATCTAAATGAAATACGGTCTCTTTCGCGTTTGAATTTCGAAAACGAGCATCAAATACGCGTTATTCTTTCCCCGCCGTACTAGCTGCATAGACTTCCAAAATGTTTTTGCAAAATAATATTTATTTTCAATTTCTTCGAGTAAGATGGTCTTAGATAATTGCACGGAAGTTAACGATCCTTTCGTGTACATTTTGATTCTGTGGAACCAGACATCTCATCCGACTGAACGATAACGGGAAGAAAAGAAAATATCGTAATTACAAAATCCGTTTAAACTTTCATTGGTGGAAGAATGGAAGTGTAATTGCAGATCGCTCACGCTTATGCGAATAACGAAATGTTTCCGGCTTCCGTGCGATGAATTAGCCGCGAGGTTCGGTAAGAAAAGGGTAAAAGCATAGGGCATACGGCGTTTTATCCAAACCGAACTGGATAGAAGTAGTTTCTGATTGTTTGCCTTCTGGCTACGGAAAAGGTTGGGATGAACCTAACGAACGGACCTAAAAAGAAAAAATTGCTGGCACACGCGTCCCCCGAGACTCCCAGGATACGCGTTTCCTTTCTTTCTCGACTCTCTTCCCGTTACGTCGCAACCGCTCGAACAGAACGCGCAATTTAATTTAATTAAATCCCGGTTGACAAAAAGTTTCGCTCGAATTCAACGGAAGCTTTTCAGCGCGACGGAACGCGCGCCGCGAAAACCACATCGTGAACAACAGCTTGGAAACTTATCGGCGATTACTTGAACAAAAAGAAGAAGCGAGAACGCGTTGCGTTTTACGAGCTCCGTTTTATAAAGGAATTTTCGAGCGTGTTATGCGGACGATATATCAACTACGCGAGTCGGTGTAAGGTCAGTTAACTGCTCCGCCTCCAGAGAGACGCCGATACCGTCGTCGATTTAAGGAGGTTACGCGCTGCTGATAACCACGTTCGAATTCCGCGTAAGTTCTGCTAATGATTCGATTAATTTAACGCGACGTCCGAAAACGGTGAATACGCGATACAAACGCGATTTCGTCTTTAACGAGAAGATCACCTTTAAGCGAGGATCGACAATTTCTAATGATAATCGAAGACTTGAATCGTAGATAAAGCTATATCGCGGCAACGAAGTTTGGGCGAATGAAGTTCGCTACAGACAGTCCCTGTGAATATACGGGAAATCCGAAACTGTGTGCTGGTCGCGTTGCAAGAGGAAAGGCTAACATGCTCGTTGGACATACGTATATACGTATCTCTATCCAAAGCCAGTAAATACTAACTAACTATCTAACTAACTGCGCCATCCTGCTCAAACTCCTGAGGAATCTCTCTTGTCCCGACAAGTTATCCCTGCTCCGCGTGTCTTCCCTCTTCCAGTAACGCGTGTTTACCGTGAAATATTGAAATAGCCGTTTCCTGAATCGTGTTTGTTCCTCTTTGCTCCGTGAATCGCTCGAATTTCGCGGTTCGCTCGAATTTGCTCATAAATTTATCGCCAACCGACTCTCGATACCGAGGTCGTTCCTCGTCTCTCGATTTCCGTTCAAAGAAAATCATGATAAACCGTGCACGGTATACGAAATACTTAATTCGATTAACCTGATCTCGAATCGCTAATATCTAGAAAACGAAACCGCAAATTACGAGAGATAAGAAATTTTCGTATACCGGATGACCAGGAACAACGGTATTGTCCCTGAAGGAGTCGTACGTAGCCGATGGCGTTCAGCATTGTTCGTGGTCCGGACAAGAGGAACTATTAGACTCGTAGTTTAGTGGCTGTTGGTCCCAGGTTGGTTCGTAACGTCTCGCGTTGCCGTCGCCCTCTTCGTCCGACCTTTAACTTCCGGTTCTCAGCGTCTCCGCGGTGAAACGAGAGACGCCTCCGGGAATCGAAAGAGCTCGCTGCCGCAGCTGGCTATTCGTTCATTGTCCACCGTGTCTCCTTCTTATTCCTGCTTGTCTTGTAATAAGCTCCGCTACATTCAAATTTGCCGACTTTTAAACTCCACTCCTTTGTTACGAAAACTTTCGATACGGTGAACATCGTCTCCTATTCGTTTCGCCGGATCTTGTTCGCGGATGAAGATTTCCTAGTTTCTTGTCATCCTAGTTAGCGAGCCAGACTTTCGAGGAAATTTTTCTTGCGTCCAGATAATGGAACGATTCGAACGATGGTACGTTCTAACGCTGCAATTTTGATCATATTTCAACGTTGTCAAATAGAGAAAGAGAGAAAGAGAGAGAGAGTGAGACGCGTAAAACGAAAAAACCTTAAGTCTTTCGAGGCAGTCTGGCATCGAGCACGGAGGATTAAGGGTGAAAAGGGAACAAGAGAGAATAGTGGTAACCCGCAGGTCGTTAGTCAGGATAATTAATTCTAAGAGCGAGTATTAGCGAAGGCTCACGGACTCGGCGGCTCTCGCGGACCAACGGGCCGAGACGAATCGTCGTGGGGCTAATTTTTCCTTTTCGTTGATCGTTCAGACCTGTTTTCTTTTTCGCGTTTAACATCTTTTCCTCGTCTTTCCCTTCCCTACCGACGCCAGTTTACGCAGAAATATTTCCCTTCTTTTGTTCGCGCCAACATCGTTCGTATCTTTTCTTTCTTCTTTCTCGGCAATTTCGACCGTAATATTTCCAATTCAACAAAGCTCGCTGTAATGTCGTGTTAAACTTTACTTACTTCGCTATAATTAATTCGAGGTATTCTTTTTTGCGATCAACGTCTTCGTATCTACGTCTCGTTAGCGACTCTCAAAGCTTTTACGAAGATATATAGAACCTTTCGACACTCTCGATCTTGGAACACTTTAAATCTATGTACGTCGATTTAAGTTTTCCACGCAGAACTAAAAACACCGAAAACGAGAAGGATTCCTTTGGTGGATGTTTTCACGAGATCGTAAGACTGTTACAACATCATCGGGGGAGGAAGATGTTATTCCATCGAGGTTCAGGCACAACAAGGGAATCGGATTTTCAAAGATCGACTGATTTGTTCCGTTGTAAATACCGCAGTGAGGAAGGAAACGAAAAGGTGAAATAGGAACGAGAAGGAAACCGCATCGAATCCACTCAGCGGTGGGTGGGCTGGTTCTCCTTCTCTCGAGAGGCAAGCAGCAGCGAAGAGAAGAGCTCCAGGTAAAATGAGACATAGAGGCAAGACGAGAGGAAAGGAGAGGAGAGAAGAGAAAGAGGGTAGTCAGAGTCAGGCTGGGGTGTTAATTACATCAGTGTGTGCTGGCACGTTGCCCACGCGATCCCACTCTGTGTACACGCGCGCAGACAAAGGGCGTGAAAGGGACGAAGAGAACGGAAACGTGAAAAGAGAGAAGGATAGAGGGGAAAAGATGAGAGCAGAGGTGGCATACGATCAATGAGGGTTTCGTAGCTCCATTGGCACGTTGCCCGTTCCACCGTCTCTTCCTTCCATCTTTCTTCCGTCTCCTTTCTAACCTCGAAATTTCTTCGGTATCCGGCAGACCGGTAAGAATTGCGCGTCTTTCGCGTTGCTTTTGCATCCTGGCTAAAACTTCGGCCAAAACTTTCGAGCCCGGTTAACGTTGGATCAAGAACGATGATTGGTTTAATTTAAATTTCACTCGCCACGGAGTTTTAACTAGATTTAACTCGACGCGTCTTTGCAACTTGTTGGTAACCCTACGACGACAAGCATCGAAACAAAGGCGAATTCCGTGTAACTGCCACTTCGCCTTGGCTAACGAGTGATTTTCGTTAACCCCTCGATATTTAAAACACTCGTCTCGTTTAAAAGTCCGATGTCGTTTCTAACTTTTAACTCGAATTATTTTCATAATTAATCTTTTCACGAGAATCGATATCGTACATTCTGGTTAAGTACTTGAACGTTCGAGCAACGAACGAAGAAGATAGAACACGTGCCAGAGAATAATGTCCTCCTACAAATTCGTGGAAAAGTATGAAAAACGGGGACGGCTTCTAGGTAGCGTAATCGTTCTTGCACTGGGTACGAAATCCGCTCAACGCGACTTGACGAACGACGCTTTTAAGCCTCGATAATGCGTAGCCATTTTTTTTCGTAGCCGACCTGCGAAAACTCCGACAACGAATTTCATGAATAAAGGTCGTAAGCTGATACCGCTGGAAGAAGTGGCAAGGGCAACGAAGAACAATGACAGGTTTAACCATCGTCATCGTTCGATAACTTGCCGTGTTTTCGCAAAACGAACGACTACCGGAACGTCGTTGGACGACCACGATTATAATCACGACTTTATAATTTCATCAGGTACCTTCTACCCGTTGTTTCGGCGCAGCAGCCGCGGTATTTCTAAGAATATTCCCATTTTTTCTCCTTTTCAACGGCAAGAAGACGGTCAGTATCATGAATATGTATTAAAAAGCAAAGTTTAATTTCTCCGAAAGCTAATGAAATTTCTCCAGTTAATTTTTGACTCGTGCACTTTTGCGTCTACTTGTACAGCAATTTTTCTTTAAACGGTAAAACAAGCAAGCCTGAAATTCATTTAAATAGTTAAATTCTACATCGAAGAAGTTATTTGAAATTATGGAACTTTTGCTTCTTCTTCTTCTTCTTCTTCTGTGGAACAACTTGATTCCAATTAAAAGTTGCTTAAAGGAAAGTACACAACGTAGCTGCGAGCGTTAAAACGCGATAAAAATATAAAGAATCGCGATGGTAGTTTGCAAAGTATAAATTCAAAAGCAATTTGCAATTGTTTTTTCTCCTGCCGAATTGCATTCATATTTCTCTTCGGTGATATTTCTACGCTCGTATATTTTCTACAGTAGCTATTTTTCGTGGAGAAAAAGGCAGAATTTCTATCAATCACGGATTCAAATATAAACAATAGCATTTCGACGATTTATCCTAAGTATTGTGTCAGATTTTTCTCGAAACAGAATTTTAATTCATAAAATAAATGATTTTCTTTCGATCGATGACGATTAAAACAAAACAATGCGTGTTTTGTTATAAACTGGTGTGTTATCGATAAAATCGTTCAATCGGTAATTTCAGAAAACAAACTTTGATCCGAGGTACAGTTTGACGACGCTCCAACTAATTTTAGTTGACGCGAAATTACAGCGTTTCGTGCTGATTACGAGAATCGATGCTATTCGGGTTACTCGCAAACGAATCGGATAATTCGCAGAATGCGAAGAAACCGTTAATTGCTAGCTCGTTTCTTGGTGTCGCGTCGTTTAAGAAAGAGCGTGGACAAGAAACGATCTAACGCGAAAATTTTTATCCTCCCGACATTTTCTTCGTTAGTTCCTCAACTTCTTTTCGTTCTTAATGTAGCGTGAGTAATGTTGCAATTAGCGGTTGTTCAGTTTCGTGGATGAACGATCCTTTCTTTCGGCGTTTCATTTCATTCCTCTTTAATTACCGCGCTACCTCGAAACGACGCTAATCTTTAATCGACGAATTTATTTAACGATTGCATTTGTAGCGACAAGTGGAGGGATTTCGCGTATAGGGAATGTACAGCGAGAGAGTTAAGAATCGACTACGCGTTATGTTAATTATGAATTGTCGAAGGAAACGAAAGAATCGAAAGCGGACGTGTAGCGGATTTGCGGTACGAAGCATAAACTGAAACACCCGCAATCCGCTTTCCATCCGCTTACTCACCCGCTCGAGAAACGTTTCCAGTCTGCTTGCAGTCTGATCGATGATCAGTTTCACAGTCCATCCCCAGTCCGCGCGTTCCGTGCTCGACTATCTCGTCATCCATTCGTTTCCTCGATAGCGTCCAATCGGCCTGTATAACTTCGCTTTCTGTTCTCTTAACATCGCAACTTTTTATATCTAAAGACGAGTTTAACAAATAACATGTGGAGAAACTCTTGCTGTAACGCGAATTCCAAAAATTGGGGTATCTACTGTAGTAAGGAGTCCCATTAACGCGCATCGTCAAATTACCGATTCAACCTCGCTAATGACGAAACCGAATAGGCAATAATTATCAAAGAACCTGTCACAGATATTGTTGTTGGCAATACGGTTCGAATTGTAGATGCCAGTATTCCGTTACTAGAGGTTCTACGCGCAACCGGAGGCATTATACATGATCGATGTACCGTCAGATAAACGGACTAGGCAACTACTGGCAATACCACGAAAGCTAGCATATACCGAGGCTGTACCTTCTCGACGTCTGCTTAGGTAACTCGATTAACCCGAACGTAATCGCCGATCGAAATAGAAAATGATCATAGGAGGCGTAAGTCCTGTTTCGTGTTTCGATCTAACAACGAACGAACCTTGTCACAGAGAAAACGTGGCTTTTGAATTTCATGGAAGTCGAACCCTTTAATCTGGTAATTGCGGTTTCTATTGCCTTCTGGTATTATTGCCGTTGCCATAGCTTTCTGATTGGTGCACCGCGAGCTACATACTGGGCTGATTAACTGCTAATGATACCGCAACGCTGATACAGCTTTGCTCGAGTAATTTATGAGAATCGTGCCGCGTACCGTTCCCGTCAAATCATTATCTGTCGCTTCGCAAACTTAACGATTAACTTACACTTTTCTCTTCGACAATTTCGTTCTATAGAATTTTCGATGAATCCACGAAATTCGTTCCGTCACTCTATCGATCGATCGAAATTGATTTTTGGAAAAGTAAATTGGTACATTTTTTGCACGACATCGAAGCCCCGCATCGTTGTTCGAACGCGACGGAAACTTTTTCCGGAAAAACTTACGAGCCGTTACGATAAGCTTACAGGCTATGAAAATTTCGAGAAAAATACCTATACAACTACTATCTCCGCGATCAATGAAAATGTGAAAAGAGTAAGAAAACGAAAATAACGAATAATCTAAAGGAAAGTCGTTAAATCGAAGAATTAGCTTAATTCTGCATAAGGTGTAACGCGCGAAAGTAGTAATGCGGTAGGTCGGGCCAGACGGTGCTGGTCTCTTATTCAGAACGCATAAGTTATTCGTTTAGCGTGCACTGTGGCGGCGTCGCGCCACGCCACACCGTTGTACGTGTCACGAGAACTGCACACGGCTGCACACGTGCACGGCCTTCTAAGTCGGATAATCCAGACCCGGCTCAAAGAAAGTATCCACCATTCTATCTGCGCGTTTACTACCATGGGTTGACCGTATTTTCGACAAATGATCTTGCTGAAAGCATCGCGAGGAACATTAACGAAAGCTTCAATTTTTTTCCTCTTTCCTTTTTTCTTCGTCCTTTGCTTCCTTTTCTCGAAGGTGGATGCGCTAATACGTGACACTGCAAAAATATTTTCCATTAGGTACACTCGACCGCCATTGAGATCGAGTAAATTCGATCGGGTAACAACTGTATAGCTCGTTTTTGATCGCCGAGAGTTAATGAAGCCACTCGGTGTAATTTTCAGCTATCGATCGAGCAATCAGTTTGACCGACGAGTGACCCCGGTACGCGTCGACAGATCGCGTGACACTAGCAATTTTCAAGGTTGTTATTACGGAAAATGGCTTATTAGCGGGGAACAACGGGGAACAAAAAAATTCTGAAACAGAGATGTTCAGGGTGTTAATAGAAACAAGGTTGGTTTCCTAACCCCCACAAAACTGTATTTACGCGAAACGTTTTCGTAAGAAATTTACCGTTGCAACTTTCACGTAGCGATGTCAAGTACAAATACGTCAGATACGTAGAGAGAAAGTCGATTTAATGGACCTTGTTTCGACTAATTTAATATAACAAAAGAATTTGAAAAAAAAGGAAGAAACGATGATCGTTGCTGCTACTAAGGCAATTGTTGAACGTTTAAACGAGAAAGAGTAGAAAATTCCGTTGTTCCTTTGAAACACCTTCCAATTTCAAAAAATAGATTTTAAATGGAACAATAACGAACTGTAACGAGTTAATTTAACGAGAGATCGCAGTTGCGGTTAATCGCGATCCATTGAAAAAAGCATTCGAAGCGACACCTAACGACAAATATGTCAGATTGTAAGTACAGGGTCTACTTATACGCGCAAGGAGTAATGGTCGACGTAATGTCGGACATACACGCGACGCGACGCACGCTCGATTCAAACATCGATACCTTTCAACGATAAACTTCGTAGTAGTTCAGTATATTGAAAAAATCAAACCATTCGTTTAAAACACGCCTTCGAACGCGGTTTGATAACAAAAATAGACAAGTTTTCGCCACGTAGTTATTTGTTCGAGAGAGCTTTCGTATTTTGAAACCTTCGCGTACAAAATTTGATTGATTACGGATGGAAACTGTAGTCGTAGGTGAAACTTCATAATAAACATAGTTTTTCTTATTCATCTGGAGCGTCGAATTTTTTACTCTATTCATAATCCATACGTATTATTTGTATCGCAGGATAGCGATGACGAGGGTAAAAAGTACACGACTGGTGTCGCGTCGATGCTTCTTTTCTCTTTTTTTTCCGAGTATACTAAGCCCTTTTTCCGCTCGTTTCTTCTCGTTCGAGATTCGGCAAATTGTCGACGTCCAGATTTATCGTTTTCGCAGCGAATTCCGCTCTATTTGTTCCGTGTATCGAAAAGAGGGACACGACGACGCCGTTGAAACGTCGCGATATAGCTGGTCGAAGCGAGGTAACGAAAGCCCGTCAAAATCCACGCTGGACGTGCCCGTTGTCTGTAAAAAAAAAAAAAACGAAAGAAAAGAAAAAGTAGGTGGCACTGGTCGATTCTTTTTTCTTCGCTTTTTTCCCAACGGGAACAGATTTTGTCGAGAGTCGGGAGGATCGTGGATATTTGTACGCGACGGGCAAACGTTGAACCATTTCGTTCGGTGAAAACTTTCTATTCGTTTCTATTACCTTTAGAACCTTTCATACCGATTTTACGATCATTGGAAATATTCTATTTCCAATGATAATTTGTTTGGTGGTTCGGAATTGATCGTAACGGCAACTCGTATTTTCTCAAGGAAGAATAACAAAATATTCAGACAAATTCGAAAAAAGTGGATTCGGTAGAAAATCGAAATAGTTGTAGACCGTTTTATATTGTTTCGACGTTACTCGATAAAATTGAAAAATAAAAGAAAGCCGAGTATTCCTATTAGAAAGTGGAACGATCAAAGAAAAAATGATCAGTTTCGACAAAACTTGTATTCAAACTGTAATACCGTTAAAAAATGCTTTCTTTATTTAATTTGCCTAGTAAAAAGTTTTCTAATGTAAATTTCTTGTTTGAAATTCTTTAAAATGTATTACTTCGCTCGAGTATGCGAGAGTACGTGTCACTTCTCGTACGAACCAAGCGAAAAGTTTTAATGGAATCCGCCACCGCGTTCCTCGGCTGTCTGCCTATTTAAATTACGCGTTTCGAGTCTCCGACGTGTTCCTACCCCCACCTTATCCATCTATCCAACCATACTGATAAATCGAGCCGAAAAATTTGCTTGATCCGTTTGCGAAACTCATTTAATGTATTGATTGCAACTCGAAATCCGGCCGAACGCCGTTTCGTTTCGACACCATACGAATGTAAAGGAGAGTTACCAGCGTGGCGTACGATGACAGAGTAATGCTACTACTTATACGGGAAAGTTCCGTTAAAGGTGGCAATACAGCGAGAGTCTACTGTGTTGTCAAACGTGGATCCCGCGCATGAAAGGATAAGTCCTCGGAACCGCAGTGGCCAAAGATCCTCTTAAAGAGCACTCGACTCTAAGGAGTGAATTTGAAGAGTAAAAGCCAACAACTGCTCGCGAATAAGAAAATAAAGATATCGCGAAATGACGGTTTAACGAATACTGCGTCGACACTTGGAAAACTGGTTAGTGGTTATATTCTCTCGAAGAAACTTCGAATAACAACACGCAGAACGTTCTGCGGTTCACGTCATACCATTAATCATACCGTTGTCATACCGACAATCATCGTTACGTCGAACGATATACGCTTTTGGATCAGTTCGCCTTTTTTCGAACGTTTCCTTTTATTTTTGTTAGAAGAAAGGCAACGATGAAAAGAATGCGTCCAAGTTACCCGATGGGAATCGACGAAAAGAATCGCGGTAAACGAGTCCTCTTTTCAGAAAGCGGTACAACCCCTTCTAAGGTGTTCGAGATTCTTTTGTTCACGATGTTGTCGTACGAGCGCGTTACACGAGTCTCTTTTTCCAACAAGTGCACTCGATGGTCGTCGAAACGTATAGTCGTGTTCGATGGAGCGGCAACGAAGCGAACGGTCGCGTGAAATATCCAAGCAGATCGCTCGAACCACTTACGTCTCGAGAGAAAAGTGTCCAGAGAATTAAGTGGAAAAAATGGAGGAATACTCGGTCGGTCCACCTGTGCAGGGATAAACCGGTGAACGGCAAAGAAAATAACGGGAAACGGAAGTTCCTTCGCGCAACTCGGAGCGACAACTTATCGCGAGACGAAGAACTAGACTGATATAAACAAATGGACATGGAAGAAGTTGCTCTTCTCTCCGAAACTTTGATCGTGCCTCCATTCATCCTCTGTTTTCTGACACGCCGTTGTTTATTCCAGAGATTTCGAGCTGCAGCCTACAACGACGATCGATATTTTTATGCGTACACATCAACGCTACCTCGCATCGTTCGTAGAAAATGTATAGCGTGGTGAAAAATGGTCGATAAATTTCTCAGATCGATTCGAATGTACGTGCCGCCTGAAAAATCCGCGATTCGATAAAGATTTTGAAAAAATCTGCTTGAGAAACGTATGCGTTTCGTGCATGCTGTATACAGCTTTCGACTGTTCCGAAATAACGTATAATATCGCGCCGTAACAATATAAAGAACAATAGAGGGTAAATGTCAAAGCGGAACATTATCCATTCAAGATGTTCGTCGAGGAGCTAAAAGTCTCGGTCCTGACGACGCTTCAAGATAGTCTAGACTTTGGATGAAGCTCGCAAAGAAAGATAAGTATCGAAAAAATGAGCAACGAGCGACGACGTTGAGGGTGCAAACCGGAAAAGAATAAGGTTTAAACGAAACAAAATAATGCCGCTAATGTAACGCGAGCCTCTGACGAATCGCGAGTCTCGTATTTGCGACAAATGAGCAGCAGAACGAGAAGATTAAGGCACGGAACGAAAGAACGCTTGAAATACGACGCGACAAAGGTAGGACACAATACGAGAGAAAAATATGCAAGAGAAAAGGTCTTTAGATAAATCTAAACGAAAGAGTGACAATTTTAATTTCAAAGAGCTCAAGTATCACCTTACGACCTGTGAGCTTCTTCTTTCTTTTGCGAGCTTCGCGATTCTAAATATCCTAAACGAGTCGTTATATTTGTTAGAAAATTTGTAAAATAAGACTAACTAAACTTTTCTAGAAACGCGATGCAAAACATTCGAGACATGATGAAAATGTACCATCGTGAATATTTTTATGCGATACATTATTCGTCTGCACGAAACTGGTTAATTTCGATTCCATTTCACCGGGAACAAGATTTTTTTCTATTTTTAGCTTTTACTACATCGGTTGAAAAACTCGATAAAAGTAAATCCATTATCAGATTATGTGTAACGGTTGGTTTGCTTCCATTATTGTCGAACGCGTTTTTTTCTCTGTTTCAATGTTTTCTTTCCATCCGACTGCACGCGCACATAGCATTTGCTCGTTCGTATACGTATACTCTTCAATTTCAAAGTAATCGAGTCTACGCGTTCGAATGATTTTAACAGTAAGATAGAAAAATTCTGCTAGCGATAAATTTGTAACGCGATCGTTAATTGGACCAAGCTTCGTCGTTAGAACATTCGCGAGATGTTATTATAATACGCTCAAAGTCGATTAGACGAAAGTTCTTGCGCAACGTTATTCAGCACCAAGTAACCGACGCTCCTTTACAGTAATTCCTTATAACGAGCATCCAGAACTATCGAGGACGTCTCCGGAGAAACTGGTGTGTACAAGGGACTGTTGACGGTGTCGTGGTATACGAAGTTCAAAGGACTTGCCACGGTTCGATCTGTTTCTCGTGCTTGCGTTCGCCGTCCTACAGCATCGTTATCGTCATAGTAACAGTTAAAGATACGCGGTTACGCTCTTATTGCTCAAACGCGTATCGCAGTCGTGTCGAGGATGCGACAAAGTTTCCGTTATCTACGATCGTACTCGTGAAAATTTGTAACCTGGACAAAAACGAAAGAGGTTTCCAGTACGTTCGATCCTACAACCTCTGCGATAATACAATACGATATGTTACGCGCCAGAACTCGGTCCGCTTCCCAATGGCACCGTATCACTCGAGTCAGTTTTTTATACGCCTCGTTATTCGTCCACTGCCAATGTCGTTCGTTTACCGTAAACGAATAAGTTTGTAAGTAGGATTTGTCTTCTAAACGATTCGAATTTTAATCAGTGCCGTCGATGATTCGTCGCGTAAGGAAAGAGTCTCGGCGTCCGCAAACCGTGGAAGTAGAAACAGACGTTGAACGTCAGACAACCCGCTCGATGATCCAACCGGTATTTACAGAAGCAATCTAGAACAGACAAACCAGAATCGCTTCGCTCCTGTTCCCCTACCTTTCTCTTTACCTTTCTCGTCTACTATTTCGACGAAGATGAAGGTACTTGAAGAGCATTTGTGCGCCGTTCGCATGCTAGCGAGGCATCCAGAGATGCATTAGCGGTCTGAAAACGGTTCAGTGAGTGGGACAAGTTTATCTGGTAGATAGAGAAATACGCGAGCTTTCGCGAAAAGATGCTAAACGAAATAAGGCATCGCCTCGTTAACTGATCGTGACTCGGCCCTTCGAGTTGTCGATTATCGAGGGAAATAGTAGCTCTAAATAGAAAATTTCGGGTAGGTTTTTTTCCGGTCTCAGATTCTGGGAAAACGTGTAAAATTATACGACTCGAGTTCGTTCGCGCGAAAAACCAACACGTAGAATTATAAACGCGACAATTAAGACGCAACAACGCAAGGAAGGGAAGGTAGAGTTGTAAGAAGAAAAGTAGAGGAAGAGAAATGGAACGGCCTTAGCGTTGGTTTACCCGTATCAGCTGTGCAGAGTTTAGACTTATTGTTAGACAATCGGCAACGAACGGTACAAACCACTTACTGGTTTTAAGTGGTGGTTCCGCCTTGCTCGCTTTCGCCTCACCGCGCCGAGCCGCGCCACGCCGTTTATTCGAGAACCAGGAAGGAGATTGCTACTCGGAAACGTGGCAAGGACTGCTAACCGATTGTCGGCCCCTTTCGGATTCGGAATGTAACGAAAACAATCGCAGTCACTAACATCGAACTACAACGCCGAAAATTGCAGTCCTCTTTCCTCGGTTCTTTCGATCGATGTTTTTACGCTTTTATGGCCGCGTATTTCCTCGCATTTATAAGCTCGCGTTTTTGCCCGACGCAAATTTACCAGCGTTACCTCGTGATAGAGAAAATCACTCGTTATCGAGCTACAAAGGAACATCGTAAAAGTAAGTAATAAATTCCGATTATTACGAGTCAGACGTCGTAAAGAAGATGTCGAAGCAAGTTCCTTGTACGGCAATGATATTTGAAGAGGAAACGAATGGCAGAAACATAGCAGCAAGGTGCTAAGAAAAAGGTAAGTAAGGTACGATTCGGATTGTCGAAAAGAAAAAGACTCGCGGCCTGAGAGTATAGGTAGGTATTTGCTGAGATTTACTGTTATAGTACCGCAGTTTGCAATGACTCTTCGACGAGAGCTTTACCCGTGGGTTGTATACATCTAAAAGAAACGAATAAACCGCTCGATCTTCTTTTTCATCGTTAAACAGTGACATCTTTGTTCTCGGTGTTTCTTCTTTCGACTTCGTTCAATCGTTGCACGAATAAAGTTTTAACCCTTTGGCTACTTTATTAACAATCGATCGAACGCGAAGGCTAATTTCTAACGAAGCTTTCCAACTTGCTACTTTGCTTAACCAGTGAAATTTTCTTTAATTTTCCCGACAGTCAACGCAGCGATGAACGTACATGAGCTTTCCGATCAAAGAAGTTACATTTTTCTAGCGCTTTCCCTTATCGGGAAAATTACCCACGCAGATGATTCAGTGCCGCGCTTGTTTGCTAAGAAATGTCGTCGAGTCCGTCTGGTCGAGCAAAGACACGAACGTGGAAGACCTCGTACGCGCTGTCTGAAGCATCCTTCGGTTCAAGTGGGCCTCTCTCGCGAGCGTTTCCAGTACCAACAACCTTGCCAACCTTGTTTTCACTACCCTCCTCGCGAAAGGGCTCATGACATTAATAGAATCTTCTTTATTTTCCAACTTTTCGACTGGTCCACCACCGTCTGTTTCATAATTCGTGTGCAAACTTTCCACGAAATTTTACCTGTGTTTCGTAGGAAAAAAATACGAGCACATTCATGAACAGACAGTCCGCCAGAAAATTCAGGACGAAGAAAATTCAGACGATTACTGGACACTGGGTGAAAAGGTGAGATCCAGAGAACAGCGAAAAATACGAGACTTTATCGTTGCACCGTGCATCGGTTCACGTAGACGCGTGAATAAGTAAGGATGAAAGTTTACGGTACGCTGCTCGCGCACTGTATTATCTCCGACAAAACGAACAAACGTTAAATTTCTCTGCGGCGTGAATTAAACGCGATTTTGAGCCTATCACTTTTACCCGTAATTCGTGAATTTCTTTCCGTGCGAACAACGCGAATAAAATTCCTGATCGTTATTTGAAAATTCTTCGATACGGTAAAAGTATAACGTTTAATGCGATATTACGATATAAAAATATACGCGCATGATCGAAACAACTCGTTTGGGATTGGTCATCGAGAGTTTAATGGTAAACGAGAAACTAGTATTCGTTAGCGATGAAAAGAAATTGCTCGGAAGAAATGAAGCACCAGGAGAAATCGTTGCCAATGAGATCTAAGAAAGAAGGAAAAGGAAGTACCGGGAAAGTGACAAATGCAAGGAAATAGCTGCTTCTGAGTGTCTAGTAAGCTCCAGCCGAGTAATCGAGCACGTGATCAATGAGCTTAACTTCTCTGTGAAGAGAGTTTGGACGAAAGACAGGAAACAAAAGAAATAAGAAGAAAATCTGAAAAGAATGTTTCCTATTGGCAGTCCTCGTTCATCGAGAACGAGATTCATTTTATCGTCAAAGAATAAGGTTTGATAATCGGAAAATATACTTTTTAGCCGACAAACGTATTTCCTCCAGTTTCAAATATTGTGATTAAAGGTAGGTTATTTACCAAACTTCATAAATTAATCTCTATGAAGAGACACAATACCCGTAGACGAACTTTCGATCTATTTACGCTACGTACATAACGCGTGTTCGTAAATAATCGTATCGTCTCGTGTCAATTACGCGAAACAAAAAAAAGGGCAATTACGTTGTTAGCAAAAGGAATTCCAAGCAACGGTTCGTTCTTCTGATTATAAAGCACCTCTTCTTCCAAATTTATATGCAAATAAATGCAAATAAAAGAGAAGTTAAAGCTGTAGTCGACAAGAGACTCGAGAGAAATGTACCAATTATATGCTGCAAATAAATCCACGAGGCTTTTTCGAGGAAACGCACGAGTGGCAGGAGTCAAAGAGAAAAGAGAAACGAAAAAAGAACCGAAAGATAAATGCGGTAAGAATGAAAAAGAGGAGCAAATGAAGCGAGCAGAGGCGTCAGATGAGACGGTCTCCATTGTGTTCTCTGGCAAATTTCGTCGCACAATGGAACGGGTTGATTTGCCACTCATGAATGTATATTACATTAGCGTCCATGTTACTTTGGGATTTGAGGTAACAAGTTTTCGTGTCCTTCGCGACTCCTCTATCCTTCCGGTACGCTTCTCTCGTTGTTTTACGTTTCCGTTTTTTCTTCGTCCGTTCGTTCATTCGAACGGACGTTAACGAACGTATATTACACATATACATACATGAATAAATATCCTACCGACGATATAATCTGTTTTATAATTTAAATCGGTTACGTTTAAACGAACTTGAACGCTACCTCGGTATCGGAAATGATATTTCGCACGCGAGGACGACAGTTACTCGTGGGAAAATCTGGCGGAACGTTCAACGCGTCAACGCGTTGAAAGATTCGTCTGTATAAATAAAATCATTGACGACAACAGAAACGGAAGCATACGACTGTGTCGGCTTAATCTCAGTTTACGAGCGGAACCGAAGAAGAAGCGGGGAAAAAAGGGGTAAAAACGAGGGAAAAGGGTAGCGACAGAACCGCAGGACCAATGAAGTCGATTCCTTCTGAACTACAGGAAAGTAGTAAAAAAAAGATAAGTTAAGGTAGGTATAGTTGTTTTCTTTTTTTAACCACTTGACCTTCTATTCTTCTATCTCCCTCTCGACCTCTTCTAGATGGTTTTGCTTACTCAGGCCACGAAAATCGTGTTTTACGTTGGTCTTCGTTCTCATCCAGAATCGTATACCAAGGCAAATCTTGTCAAGAGACCCTTCTACAAAAGAGAAAAAAAGAGTAAACGTTGTCTCGTCCTCCTTCTCGTCTTCGTCGTCCCTCGTTTTTTATCGACCCCGTTTTTATTGCACAGCTTCAGCGAGCCAATTGTACCGAGCGCATTCTATTTCGTTCTTTTCTTACCTGCTGTTCTAACAACAATACAAACCTTTTGATAATTATACCTAATTTTCTTCTTAACTCTCCCCGAAAGAATATACTCTCGAATGATTTTCAACTTTCCCGAGAATATTTTCAACGATACAGAAACTCTTAACGTACATCAAAATGAAATCGATCCAAGAAAATATACTTCGACTTCTACCTGTTGTTTCTTTCATTTTTCCAAGTTACAAACTCTACGACGTTCCCAACAAAACGAAAGAACTGTCCATATAAAGAGAAGCGGTTCTTTAACAAAGACACGATATCGTGGAATAAGAGACCGGACATTCGAACTCGCGGTAAACGTTTAAACAACGTTTCAAAATATCGCGATTCCGGTCAGAGCTCAACATCCTACGACATCACGGAGTCGGATAAAACTGTAAAGAATGAACGTGTAAGTTCTGCGAGAAGTCAACGTTTCAGTTTCGTGACTTGCCTTGTTTCTCGATGTTTGTAACTCTTCTCTTTCTACGTGTCCTTCCACGTCGTAACACAACGCGAACATATAGGGTTACATCGAAAAATTGTTCTTTCAATAATTACTCGAATGTTCATTCGACTCGAAGATGCGGAACAACTTCTAGAATAGCCGAAAAAAGAACGGAAATATATGTATTGTTATGCCATGAAACGTAGTTTATCACGGGCAAAGAAATTCGCGTTTTCGAGGAACACGCCTGTTGATTAAAAACCGATATTCTTTCTTTTTTATCGTCCGTTGCTTAACTGTTTCGCGCAAGTTCTGTTCGGAAACAATATCCAAGAAGTATAAAAAAAGAAAAGAGGCTTTTGTAATGAAAACTAAAGTTTGTTACGGTCCACGAGACGGAATTGTACGTAGCCTGGTCGACGTTACGGGATTGATTCTTCTTCTTGTTCTTCTTCTTCTTCTTCTTGTTCGTAAGGAAAGTTCCGGACTAACGTTGCAGGCTTCCCTTCGGGAGTTTTATTACGCCGGAGACGCGCTTATCCCAGCCACAGATTCGCGCCAACATATCCCTTACTGTCGATATGTCCAGAGTGGTGTAAGGAAAAAGAACGATGATAAAAAAAAAGAATAAGTAGAAATAACTGGAAAATGCGAAAGAAAAGGATCAGAAGCTCGATCTGCATCGAGAACACAGGTTCGTTTTTATTACCGTGAAAGGAAAGTACAATCGAAAGAACCTGCGAGATTTCGATCTCCTTCATCGAGATTATTCGAAAATGCCTACCAGTGACTTACCTTTTGCATTTAATACTTCCGTTTTATGGTCTTCGAGTAAAATACGTTCATAGCGGAATGACGGTCGACGAGTTAACGAGAAAGAAATTTTAGTACGAACTTACTTAAAGGAAAACGAAGATCATTACAGATAAATATATAATAAGTGCAGGATGGTCGAAGATAGACGAACGCTTTATTATTACGAGACTACGTTGCTGGTGTACAAGTAACTGCATTAAGGTGGTAGGAACTATCAGGGTGACGCTCTGTAGTTGCAGCATCACCGGGAAACTACCCCGAACAACTGTCTCGGTGTAACTGAACTCGAATGCATCACCGTCGTAGTTTCAACCCGGAGCTTCCGGTACTTACGTGGAACTTATCAGGTAACGGAAGTGTCGCTGACTCATAACCGTCGACTTATTACTTACACGGTGCATTGTCTTTAAACGGAAGGCAACGGTAATTTCACTCTCCTCCGGTTACCTACTAATCACCATCGTTACCTCTTTCCAAAGACACGATATTTATCGGTGGTAACGAGAGCCATCTCGATCAGTTCATGTTCACTCGATAACCATCGTTTCTCTTTCCCAATCATTCGTTCGCGTACCTCGCGTCAACGTCCCGATCGAACCGTTCACTTGGTCATAAATTACCAGAAAGCTAAATCGCTGTCTCTTACCACGAAAATGCTTCCGTGCTAACGAATAAGACCGCCGTTTAGAGACAACGTCAAACGCGTACAACGCAACAGTCGACAGAATTCTAGATCCATCAATTTGTATTAGGTTTAAAGCAAGGCTCTTTGTGAACGCTGTTTTAGTTATCGCGTATTTATTTACCCACGATACGAGGTTTACGAAGTAAAGAAGAAGAGAGAAAAAATATAGAAGGTAGGTAAAAGGTGGTAGAATTACAAAGTAGTAAAGCAAAGGCTGGCGAACGACGATGCAGAGGCCGTAAGCGTAGCGAGGTGGTCTGCTCTTGTACAAACGCAACAGAGAATAATTCAAGTAGGTAGAAACTGGAAGGATAAGGGCGAGGGTTGCGTGGCGGTAGAAATTGCGGATGGCAGGGGGGTAAAGCTGCAGTACTCCGCTTAGACAAAGCCTAACGAAGCTTCTATTCAGCAACAGTAGGCACCGCGAGGCCCAACTTCACTTCTATTATACTTACTCGTCGGGACGAAGTGAATTCCATCCATCAACGGAATTCCAGGCTAAGCAGCTCTCGGCTGCCTGGCATCTCTATCTCTGGCACGAGAGGCATTCTCTCCTTTTTTGGGGTTGCATCCCCTCTTTGTCTTTACTTCGTCCCCCAATGTATTCGCCGCTCTGTTCTTTCCTCCCTTCTTCCTTCTTCCTTTTTATCTTTTTAACGCCGACGCTTATAGAAAATAAACCACCGACGATAACAAGTGCTGCCTAAAATATAACTTTGTACTCATCGACTTTTTCAAAGGAACGTTTTACCCGAAATACATTTTGTATAGTGGAAACGACCATCGACTTTTGAAAATGGAACCTCGAAAAGAGATATCTCTATGCTGGCACGTGCGGGAAATGCCGTCGCGTTATCGAATCTTATCGTTATCTTTAAGCTAATACAATATAAGTACTTTTATATTTGTACAGTACTTCTATATTATCGAATTGTGCTTCACTTTTTGTTTGATACGCGATCACCTAATATTTGTATTTGTGAATAGCGATCCTCTTTAAACACGTGTTTAAGTACGATTTATGTTAAACAAACGATTAAAGCGTCGATGATTGAAATTCACGTGATTCGCATAACGACTCGTGAATACGTTTTAAACTTTACACGCGTTTATAATGACGCGTACAGATGACGCAAAGGAGAACCCGCTACTGATTTATGAACGAATGCGAATCGTCACGGTCGATGTTCCGCACTCGAGTCTAAATTACTCGGGAAATTTTCTCGCAAGATACAGAGAATCGTTCCGAAGTCTATCCTATGAATACATTAAACTTTGTCTACAGATAACTGTTACATATGCATAGACTTTTACTAGGATCTGAGAACACGCGTAACACCAATTAGAACCTTAACCTGAATCCTTATCAAAGGTTGAAATTTCCCTTCCAATCGTTCGTAACGTTTTGTTTACGATCGAAAAAGCGCCGCTGACTAACGCTACGAACGTAATGTATTCTAATAGCTAAGGAAAAGAAATTCTCTACGAACGCCTATTTATTCTTTGTCAAAGAATTTAACGCGCTACTTTTTGAAAGCCACATTAGTTAACAGTGATTACGCGAATCGTTCTCTTCCAGCAGGATGTGACCAACTATCGCAGTCGTCGAGAAGTTTCAAGGCTGATATCCGGTTAAGTCGGTAAAAGCCTACATAGCCTCGTTTCCACCTAAAACGAACCGCTACGATTTTCCTCTCGCACACGATATGAATAGGTATAAGGTAATATTAAAGTTCACGTAGGGCTATTCAGTACGATACATAGCCGTGTATAAACTATAGACTCGAGCGTAGGTGGTAAAGACGGCAGGATGTTAGCAATCGGTCGAAAAAGGATAGAACGGAAGCTCGCGCATGCACCCTGCCCGTCTGCTTAAGTACACACACGAAGCACCAGACAGACGATGGTTTCATGCATATAACGTTACGCGTATATTTGGACGGTGCACTGGATTTTAGTATGCAGAACAGGACGCCTTTAATGCTGAAATATCGCTCGAAACAGCCAGGCTTCGTCTCCTCGTCTTTCCAGTCGTCGAAATTTTAGGCGCTTTTCCTCTATGCTTCGAACAAAATCTGCGCTCCTCCGAATACGCCGATTTAAAACGATACATACTCGCGTACTTTTAAACGTGTCAACAATATCGCGCGTTACGTTTGAAAGTATTTTTTGCACTCCCCAAAGTACTTAAAGTTAGATGAGATACTAATTATGAAAATAATTATGTATAGGTATAGTTATTGTATGAATATGAGGTGTTGAAAGTGGAAATATTGGTATTTGTTTGCCTGAATCGCAGAAATGGATAAATATCTATATACGTATATACGCATATAGGTATATACATAAAATAGTATGTACTCCAAGAAATTGACCGAATGTTGCCAGCTGCCAGCTCCGTATTAAAGGAATCCCTGCATTCCTGCTCTTAATCCCCTTTCACCGGCAGCCAGCTTGTTTTTCCAAGCATCCGCTTCCAGATGTTTTACTGAACTCTCTCGCTTCTTGTTTTCGCCGTTGTTTTGTCTTCTGGCAGCATGCGCCGGTTTATTCGCGCCTGGATGAACACCCGCGAATTTTCAACCCTCTCCATCCTTCCATCTATCGACCTTTTCGTTCAAACCTCTTTATCACTCTTCGCTTTGCTCGTTTTTCCTTGGCTGGAACGTTTCTCTAGCGATTGACGAGGTCACGTCAACCGTGTTCGCGTTGCCTGTATCTGACAAGGAGATGTTACGAGCTGGGCCAGCGCTTTTTAGATGAAATTGGATTTCAGAGAACAGTTGACAATGAGTATTTATACATATACGTAGAAACAATTAAATATTAACTGCTAATACTTTTACCCGAATACTTTTATTTAAACTTATTCGCTGAACTTATACGGATTTACTCGCCGTTGTAACAACAAAATATTTCTTCGGCTCGCAATCGTTCAAAGATAAATAACACGCTGTTAAGTAATTACTTGGCAATGCAACCAAGTAATTCATTTTCAAATAACTATTTAAACAACTTTCCTCCATCCGAAAGATAAGAAATGTTTGAAACGAAATCTATCAAAAGATAGGCAAGGACTTAAAAACGAACGATAAAGAGCGAGTCGAAGTTCAGTCGATTCCTTAGAATTTTCATTAAAAGAGCAAATCGTTCCCTCCCTCCTTCCGCTTACTAAACCTCGGATACCTCCTTTTTTTATTCTTTCTCTTTCATTAACGGCACGTCGAGCTACTCTGCAATTTCCTTAGATAGACAATAAGCACGGTTAAGAAAAAGGAAGACGGGACGAGCCTCTGTGCAGCAAGAGTCGCTACTGCCTTTCATAAAATCCAATTTAAGAACTGCTTCTGATCCCCGTCGTCCGTCCTTATTCTACGGTAATAAAGAGCCAGCTAGACCTCTTTTCTTTATACACTTGCAAGTAAACTTCAGTTAATATGACGGTTATTATACTTTGTATACCTGCGACGTTGTTGCACAAGTTTATGATGTATATTGACGGGAACATCCGTTGTTCGGGTAATATAAATTCGATTAAAGCGTTTCTACCTTGCGACAGAACGTTTTTGCATACCAATCGATAATTTAAATTCGTTTAAAACTTTAAACATTATTCTTCGTTATCTCTGTTTCGTTGATGCTTCGAATATATTCGCAAATGTTATCGATGGGATCAATCTCCGAATGTGATGCGATAGTATTAAATAAGTACCTAACAGAATAGATGTCGCCATAAGGTTTTCATTATATTCAGATTTAATGCAACAAATTGTTACTTGTACTTCGTTAACTTTTATGAAAAGCATTTACATAACGCATCGGTACAAGTAACTGATTACACAAACTTTTCAAATGTAAATTACAGTTCATTTTATAGATTGTTTTCTTCGACTTTATCGCTACGTGGAAGGACATGGTTCTATATCGTTGACAGCATCGCGATAATTATTCCACAATCGGGCTTCTTGGAAGCACACCGCTCCGCCGCCTCGTGAAAATTGTGTATCCTGAAAGAAAGAGCATCCGTAGTAGCTAACGCTAATAAAAATTCATTGAAATCGAAAAAAAGATATCTACAGCTCTGTTGATGTCACCAATGCAGACCCAGTGATGGTTTGTTTTATTCTTGACCGTAATAGCCCATTTAGAATGATCTCGACTACTCGAGAAATCGACGTCGGCTGCCTTCAAGTTCAGACTCTTCACGTTAAAAACCCTGTAAAATTAACGAATTTACGAAACAAATAAATAAAAAACCAAACAACGGAGATTCGAAGTTAGTTTTACTTTCTACGACTGCAATTAGACGGTAATTTTCCTCGTCCGTTCAACCACGACTGAACGTATAAATTCGACTGCAACTGTGGTGCGATAAAATCCTCGTATATATCTAAAATTCAACGCGACAACACATAAGCATCTTTACACAAAATAATGGGAGAAAGTTTTATTGAATGTATAACGGTTACCTTTCTGCCACTTTTCACATTTAGCATACGAAATGAACTCTACGTTGCCGGAAGATTTCAAAACAGCTTTGTTGTTGTACGGCGGTGACTTTATATGTTTTCGAATGGTCGCATTTTTTAGAGCGGGATACTGTTCACTGAACTTTTCAGGAATATTTTTTGCGTACGCCGCTATTTCGTTAAACATTAATTGTTTGCCAACGACATTCAATTGATCACCATCCAAAGAGATGCACAAAAAACTCTGACCATAAAATGTCCCACTTTCTGGATAATTGTATTTACCCGAGTTAGTTACATTTTCCTTATTCGTTATTCGAGTATGTATACCGGTATTGGGAACTGGTGGAAAATTCGGGACACTATGAATTAACCAAAAGCCTTTATCGCTATTAACCGCCACTACACCCTTTGTGTGACCATAATTTGCAACGTACGTTGCGTCTGGCGGACTATCGTTATAAAGAATCCATAAACTGTTGTTTTCGTTTACCTGTATATGCAGTAGAATATTACAATGCATACCATTGACATTTGCCAGGGATTTTATCATTTTTCATCAAACTTTGGTCTTCTACGTCGTAGAAGATAATTGATTTTTTTAAGATACAAAATGTTCTAAAATTTTATTTTTACTCGGTTGGAGTATGAAAATTTAAATATATCGTAATGAAAAGAAATTACTCGTTTCAAATTGTACAAATATTTTGTTAAACTTCTGAAATAGAATTTAAGTACCGTTTTAAAGAACTGCAAACTTACGAAAATATTTACGATCGAATATTTGTTCTATGTAGCTGCAGTTACCTACAATTTAAACTACACTCTAACACCTTGTAATTACTATGAATCTGTGCTAATTGCAAGTAGTCTTACGTCACTATAAATTGGTGCTAATGTCATCCCAGGGATAGAATCGCTTGAACCAATGGGCCTAGTGGATAATCGCCAACCGGTTCCGATGGTTACGTTTGTAATATACAGATAAGCAAGACCATCTCTGATTAGGGCATTACTACTTTCCGAGACTTTCGGTAGCTTATATAACACGTACCTAAAATAGCATCACCTTGAACTTGAAACAATTCATTATTATTTACTCGAAGCAAAGATTCCCAAAATATAAGTCCTGATTCTTTTGCGAGTCGCGATAAATTACTATGTATAATACATATTTCCGGAAAATGGATTTTAACACACTAGAATATTGGAATGGGCAAACTTTGGAAAGTTTGGATCTTGGAATTCTTGGAGTTTTTTTAAACTTTGAAACCGTGAAAAATAATGCATTCTAAACGACTAGATCGCGAAGCATTACCGTTTCCGAAAATGGAACTCGACCCATTGAAATTTAGGAAGCCCTGCTTTAGTGAAAGCGTATGTTCGATGATTATGAAAAGGCAAATACATCGATACTTACCAATCCACTGGTAGATTATTCTCGTCTCTACATTGTAGTTTATCGCTATGTATGGTATTACATACAATTAACAGAAAAACCAAGTGGAATAGAGCATGCATGATGGTATGCTAGAATAATGGGAAAATTTATCTATTTTTTTTCATTTCATTGCTCTGAAATACACTTTCTAAATGAATACACTAATATTGTATTTAATTTTAGCATAGTTGTACATTAGTCAGACATTACTTAAGAACTATTATTCATGATATGAAGTCATACTATAATTTTAAAATGTTAGAATGATAACATTATTGACTTGAAACTTTATATGTTATATACCTATGAAATTTAAATAAAAATTGTTTCAATTAGATCTGAATAAATGACTTAACATCTGTAATTTATGCATTTTTTTACAAAAGTATAAAGACTTAAATACAAAAAGACAGATCAACTTTTATTTTAATTTCATTAAAAATTGATGTTTATAACAAAGAATTACAAGTATTGGCAAAATTTCTAAACACGACCGAGATCATTCATACATGTATATTGGTGCAAATAATATATATGTTAAATATTTGATTCTTCCGCCGTACATAATCAAAAATATGATGTTTGTAATTCTTTTGACAAGTAATATGTACTGCACATGCGCGTATGCATCTATTTCGATCAGTTTAAATTTAATAAATTGTCTACGAGTCTGTATAAATATACGTACCAAAACAAATCGTTGTTAAAGTACAAGAACACTAAATAATTGCTTCAGCAATGTTGCTGCTGCCATTACAACGGTACTGAACACACTGGATACTGAACTGACCATATGCACAAGAACCATAAATGAAACATCGCGTTACGTCATGCATATCTATTCTTCCTATTGGCTGACGGATTAATGCATTCTGTTTCAAATGACGCATAAGATGTTCATATAACAATGGCTAAAAATTTTAAGATTATCGCATTTGTTATATTCTTTTACTTTTGTTAATATTACAATGATATCCAATAAAATTAGTTCGTAAGTAGAGTAAAGTCACATAATAAATAAATATATATATGTCATCGTTAACCTTTAGCGAATGAAACGTGTTTATATATTATAAGATGTAAAAAATAGAATGAAAGTCTTTGTACTGAATTTAGTACATATTATTGCGCATCAATTAATATGTATATATAAATTGAAATTAAATTGTATTGTAATCTTGTTTGTAAAAAAAAATCAATACGAACCTTATTAATTAAATTTTATAAGGATCTATCAATTTTATTTAAACGTTTCTTTTATCTTTGAAATTTTTAATACGATATTCACTTACACAAACGTTTAGCTCCATCTACAATCGAACGTCCGAATTAAAAATTGCAACGAGGTTTGTATGACCGACTGCGGCGAAACAGCAATATGGCGATTGTAAGCCACCGTAGGCTGAATGTCATAATATTACAATGAAAAAACAAGGCATATCGTGTAAAGTAATAACCACGTATTAAAGTCGTAGTTGAATAAAATGCTTTTTTACCAATAACACTGCCAACAAACTATTTTAAATTACGTTACATATTCCGTTGAGATATTTTTAAGAACCAACACGGAAAACAATAATGAGTTCTTTTGTAGAACTTGTTACAGAATATTCTTAACACTAACAGAAGAACGAAGAAATAAATTGTAAAACCTTTGACGAATGGAAGTATGTCTTCAAAAATATTATTTACATTAATTGCATAAATACAATGGTAATTTTTTATCCTAATACAAGTCTGATAGTTTTATCTGTTAAAACTACACTTAGATATGATTACATTTCATTTTTTCGTTCAATAAAATATATACGCGTAAGTTATTATAATTAAATATGTGTAAATTATCATTAATTAATATTTTTAATTATGTTTCTGCATTTTTTCCAGATCTTATGCATAAAAAAAATACACCTATGACATCTTTATGGCCTAATGCATTATACATTAAAGAAATTCCTATTATAATCTTTTAAATTTTTTATATTTAATCAAATAAATAAACTAAAATGAACAGAATAGATAACAATTCAGACAACGAAAGTTGGCACGAATGTGCTAAATGGTTGACCAGATGCGGAGCTTTAAGAGCTGATCACAAAGCAAACTGGCCAAAAGCAACCGCGGTTGACTTAGCTTATACTTTGAGAGACGGTGTGTTACTATGCAATCTTCTAAACACGGTCGATCCTGGTTGTATAGATATGAAAGATGTGAACCAAAAACCACAGATGGCACAATTTTTATGTTTAAGAAACATAAAAGTATTTCTATCCGCTTGCTCAGCCACCTTCGGCTTATCTGATTCTGACCTGTTTGAACCTTCCATGTTATTTGATTTATCAAATTTTCATCGTGTACTATGTACTTTGTCGGCTCTATCAAATTGTTCCCGTTTAAGACGCAGGGGTATCCCGTAAGTAACGTAATAAATGCATAATTTTTTATTTTGCAAATTATGTTTATTTGTTCTTACTTAAAATATTTGTATTATAGTGGTTTTTCCATAAGTCATGGTAGATCACAGGAGGATATTTATAAGGGTTTACAGAGTGCCGGTGCAGGGTAAGTTTTGGTGCAATTTTACAAATGTAAATACATCTATAAATTGATAGAAATTAAAGACAGAAAATTTATAAACTTATTATAAACTTTGATCACTTTAAAACGATTTGTATCAATGAATTCAGCCCCACAACAACGGTGGGAACATTTACCATAAAACCTAAGGGTATGGATGTAGATGAATCCCAAGTATATCAAGAATTACTCTGTTTCTCGAGTAATTCTCAGCATGACTGGCCTTCCACGGAGAAGGTATCTGTCGTTCGCAAGTTAAAAAGTTGAAAGATGTTGCAATAAAAGTACCAAACATCACTGTATTCCACTATTGAACAAGATAACTATATGTTACGTGAAATATAAATGAAAGGTTTTAATTAATGTCCAACATAAAATTAAATTAGTACAGTGATACTGGCACTATTTTTAACATTTATATTATATGTTTACCGGAAGTTTACGTGCTAAGCTATATTTTTTGTTGATAACGAGATCTACTGTTGCCACAAGTAGTTTATGTTTGCCAGAAATTTTATTTTTTTTATGCATGAATAGTGCATGGCTGTTCATATTTTTATGCTAAAGTCGTGAGGATGAAGGTCGTCGCAGAAGATTTAGAAGGCGGGAGGGAGACGAAGCTGGCGGAGGCGGAGACAATGAAGATCCGGTCGAAGAAGAAGATGGGTATGGAGCATATTGCAGCCATGCTAAAAGCGAAGAAATCTACCAAGATCTTTGTAGCCTACACTTACCACCTGCTCTATCTGTTATTCAGGTCGTTAAATTTTCTGTTTCTTATTTATTTATGTTATCGCAACGCTCACAATTGATCTCGTTATGCTTCCTAGTTATTTCATATTGTGCATGATATAGTGCCAACAAATAAATTTTAAACTAATATTTGTAAAATAGGATGGCGCAATTTGTGGAGGTGAAAAAAGGGACTATGTGATTCAGGAACTTGTTGAAACGGAACGCAATTATTCAGATGTTCTTAACAGTTTGCTTAAACATTTCGTTAGACCTCTGTCTCTTTTATTGCGACCAGAAGATTCAGCACGTATATTTTTTGGGATAAAAGAACTTGCTGAAATTCATGCAGGTTTTCATAGCCAGCTTCGAAAAGCAAGAACCGGTACAGCTTTGGCACAAGTTTTCCTTGATTGGCGACAAAAATTTCTTATTTATGGCGATTATTGCGCTAATCTTACGCTTGCTCAAAATACATTACAGGAAGCCTGTACACGCAACGAATCAATTAATCAGGAAGTTATTGTAAGTTTTGAAACGTTTACATTTTCCGTTATTAGAGAATGTTTCCATTATTTTTCGTGAATCAAAATTAAATTTACAGAGGTGTCAACAAGAAGCAAACAATGGTAAATTCAAACTACGGGATATACTATCAGTTCCAATGCAAAGAGTATTGAAGTATCATTTATTACTAGACAAACTAGTAGAAGAAACTCCTTACGATTGGTTAGAAGATAGGCGTCAGCTTGGAAAGGCTAGAGAAGTAATGGTTGATATAGCTCAATATATTAATGAAGTAAAACGCGACTCTGACACATTGGACATTATAAAAGATGTTCAGGCATCGATAATTGATTGGGACGTTCCAGAAGATGCGCAATTAAAAGACTTTGGCCGATTACTTTTAGATGGAGAGCTTAAGGTATTCTTTTCTTAATAGACATATTTTAAAATTAAACGTTAGCAAATTATTATAAATTGGATTTCAGGTAAAAGCTCACGGTGACCAACGGGTAAAAGCCCGATATGTATTTGCTTTCGAACAAGTGATATTAATTTGTAAAGCAGGTAGAGGAGAACAGTACTGTTACCGTGAAACATTACGTTTAGATAATTATCGATTGGAAGATCATACAGGTAGACGAACACTTGGCAGAGATTCTCGATGGTCTTATCAATGGTTGTTGGTACACAAACAAGAATATACAGCGTACACGTTGTATGCAAAAACAGAAGAGCAAAAACAAACATGGATTAAGGCATTGCAAGACACAATGGATAATGTCAATCCTGCTGCTTGTCGTAATACGAATCATAAGTTTAAACTTACAACATTTGATACTCCTCGTAGTTGTCAACAGTGTGACAAATTTTTGAAAGGTCGCATATTTCAGGTAATCTATTGTAAATACGAATTAAATATGAAATATTGTGATAAAAGTTCATAATTGAATATTTCATACAAACAGGGATACCGATGTGATGTTTGTCGCCTAGCTGTACATAAACAATGCATTGCGCATTCAGGTAGATGTATGCCAGCACCGCCTCCACCTCCACCTCCGCCGCCACTACCATGTGAGCGTGCACTCTCGGTAAAACTGTGGTTTGTCGGAGAAATGGGACGGGATACGGCCTCGAATAAACTAGAACCTCGCGAAGATGGTACATACATGTTACGAGTACGGCCTGCAGGTCAACCCCGTTTGAAACATGAAACTAACTACGCACTTAGTATCAAGTAAGAGATTAATATATTATACTTTTTAACTGAAATATCTTGGCAGATAACAACCTTGAAAATAATTAATTAATATTACAGAGCAGACGGAGCGGTAAAACATATAAGAGTATTTAAACGTGATGTCGATGGCGCTGACTTGTATTATCTCAGTGAATCTCGTTTCTTTAAAAGTGTAGTCGAACTTGTCGAGTATTATGAACGAGCATCGTTGTCTGAAAACTTCGAAAAATTAGATCAACGTTTATTATGGCCGTATAGACGCGTATTAGCTAAAGCTTTGTTCGATTTTCGTGGAGGCGAACGAAACGAATTAAGTCTACGACGAGGCTGTAGAGTTGTGGTATTAAGTAAAGAAGGTGATGCCAAAGGATGGTGGAAAGGAAAAATAGGAGATCAAGTAGGATTTTTTCCAAAGGAATATGTTGAAGAAGAATAATCATGAATTATATTATCTAGGTACTCTTCCTTAATATGATTGTACAACATTCTACTTCTCATGTGTGATCGTGCAATCGCAAAAAGATTTATTAGAACACTCCTCAATAGAGAACGAAAGGAAAAAGTAAACTACATAATAACACATTTTTATGTCATACTACATGACAAAAATAGACTTTCACACACTGATATCATAGAAATGCAGTTTATTTTACTGTTCTCTTTGCTTGAGGTTGCATTGTATTACAATTATAAAAATAGAAGATACATATTTGCGTAATTCGACCGAACATATAAAAACGTATACGTTTAGGTACTTGTATAGACGACAGAAGTACAATTATTTTTCGGTACTACATGACAGAACTAATACAGTTAGAAAAGATCATAAAGATTAAAGTTGTCTATTTTTGTATGTTAAAATTATGGAAAAAAAACATATTGCCAAATGTTTATACTTTTAGACAACTTCTTTCTTTATGACTGTATTTTGAAGTCAATTGCAAAGCCTCAATTGTATATACTGTAATTCTGTATTGTTAACGATACAAATTTTAGCTACTTCTTAAATATAAGCGTATACATACATAAATATATAAACAATCGCTACACGCATTATTGTAACAAATTAATTATACTATTTTTTTAACTGTTACACATATTTTCTGATTGTGCCAATAAGAATAACTAATAAAATTTAGACCTTATTGAAATGTTAACATAAAAAGGACGCGCTGTTTCTATAACTTAATTCTTTCTTTTACCATAATAACATTCAAAGTTCAAGTTGTTTCTTTCTTTCGGCATATATAATAGCAGCTACTTTCTGTTCTAATCTTTTACAGCCAGCTGTTGCGTACAGATTATGAGGAGGAGGCCCAAAAATTACATAGGACAATCCTTCCTCTAACATATCATTAGTAGGATTTACACCTCTATCTATAAAAGCTTTCTTTAAACACTTTTTTACATGTATTTCTTCAAGTGGTAAAAAAGGCACATAGTGATCTATAACATTAGAGTCTATTGTATCGCTACGATAAAAACCACCTTTTTCATTAAATGCTCCAACACTTATCAGATTCTCAAAATCTTGAAGTTTAGTTGTATGTCTGTTTTTGCCTTCTCCCCAAAGATTTAGTAAACGTTGCGTAATTCGTGAACTGCCTGTATTAGACAAAAATATATAAATTGCTTTCCTCGTATTTATAGAATTGCTTGCAAATCTCCATGATTTGATCAATGTGTTATAATCCAAAAATGGTACAAGAACATTTAACAAGCCTTCTGGCATTTTATCCACTTCGTCAAATACAAACATTGACCTTTCACATTTTTCTAAACTATTAACGATAAGGTTGCGTAATTCTTCCTGCATAGTATAAAGTGTTACTTTACAAAATAATTTATATTCAAATATATAAAAATAAAATATCAAATATAATTTTTTATTAGAAATGCAAAGTTAATTTCATAATACAAGTAAACATACCTTATATTGTTCTAAATTCTTTTCTAAAGGAAAATCATTTCGACCATTAAAAAAATGATAAAAGTTACTATGATCGCCCTTTTTATAAAGAAACTTGGCAATCATTTGAGTCATGAAAGTTTTACCAGTTCCTGGTGGACCATGAAAACTCATGGTCAAAGCTTTTGGAGGATCAGAGGTGATTAAATGTCCACGTAAAGCATTTACAACAACATGATGAGCAATTTCTTGCCCAAACAGTTCTTTACTGAGAATGTCATCTAATGCTAAAACAAACACATGTATAATCAATCGTTTATGTACACGAACTTTTTAAAAAATATTCAATAATGCAATATTCAATCTTTCTCATTATTATTGTACTTACTATCAAGATCAGGAGAAATATATTCACTGTTGCAACATTCTGTAAATGTACACTGCACATATCCTGGGATATTAGAAATCTTGTTATGTATAGTTGAAAATATTGACGTGAACGAAAATTCACATTTTACACAAACTATCAAAATATTAATTAAGATACATAATAATAAAGAGTTGACAAGATTCATCTTTTAATAACGTTTAAGTATTTGGAAAATATTAAATAGTTCATATTATATTATTGATAATAATTCATATTATAACATGAATTTATACAAAACAATATTATCGTGCATGTAAACACCACATTCTAAAACATGCCTATTTGCACCGGCAGGTTGTGCGATTTTAAATGCTGAAAGGAAACAAGATTTTCTATTGGTCCAATTTTAAGCATACCTATCCAACTACTGTGACTAAGACTACGTTTCCATCGAAGGTTCAAATCGGGTCAGAGTCGGGTTAGAGTCGGGTTTGAGTCGCGGGTTGGAGTTGCGGCAGGGTTGAACATTACCAACTGCACAAAGTCAACTACCATATTCTGACATGTAAAGGAGAGCAATATTAATTTTACAATATCAAAATAACATACAAAAATTATTTCTCAGATTACAAGATCACCGACAAAAAGTAATAATAACCTCTTCTACACCGATTAATACAACACGTGATACACAATGCAATTTGAATTTGTTATGTTGGCAACACGAACTCGACTCTTGTCGTTTCCACCGAACCCAATTGAACGCTACCTTAAAATTTTGTAGGGTAGAGTTCAACTAAACCTTTGGTGTTTCCACCGTAAAAGCGTTCACCCCAACCCGACTCTAACCCGACTCTGACCCGATTTGAACCCTCGATGGAAACGTAGTCTATGTTTCCATCGAGGGTTCAAATCGGGTCAGAGTCGGGTTAGAGTCGGGTTTGAGTCGCGGGTTGGAGTTGCGGCAGGGTTGAACATTACCAACTGCACAAAGTCAACTACCATATTCTGACATGTAAAGGAGAGCAATATTAATTTTACAATATCAAAATAACATACAAAAATTATTTCTCAGATTACAAGATCACCGACAAAAAGTAATAATAACCTCTTCTACACCGATTAATACAGCACGTGATACACAATGCAATCTGGATTTGTTATGTTGGCAACACGAACTCGACTCTTGTCGTTTCCACCGAACCTCAATTGAACGCTACCCTAAAATATTATAGGGTAGAGTTCAACTAAAACTTTGGTGTTTCCACCGTAAAAGCGCTCACCTCAACCCGACTCTAACCCGACTCTGACCCGATTTGAACCCTCGATGGAAACTTAGTCTATATTTTATATCTATGAAATAGTACATACATATATGCTATGAACAAACTTCAAAATAGTATATAATGTGTTATGCAAATGGATTTAAATGCAAACAAAATATGAAGAAATGTAACTTTTATGAAACTAATTTTATAGGCGATATTTTCAAATTTACATAGAATTATAAGTTGAATTAATAATTACTTAATAATTAAGAATTAATAGATTGACATTAATTTACAATGGAAATGAACGATTACAAGACGAGACCATTTTTTATGAACAATGTCACAATCGAAGGCACGTGTAAGATTCATATTATCTACTAACCGATTTGCTAAATTAGGGTATATATATAGCTGCAATCGCAGCTAACGAATGATAACGAAGGAGAAGCTATCCACTAAAACTTTGTTTAGTTTTCGACTCATTGAACAAAGATTAGTGTTGTAATAAAATTTAAACGATATATCATCGACTGTATTTAATATATTGTGCATTCCTTTCAGTGATACTCATATAATAGTCATATATTTTCTGTAAAATATTTCCACACTACAGAGGAAGAAATATGGCGTCAGAAAATTCTACTGTTGATACCGTTTCTACCAAGTTATATACGCGAGCAGAAGTTGCCAACCATGTCGAAAGTGACAAATTATGGCTTATTATTAACAATAAAGTTTATGATGTGACAGACTTTTATCGTGAGGTTTATAATCATATTTTTGTGTTCAATTTTTTTTACTCTATTTTCGATAATCCTTAATAAAATTTATATAATTTAAAAAAAAATGTCTCATATTTTTGATTTAAGCATCCAGGTGGCGAAGAAGTTCTTTTAGAACAAAACGGTAAAGATGTAACGGAAATATTTGAAGACATCGGTCATTCAAGCGATGCTAGACAAATGATGGAGTCATATAAAATAGGGGAAATAGTAAAAGTAAGCATAGAATTTAATATTTACATATTCTTTGTACCATATACTTCCTGTCATTAGAATTATCTAATATAGGAGAACAAACTTATATTTTATAAAAGGATAATAATTTGGTAATTTTAGAGTGAAAGGACAAAGGGAAATGCTTCTGTATTAAATGGAATATCCGAAGAAGAAAATACCAGGTATAAAATCTCTTTTGCATTATTATTGATTATTAGTATATATATATATATATATATATATACATAGTTGAAAAAGTTATTTCAAGTATATATTTTTCTTACTAACAACTTGTTTATTATATGTTTTAATTCTCTGTATCTATTGGATAGCACAATTGAAAGTCTAACACTATTATAAAACCATGCTTAATACGTTTATAACAATATATCTGCTTCGTTGTATATTGGTAAGTTAAAATATTTGTGCTATCCAAAGCTACAAGATTATTAAAATTTGAAGTATGTGATATGTAAATAGTCGGTGCTGCATCATGATGTGATGATCGGTAATTGCAGTGGTTCTTGGAGATCATGGCTAATACCTATCGCACTTGGAGTTCTGGCGACATTTGTTTACCGTTATTTTATCAAAGCACATTGAATCATTCCTGATAATTATTTTTTGTAATTTGTATAAATAATTGTTACAAATAATCAATCAAAAAATGTTATATATATTGCACATAATTACAGTTTTTTCATGATATGAAATTGCATATAGAAGATGGCCTAGTATAAAATCATTTATAAGATGTCAAAGTTCATTTGTGTCACCAAACAGAATGGAGGTATATATGAATACAAGAATACGCTAACTTTATTTGTATAATTGTATCGGGTCACTAACACAAGGGGACAAGCTTTAATTTTAAAACATAATATATTTAAAGAGAATAGTTTTATGAGAAAAGTTCATTGTCAGTAATACAACAGCCTTATTAAAATATATATTTGTTTCTATATGCTTAGAAAATGATACATCAATTATAGATGCAAGCAATGTTTAAGTCATTGTTAAGTTTGTATTTATCACAGTTAAGAAGACTAAAAATTAAGTAAAATGCTTGCACTCAAATGACAAAATATATAGTTGACGAAACAACAAATTTTTATTTTTGTAATGCATTGCATATAATTAATATATTACACTCTGATCATGAAATTCATTAAACATTTATTGTATATTTATGTATGCCATGAAATCGATATTATACAATAAAATTGCATTTTGTTATGTCTTACATATCGTATATAATATTTTTACAAATTTACGAGTCCTGATATTATACGAATGTATATACTATACTTTGGTCGATTAGTATCGTACTTTTATGATCGGATAAAGTAATTTCTCAAAGTCCAAGAGTTGACAAACAAAATTGTTCAGTCAATGATATTTTATAATGTTTATAATTTCCGTAAAAATAAAGCTTCGAATATGTTATACAAAGTATAACGAGGTCACTGATATGCAAAAGCAACACATTAATTTTTATCATTGTCCACGTTATCGCTTTAATAGTAAATGACTAATTACGTGACATAGTTATAAATTTTGTTAAAATTGCTAGTGGAATATTGAAATGGAAAGCTAAAAATATTCACCTATTTTATTTGCATTTTTCACGCTTTATTTTGTTAGTTATATAGAAGTTATACATCGATAGCCGTTGTAACGCGTAAAATTTGTAGATGTATTTTACTCGTACGAATATAATTACAAACGAATGTTAATAAATACCGATGTTAAGTAAAATCTCATTCCCTTAGATCAACACGATGATTTAAATATGATAGAAAGGAAAAAACAATCGGTGTAAGAAGAATTCATAGATATCCGATAAAAGTCGAAAGACAGAAACACGATATCGAGCGAGTTTGGGCGCCGACGCTGGTCGCTCGTGCTTCTCTTTTCCTTTCCTTCTCGCACTCTCGGTTTCCCCTTCCCGATCTCTTTTATGTTCGCCTTTGGCGGGTACGTCTCCCTCTGTCGAACACCCAGTTCATCGTCAAAGGTGGATCAGTACAAGTCGTATCGCGGTATCATCGTATACACGTACTAACTCGTACGCAAAATTCGTGTGAAAAATTTAACATCGAAAACAATTCGATTTGAGTACGCAAAACGAGGCTCGATTTAAGTTATCGAGGGTGCAACCGTTCGAAATTCCAAAGGAGAAAGGGGCGTACAGCAGTGTCGCCCGTTGAAACGCAAACGAGAAATTCACAAGAGAATTTAGCGCAAAAATATAGCCAGACGGCGGTCCGAAGACAGCTGTAAACGGCAGAGACAGTGGTTGCACCGAAAAGTCGGCGTAGTGTCATGAGAGGCGGTCTCACAGTCCGCCCTTCTTATCGGTCCCTCTTAGAGTCATGCATGTCGCGCCCTTCAAACGAGGTGAGCGATATTATCGTTACTTTTTTTTATTTGTATCGTAATTATTGTTCACACCGTTTTATACGATACCGTAAAAGTTAACCTGGATAGAGCCACTTAATTCGTAATTGGAAAAATTCGCGCGCTTTTTACCCTCGCCGGGTTACTCATTCATAAACGCTTCTCCCATTCTTGGACAGAGTTCCCTGCTTGAACCGCTGACTATGAATGTTCTATCCGATTAACAATTTTACGTGATTATAAAAATTGAGATAAATTTGCGATATCGTACGCGATACGATATAATAAAAAGAAAATATAATTTATATTTAATCACATAGATAACTTTCCACAAAGAAATCACAGTTAGATATCTGTTGAATTTCTAAAATAATGTCAAGTAGATATAAATGAATTGCAAAGTATTTTGAAATCTTCTGAGAAAAGACACACGATCAAACAAAACCTGTTGGTATATGAGAGAGTTATAGGACAGAAAGCACGTGCGTGTGCCAAGGTGCATTATAATTCATGTTTCCTTATGCCCTGTAGTGTTTTCGTTGGGTTAATTATGTTTACGCATTGCCAAATGAACTTAACGCGAAAAATATTGAATCGCATGAAATATACAGATATTGAAAATAATGCTATATTTCTACGAAGAATAATTTTTTTTTCTTCGATTAATCATCATACTTGGGTAATATTATTATATATTAGTTGAAAGTTAATGAATATTTAACGCGAGGTAAAGTACATTGTTTAAGATTCGTAGAATGTAAAGAATATTGAAATATTATAGATTTACGACGGTTTAAAATGAACGAACGCATAATTTGGTACATTCGTCGTAAACGTTACTTTCACAATTTTATAGTTGTTTATGGTTGTTCACAAATAATTGACGTAGGCCAGCAAATATTTCCAAAATGAATTTGCAACTAATTCGCACAATTAACAGAAATCGTAGGAAACGTAGAAAAATGATCGTTATGCAATGAGAGCGCGCAACTACCGAAATCCGTAAAGTCAAAGTTGCATCATTCCGTGAAATGGTAAGCCGGTAGAATGCACAAATTTTCCGAATATATCCAAGAATACCCGCGGTTTTCTATCGAATCACCTCGACAATGATTGCTAAATTTATCGAACTCGAAAACATCCGTCGATCTTCCCACCTTTATTCTATTCATTCATAAGTGGGTAACAATCAGTTAAGACTGTTCTTTTAATGAATGCAAAGTTAAATTTCCAGGTCCGACTCGAGTAGAGTATCTTTAGAACAGTATTTTAATAGAGCAGAGTATTTTAAGATGCACGCTGTGAAGTGGTTTTCCATTTTTCGTTGTCGAATGTGTTTATTTTTCGGAAAGTGTAACAATAATCTAGTATATTTGATTCGTTATAAACGATCGAAAAAGAAATTCTAATTTCTTCGAGAACGGATTCCAAAATTTTCAATATCTAAAAAGACGAAGAAATTTACTAAAAATATGAAGGAGGAAAACTGCAAATTTTTTGAATCATAAAATGTCACACATGATACTATGTCAGTGACTGTAAATATAAGTATTACGCAGCACACGTTAGATTGTATGCGAAACTCGATTTTTCTACGTAGTTTCTTTTTTTTTTCCTTAAAAAAAAAAAATATCATAAATTTTTCGATGTCAATTGAACACTTCCCGCCTACGATTTCGAGGCCTTATTTTTAACATTTCATAATAGCCATGTGCCGCCTGAAGTGGACATAAATAGAAGAACAACTTCACAACGAACTGCTCGACGAACAGACGACAAATATTCGACGACGTGTTCCGTTTAAGCCAATTATTCTTTACACGCAAACTGATGCAGTTATATTCTTATTCGTGCTGCTCTCTTACTATCTAGCTTGTACGTGCTTCAAATAGCGTTGCCTTTATCGTAAAGGCTTGCTTCTACCATTGCCATCGAATATAGATACATGTAAACATAATTTTTTAATTTGCATAGAATCGCGATCGCAATATTATCCTTCACCGAATGCGTAATCCTTTTATCACTGTTTATCGATGCTTCAAATTCCACATAATATTATTAATTAATGTCATGCAAAGTTTATTAATACGATAATAATGGACCGTATTCTTAATTGCCTAATATGATACGCGTTAATAAGATTATTAAATTCATCAAGGATCAATTTTATTCTCTAAATTGAGGATATGTTCATAACGTTCATGTTAGTCAACGCGTTGATAATTTAAAGATCGAACTAAATGCTTGTACAATTTAAGAAATTCTTTCTCCGTGACTCTCGTTGCTATATTAGCAATGAGAAACATTGTGATCGATAGTGTGAAATGAAAACCGTTGACCAATGTCATGCGGTTATAAATCAACGACTTTACACTGACAGTTTTACCATTTGACGTGGAAAGCAAATTGAATGTTCTCTTCCGTCAGTATTTACGCAACAGTAATGAAGTTGTAAGCATCGCTTTAACTCTTTGTGTAATACAGGCGTAAATCACCGTAATTCAAAATTGGCACTCTAACAATACGGTGATATGTTTGCATATTTTAAATATTGAACAACAGATACATCGTACGATAAATTTTCAACTTGAAAAATTTTGAACCTCTTATTATCTGTTTTCCAATATATAATTACATGTTCATAAAAGCACATTTAAAATTGGACTCGCGCGCAAAACAAAAGAGTATCTAGAGTTTAATCCGTCACTTCATGCTCTGTGATTCGAATTAGTTCTCTTGACGTAATTTAGGACCAAATTACAAGTATATAAACATAAAATTCGGCATAAAAAATGTTAAACGCGTTGAGATATGCCACGATGTTTCAGTCCGTTCGCGCAATTTTCAACTCAACGATGAATCGATTAGGAGTTTATGCGTCGACAAAGAGGTTCAAAGTTTAGTCGTATAGTTCGTGGAACGGATCAGAGCAAACGAGAAGTCGTTAACTGCACGAAGTTCGATGTAAAAACGCCGGTGAACGTTCTTCCGATAGATTTTAAATCGCAAAATATTCAACGTGTCAATATTGTGTAGAAGTTATGTATTTGCCGTTTTAACTCAAAAGCGTAATTTTTTAAATCATCGATACGTATTAAGTTTTTTAAAAAGAATTTCGTATCGTTCTTTGCAACTGATTTACAGCCTTCGACCGAGAATACAATTTTCTTTCAACCGAGACCTTGCTCGAAGATCGGTTTCTTTCGCACGAACGATCAATTAAACGCAATTGGATCATTACGACACTTTAGTAGATACAATAGGTATTAACGCGCTTTAGAAATGGTTTTTATTGATGGCGTTCAAACGACAATTTTTTCATGATTTTTTACGAGAATAAATAGAGACAAAGTGTAGAATAGAATTAACATTTATAAATAACGACTAATTCATTAAAAAGATTAAAGAGACACGTTGATGTGATGCCAGACAGTGAAATAACCCACTGGTAAACGGCTGTCTACTAAGCACCACTGTCTACGAACGTCCGCGTTAGCATATCGCGTTACCAGTTCGACGGATTTTGCAACTTAATTCCCAGTTTGTCATTGACCGAGCACGAATGCTTCTTTAACCGGTCTTAATTATTTATAATCGTAAAGTCATTTGTTTCCAGTATATGGAGCAATTGTACCGTTATAGGATCATAATAAAATATCGATCGTGATTTATTTGAAACCTTTTCGTAAATGTCAACCGTTAGCCCATTGGTAATTACCGTGAAGCCGTGGAAAATAATAGTATAACAATATTTGTATGTAAATGTTATTGCCAACAAACGAAAATTCATGCGTCATAGAGACATTTACACCTAATTAAGAGAACCGTAATAATTATCACGCACCGTTCCTTAATGCGATATTAGAAAATTATTCCTTATTTTTTACCGAACGATCTAAAAAAATACAGTTTTAACAATGCATCGTACACGTACGTCTTTGTTATTGCATCACGCAGCGCACAAACAACCGAAGCCAAAAATTTCGGTCGTCTTGACTATTTTTAATCTTAATTCTTATTTTAAGTATGCTTTGTGTTATAAACAAAATATAATCGGTATAAAGTGGAATAAACATGTGGATAAACGAGGCTACCTGTTGGGAGCAACGAAACGGTCAGCAATTTTTACGTACGTTTCAATTGCAAAAGCGTTCATCGAGGAAAAAAAGTGCGAACTGCTTTCGTAATTAAATTATTCGAGACTCGTTTAGTCGAATTTTAAAATTTGTTTCGATAAAAGTAAATTTCTTTCTTCCATCTTTTCTTTTTTCTTCTCAGAAAAAAAATAAAGTTAAAGCGATCAAACGTTGCGTATTCTTTGTCACATAGGTAATCGGATTTATAATTTTCCAGTTATTCGAGAAACTTAGGAAAAAGAATGTGCCCACGTGTTTTATGAAAGACGATTTTATAGGATAGATATTTTAAAATGGACGGTATTTAAATATCATGCAAAGATAAACCATAAGCGTGACAAGAAAATCAATAGTCTTTTATCGAAAGGTCACCTTGAAGAAGAAGTCATACACGCTTTGCGTAGAGCACGAGACTCGATCGCTCGGGTGTTGAATTCGTTTAAAAAAAGAAATCAATTATACTCGTATTGCACTTTACACGATTATTCGTTCTAATGTTCCACGAAGGTTTATCACTTTCGATATCCATTATCGACTTTACTATTGATAATGTCGATTCTCGTGATTGGTATATGCACCATAAACCTCGAACGATCTATATTAATCATCAACGATTAACAAACTCGATACAGAGTTTTGTTTCGGTTACGTAGTAAATGTTTCTTCGTCATGGTCGTGGAAAACCACCTGTTCAGATTCGAACAACACCCGCCATTTAATCGTAAAGAAAAGAACAACGATTTTGCAGGTCACGAGAAATCTTTTGGCATCCGGCCACGCGAACTATTACGGTAGCGGTAACATCGTCACGACGATAATAATAACAAAAATAACGAATGTCGTATGGCGGCATAAATACAAATTCAATGATTTGCCGCTTTTTAGATTTGCAAGTACCCTCTCGAAGTGTCTTGGTATATCTCTCGTTGACAGGAAAATAATCGCGAACAGGAAAATACTTACCTACTCATAAGTATTGTGTATTAGATAAATTCGTAATTACCAGTTATGCACGAAGGTAATTGTACTATCGATTTATGCCGCTTTTAAATCGATCATTTTACGTTAGACGGATTCAATTTCAAATCCGTTTCTTTCCGATCGGATAAAAAAAAAAAAAAAAAGGAAAAAATTAAAAGGAGACAAACGAATTGTTTCAGCTACCGTGGGACACGATCCACAGACGAGTAATGGTAACAGTCCATTGCAGCAACAAATGCAAACCGGTGGCTGGATTGGAATTCCAGAATCAACTTTGGTCCAACGATCGATCAGAAACAACGACAACAGCAACGGTTGGAACCACCCAATCACATCGCCGTTTCAACATCCTCAACAACAACAACAACAGTTACACGAACGGAAGCAGAAGGAAGTTAAATCTGGGGAGTTGGGAGATGATGAAGATGGGGGTGGAGGGGGTGGAGGGTTGGAGGGGACGGACCCAGAGGAGGACAACTCTGTTCACCTCAAGAGACGGGTGGGACTCGTCAGTGGGGTGGCTCTAATCGTTGGTACCATGATAGGTAGAGATCCATACGATCTAACTATCGAATCGTTTCAAAAGACTTTCCGTAATTTTCTAATTAATAATAATCATATAACGCAAGTTACGAAGCGTTCCGACGAAAATCACGCGAGCACTTCTGAAACGACTCGATACTATTTCTTCTTTGAATTTATGTAAATCTAAAATATTTGATCGTAACGGTTGTAAACCGGCAGGTTCTGGGATATTCGTTTCGCCGTCAGGGCTTTTAGTTCGGACTGGCAGTATCGGAATCAGCTTCCTGGTATGGACGGCCTGCGGTATGTTAAGTCTGTGTGGTGCGTTGGCATACGCTGAGTTGGGCACAATGAATACGAGTAGCGGCGCCGAGTACGCTTATTTCATGGACGCGTTCGGTGCACCGCCTGCTTTCCTCTTCTCATGGGTTTCGACATTGATCCTAAAGCCATCTCAGATGGCGATCATATGTCTCTCGTTCGCGCAGTACGCGGTGGAAGCCTTCGCGGCCGACTGCGATCCTCCCGAAGAAGTCGTTAAGGTCGTGGCGCTCCTCGCTATTATACTTATACTGCTTGTGAACTGCTACAGCGTTAATCTGGCCACTGGGGTACAAAACGCGTTTACCGCTGCCAAATTGATCGCCATACTGGTCGTGATAGCCGGTGGCTCGTACAAATTGATACAGGGTAACACGCAGCATCTGAAAGGCGCGTTCGACACGATGGACGGAAGCACCGTTAACGTCGGTAGATTAGCTACAGCTTTTTACACCGGCCTATGGGCGTACGACGGATGGAACAATCTTAATTACGTTACCGAAGAGATCAAAGACCCTTCAAAAAATCTACCGCGTTCCATCATGATTGGCATACCCCTTGTCACGCTGTGTTACGCGTTAATAAATTTATCATATCTAGCTGTGATGTCCCCTTCGGAAATGATCGAAAGCGAAGCGGTCGCGGTGGTAAGATCACTCGTGTTTCCTTCTGCCTGGTTACTTTACCTGTAAAGGTTCGTTATCCTCTTCAATGTTTTGCAGACTTTTGGAAATCGGATTCTCGGCGTTATGGCGTGGCTTATGCCGCTCTCTGTTGCGATCAGCACCTTCGGTTCTGCAAACGGCACTCTTTTTGCAGCGGGTAGACTCTGCTTTGCCGCGTCTCGAGAAGGTCATTTACTTGATTGCCTCAGTTACGTACACGTGCGCCGTTTTACTCCTGCGCCAGGACTAATTTTTCACTCCCTTGTTGCAGGTATCTTTTCTATCGCTATTTTATTTCTCGGAAAATATTGATTATCAATAAATACATGTACTCACTAATTACTTTATAAAATACCTCTTAGGAGCAATGGTACTATCCGGAAACATAGATTCTTTGATCGATTTTTTTTCATTTACCGCTTGGATCTTCTACGGTGGAGCAATGCTAGCTCTGTTGGTGATGCGAAGGACCAGACCGAATCATCCTCGACCATACAAATGCCCGCTGATAATACCTGTACTTGTACTTGGAATCTCAGCGTACCTGATTGTAGCGCCAATCATCGATAAACCACAAATTGAATACCTATACGCGACTGGATTCATATTTGCGGGCATGTTTGTCTACCTCCCATTCGTTAAATATGGATACGTGCCCAAATTTATGGGTAAATATTTATTTTTAACAAATAATTCTCACAGTCCACGTTATAGTTATGACAAAATTACTGTTTCTGTTCGCAGAAGGAGTGAATGCCTTTCTCCAAATGTTACTCGAGGTGGCACCGACGGCTGCAGCCTTTGATTGACTTCGATCGAATAGTAAAATTATTCTTTAAATGCCAAAACATTTCATTACGGCATCATGAACGTTATATAAATATCTATTTTAAATGTGTATAAACGAAAATATGTATCCTATTATCAAAGTTCAAGGCTGGCCTGAATGAATTCATAAATACATAAAAATATTATTTTATTACTTGTTAGTTATACGATACATAGAACGCGTTGTTCTTGTATACAACTACCAAATGTTGTAGCAACTGAAAAAATGACTAAAAATATTTTAAATGTTTACAATTGCAAGTTCATTTCTTACTTTTACCCGATTTCTTGCTCACTTTTCCATAAACTCCTAATATATCATTGGAATTCTTTTTACGAATCTTCTTAGTCTTATGTTTTATAAGACTTTTATCGAGTCCTGATACGTGTTTTATGCTTTGTTCTCTATTCTTTTTTTTCTCTTTTAACTCTTTGTAATTAATCCCCTTTTTCTTAGGAGGTTTTGCACCCAAACTTATAGCAAGACCAACTTTTGCTTCTTCCGCTTTTAATTTCTCAAAACCAGACATACCAAATTTCATAACTTCGTACCTAATACGTTTCATTTCACGTTCTTGTTCTTTCTTTTGATCTCTACCTTCCTCTAGTTTATTAGTTGCTATGTTAAACCTAGAATTTGGAAGTTTGTTTCTTTCTTCACCTTCTTCACCTTTCATTACATTATCTTTCCTTTTTTTAGTGGGTTTTTCATAACTAACAGAGACAAATCCCTTTATAGCATCTTTCTTCACTTTTGATACTCGTGTTGGAATAAAATCTTCCATTGTCAAATACTAAAGTAGAAATATAACTTATTACTAGCAATTCAAATATTGCACAACTTATATAATTAATATCTATTTACTCCAATATCTCTTAAATTTGAATATAATTATTTTTTTCAAATACGAAATAACGAATTTTAACTATTCAATTAACACTAATGATCAGTCAATTTTGTAAACATCTTATACAGTTTTATTTACAAATTCAGAAATAAGTATATGTATTATACATGGTCTGTGAGTTTAAAAAAAAAAAGAATTAAAATCATGATGTTCTGTGACGTAGTTGAAGCGAAGGAAAGTGAATTTAGTATAATTATGCGAAATGTTATAGAATCTAATTTTGTAATTTGATTTTTAAAACGTTATAAAAAAAAAAACATTTTTATTCAGCTGCATTTTTTATGGGTATACTTACCTGTGTGTACGGCTGTAATTCTAATGTATGTAAAATTCTTATGTGAAGAGGTAGAGGGTAGAGATGACAAAAATCTGAACCATAAACTATATTCCGAACGAAATGAAAGATCTCACAGTAGCGCATGCATCACCTAACCTCAAATAAGTGTAAATAAAGAAGTCATTTTTATATAATGGAAGAAAAATCCCTTATTAATATACGTTTGGCAGTAAATAGAATTGATTTGAATTTGATAAAGAATGAAGATACACAACCTCGTATATACACTCCCGGAGAAGAAATTTCTAGTCAACCAGATTTTCTAAGGTAAAAACTTAAGTTTTAATTAGCTGCTGAAGAGAAATAACATTTTTATTTGTCATACGTTTTTAATAGAGGCCACGGAACGTACGTAGACGATGAAAACACATTACGTGCATCTGTAGCTGGCGTTTTAGAGAAAGTAAATAAACTCATTTCGATTAAGCCATTAAAAGCACGTTACCAAGGTGAAATAGGAGATGTAATTGTTGGTCGCATAACTGAAGTGCAACAAAAACGATGGAAAGTTGATACAAATTCTAAACTTGACTCTGTATTATTACTTTCTAGTGTTAATTTACCCGGAGGAGAATTGGTATGACATTAAGAAGCGTCTGTGCCAAGTTTTGAAGTATCCTAAAAACTTATTGTAAGTTTAAAATAAAATTTTTATAATTTATAGAGAAGAAGATCTGCAGAAGATGAGCAAACTATGAGAAGATATCTCCAAGAAGGAGATTTGATTTGTGCAGAAGTACAAAGTACCTTTATAGATGGTTCACTTTCGTTGCATACACGAGTTTTGAAATATGGCAAACTATCACAAGGTATAATGTTAAAAGTTTCACCAGCCCTCATAAAACGAAAAAAAACTCATTTTCATAATTTGGAAAATGGAGCAAGTTTAATATTAGGGAACAATGGTTATGTGTGGATTGGAGCAAGTAAACAAGATACCGATAGATCAGAAGGTGGTTTCGCACAAGATTTATCACGAATTCCACAAACAATTCGTGAAGTTTGTGCAAGACTGCGTAATTGCATTTTGATATTGGCACAATGTAATATGCAGCTCACAGATACATCAGTTACATATGCTTACGAGGAATCTATGAAATACAAAGTAAGCAAATTGTTGGAATCTGAAGTAATGGTCAATGTATCGCTGTTAACTCATCACAGACTAATACAATGATATATTACATAATGTATAATCCAAAAATATGAAAAATGATAATTTCAATTTTAATTTTGTACTATAATATATTTAGTAATAAAAAGTTTGAAATATTCGTAATAAATTTTATTTATTTCATATTTTCATATCAAGTCAGATGAAAAATATCACAGCTGGTAATTGACTTCGGCATAAATGTAGTTTAGTAACAAATATTGAAATGCAGTACTGCACTGCAGTAAGACAGAAGTAGATTATATACTACTATATTGCGATATTTCATCGGCAGTTGAGCCTTTAAGGATGTAAGAGAAATATCACATTGTATGATTATTTCAAGCATTGGTACAGCTATGTCAATATTGATTAAACACCCAACTTAGAAACAAGAAAGTCAGCAAAGGAACATGGATGCCTGTTTCACTGCATTTGATAAGGATGCAGATGGATATTTATCTCTTACAGAATTTGAGCTTATTTGTCGTGCATTATTTCGTAATGATCGTGGAAAAGTGTACAATCTTGAAGAAAATCAATTGAAGGAAATATATTCTATATTTGATTTAAATGGAGATGGAATGATTGACAAAGAAGAATTTGAGGTAATCTCACATTTATAAATATATTATTTAAATGATTATTAAATCGTAATGATTTTTATTTATCCGAGTAATATAATATATATTTCTTATAAATTTGTAGGTATGCTGGAATCGTTGGATTAAAATATGCACTCGTCCAAAAAGTGCATTTTTAATTGTAGATGTACAAAACGATTTTATAACTGGTTCCTTAAATATCAAACAGTGTGCTGCTCAACATGATGGTTCCGAAGTAATTGAACCAATTAATCGTTTATTAGAAACTGTACAATTTGATGCAGTGTTCTACTCCCTTGATTGGCATCCTGTGGATCATGTATCTTTCATTGATAATTTACATCTTAGGTAATCTTTATCATTTTCTATATACCGAAATCTTTCACATTCATAAGTTTCACGTTTATTTATAAAATAAATATTTTATTTTTATACAGAGAAGTTGATTCCAGTAGTGGAATCTCGAAAGAGGCAGCACAAGTTTATGATACAGTTACATTTAGAGGACCTCCCTTATTAAAACAGCGTCTTTGGCCACGTCATTGCATTCAGGACTCTTGGGGTGCAGAACTACATAAAGATTTGAAAGTCGTTGATAACGCAATTAAAATATATAAAGGAACAAATCCAGAAGTTGATTCATATTCAGTCTTTTGGGATAATAAGAAAATGATGGAAACTAGTTTATACTCCCAATTACAAGAGAAAGGAGCGACAGACATATATATTTGTGGATTAGCATACGATGTTTGCGTTGGAGCTACCGCCGTTGATGCGCTTACAAACGGTTATCGAACTATTCTTATTGATGATTGCAGTCGAGGGGTAGATTTGGTTGATATTGAAAAGACTAAAGCTACAGTCATAGCTAGTAACGGCGTAATTGTAAACTCTAGTCAAGTAAAAGCGATGGTTGAAGGACGAGATCGTCGTCCAGAGCTTGGATATAAATTAGCTTTAGAAATTAAACGAAAATTAAATTTTGTAGAAGACGATGATAAATAGTTTTGTTATAAATTAACAACTAGCATATAAAAATGTAAAAATAAAAGTTAATAGAAGCAATTGATTTAGAAAAATAAAGTAGAATACATATATTTTTTGCATCAAATTCAACATCTCCATTTTTTTTAAATTATCCCTTGCAACTCATAGAGCGAGCGAGCCAAAGGCGAGCGAAGCTCTTATACTTGACTTTATAGTTTCTTTGTCCGCGTTTTTCTTTTGCACCACTCAACCAATTCTCGTCAAATTTTGCATGCACATGCGTATGTACATCCAGATGGACAGAGAAAAAAAAAATTTTAATCGGACTTGCCACGAACGAATAATCACCGAAAAAACTAATCCTAAAAAGTGAGGGTACGAACACGCATATAAGGAAAATAAAAAAATGAATATTTCGGCACTTTGACGACGTAGTATGGTTCCTGAGGCATTTAGAAACAAATTTCTATTAGGGTTTGATGCGTTTTGATGCCTAATAAAGCCAGGAAATCAATTTTTGTCGAATTCGGTCCAAAACGGTACAGGTGGCGCCATCTAGCGGCGAGCGGCGGAACTACGAAAAAATAAAATTTCGATTTTCTCAAAAACTAGGGTTTTTTCCGAAATTCTGAGATATACAAATTGTTCCTTGTCGCCTACGGAATCTAACGAATCTAATTATAGCCTGCTAGAACCATTATTAAAGAAAATAAAAAAATAGCCCATTTTGTGGACTAAAAAATTGGCGTCCATCTAGCGGTGAAAGTTGGAACTACAAGAATATAAAAATGCGATTTTCTCGAAAATTAGCAAACTTTGAGTACTTCTGAGGCTCAGAAAGTGTTATGTGATCGCATTAGAAGCAAAATAACGCAATAAAAGCTTCCTGAAAGCTTTAATAAAGAAAATAAAAAAAATGGCATTTTATGGAGAAAATTTGTGGCGCCATCTAGCGGCGAAACTGCGAACTAAACTGAAAAAACGTATGTCCGAACACGCGTTAAGGAAAAATATAAAAAGTAATATTTCGCAACTTTGACGACGTAGTATGCTTCTTTAGACATTTTAAAGCAATTTTTGTTGAATAAGTTACTCATGTTTTGCCTATTAAGCCCAGAAAATCAATTTTCATTTGACCCCTTAATGCGTGTTCGGACATACGTTTTTCGGTTTAGTTCGCAGTTTCGCCGCTAGATGGCGCCACAAATTTTCTCCATAAAATGACATTTTTTTTATTTTCTTTATTAAAGCTGTCAGAAAACTTTTATTGCTTTATTTTTCTTCGAATGCGATCACATAACACTTTCTGAGCCTCGGAAGTACTCAAAGTTCGCTAATTTTCGAGAAAATCGCATTTTTATGTTTTTGTAGTTCCAACCTTCACCGCTAGATGGACGCCAATTTTTTATTCCATGAAATGGGCTATTTTTCTATTTTCCTTAATAATGGTTCTAGCAGGCTATAATTAGATTCGTCCGATTCCGTAGGCGACAAGGAACAATTTGTATATCTCAGAATTTCGGAGAAGTCCCTAGTTTTCGAGAAAATCGAGATTTTCTATTTTTGTAGTTCCAACTTTCACCGCTAGATGGACGGCAATTTTTTAGTCCATGAAATGGGTTATTTTTCTATTTTCCTTAATAATTGTCCTAGCAAGCTATAATTACATTCGTCCGATTCCGTAGGCGACAAGGAACAATTTGTATATCTCAGAATTTCGGAAAAGACCCTAGTTTTTGAGAAAATCGAAATTTTATTTTTTCGTAATTCCGCCGTTCGCCGCTAGATGGCGCCACCTGTACCGTTTTGGACCGAATTCGACAAAAATTGATTTCCTGGCTTTATTAGGCATCAAAACGCATCAAACCCTAATAAAAATTTGTTTCTAAATGCCTCAGGAACCATACTACGTCGTCAAAGTGCCAAAATATTGCACTTTGCATATGCAGTAGAATTGACATAGGCAGCTCATGTACGTATCGCAATGCTGACACAAAATAATTAATTACTCATTACCCGAACATTATTTATGAACTTTTATGATCGAACCATGTAAATAATGCATTGCTGACCATTCTTTAATCATAAAAGTTCATAAAATGTGCTCAGAAAGTGAGTAATTAACGATTTTGCATACTCATTGTCATCGCGCGGAGCGCCTAATCAAACAGACCTAGTATAAATATATATTTGCACTGATTAGATGAGGGTTACATATTATATTATAACGCAGAAACATGTTCGTGAGTTACACTGAGACGTCGTACGCATGCTCGAAAACGAGAAAAATATTATGTGTACTCTTACAATGATAGTACAGTAAAACCCTTATTAAGGGGCACTTTTTAAGGGATACATAAAAACTAATTACGCTGCATAGCACGGGGCTTTCCACTAGTATTTATATATACAAAAAATGCAAATGTAGAGGTGCACGAATGCGTGGTAAAACCGTTTTTGCAGCACTTTACCGGCATTGGGTAATGGGCGCCACTAATTTCGGATCGAAGCAATTTCTATTCCTGTCAATTTTTTTTTATTGAATGCATGTGTATACATAACCAAAATACAAATTTTGTCGCATTATTATGTATTGCTTTCGGTTAATTTATTTTGTTATGCAGGATATACAGTATTAAATTGAATGTTGTTTCAGTATAACCTAACAAAAGAGATCAATCAAACCATTGTAATTACCTTTTATGTATTCTAAAATAATACTTTTATTCAGTATCATTAAATATTATTAAAATAAGATATGTTTTACCATGTAAGTTATTTTAAATAAAAATATAGTAACTACTATCAAACGTGTGAAATGTATTCATTGTATAATCTTGAATTTTTTCAGATATCATTAGAACATGAAATTTTATTACATCCCAGATATTTTGGGCCTCAATTATTAGATACCGTAAAACAAAAATTATATACTGAAGTGGAAGGTACTTGCACAGGAAAGTAAGTTTATACTTAAAAATGATGCGTTTTAAGTGACTATTTTATCTAATTACTTCTATACCACATGATATTTCAGATATGGTTTCGTAGTTGCTGTAACAACAATAGATAATATAGGTGCAGGAATTATACAGCCAGGGCAAGGTTTTGTAGTGTATCCTGTAAAATATAAAGCTATTGTGTTTAGACCATTTAAAGGGGAGGTGTTAGATGCTATCGTAACACAAGTGAATAAAGTAAAAATGAGATACAATAATTGCAATTACAAAAAAATTATATTTATCATTTCTTATTTATTTAATTATTTTCTCTTATTAGGTTGGAATGTTTGCTGAAATAGGTCCACTTTCATGTTTTATTTCTCATCACGTAAGTCATTCCTAAATGAGTTATAATTGTATAATTAAATTTTATAAACTACAGTATTTTCTTGTTTAGTCAATCCCAGCAGATATGCAATTTTGTCCAAATGTAAATCCACCATGTTACAAATCAAAAGAAGAGGTATATATATTTATATGTAATTATTTATATCCAATTTAATATGATCACAGTATAATATAATGATATAAATTGTAGGATGTAATTATTCAACCAGATGATGAAATAAGACTGAAAATTGTTGGTACCAGAGTCGATGCTACAGGCATTGTTAGTATACAATATATATATAATATTTCATTGTAAGAATTTATATTACATTGCACATTAATATTATATATACATATTTTTTTACAGTTTGCCATTGGAACATTGATGGATGATTATTTAGGTGAATCTATACTTTATTAATTCAATGACTGATTACAATATTACATTCTTCTAATAATTCTTTTTTTTTTATAGGTCTTGTATGCAACTAAATAAAATTAATATATGTACTATATTTTTTGTACGGGAGCCTTTTAAATTAAATAAATCATACTTTTACATATTTACATAATGTTTCTGCTACTTAGTGTCAATATTTGATCTATCAATTGCTTATGCTATCTATTATATAAAATCAAAAAATAAATTTAAATATTAGGATAATTAGTTTTCTGCAGTTAAAACTACAAAAGCTATCATTAATTCATAAATAAACTTTAAAACAATTTTTTTGCACAAATTTCGTATTTATTACGTAGCATAATGAATATTCGAATCTTTTAAATTAATCAATATTTACGAGAAGCAAAAAACTGATGATAAAGCTTGATGAAAGAAAAATATATACAACGTATTCAATTTATAATGTGCATATGATTTATAAGGAATACCAACAACGGTTATAAATGCAACAATCGAATTTAACGACCTTGGATACTGGTGCTTTTGCAAATATCTGAAAAAATAAATGTACGTTTCATTAAAAGTTGTCAACAACAATGAAAAACTTGAAAAATAATTGTGTATAAAGTTTCACCTTTTTCATCCTTGTACGATTATTTAAACAATTTTTATTTAGATCGTTTTATTCGTCTTAGAAACCGCTATCGTATTGCAAAGAAAAGATATTAAATATGATATTATAAAATGGAAATATCTCCATTAAAAAAAATTGATATCCACTTTTTAAGACACTGCATTCTAAAGAAAGCTATTGCGACCATATAATGGTCCTCCCCACAATTTTATTTAATAATTCTTTCCCTAGCTATCAGAGATATTAAAAACAATTAAGATATTAATAGTGACTGATTCACTCTGTGCTTACAACATGTAATCACATATGCACATAGTTACAAGTGCAATTAAGTAATATTAATGCATAAGCAGTGTAGTTGTATGTGTCTGGACTTTTATTACTGAAATTTATTAAATAATACTTTAGAAACCATTTATCAATTATTAATGAGCTATAATTCCTTATAAATACCCATTAATAGTAATATTCATACCATGCTGTTTGATCTCCATGTGTGATTCTACAAATATATTTAAGCTGTACATGTCAAAACAGATTCCGTATTTTAATATCTCAATTATTTATTATCTAGTCATATAACTTGAAAATTTTTTATTCATTTTTTTGTTTTATCTGAAGTAAGTGAAAATGTGTTTTTAAGTCAAATTTATCAAAATAATATGAATCTAAGCTTAACAAAGCAGAAAATAAAGCCAATTTTGGTTCAATAGGAGTTTTCACTTTTTCTTGCTCTTGATCAGGCATTAATTTGTCCACTACATGTTTAAATATTTTGCCATCATTATTAACATAAAAAGTAGAAAATCCATCGTACCACCTATCAATAAATTTTGGAAATTAATACTACAGATTATAGGCAGTATACACATATACAATAGAACCATGAGTGAAACTACTTACGCTGGTTTTTCAGTAGCTTGATTTTTCAAATTCCACAGACTAAATTTCCAAAATGATAGAAATACACTTGTACCAGAAATACCTTCTATGCGCCACCGAACTTTAATAGTACTGTCCTCAGGGTGCATAGTCATTTTTAAAATATTACATTTAACATAAGCGAATTTTATATGACCTATTATTTTTAATATTGATATTTGCTTTATATACTCATAAATACCCCTATAAAAGATTTCTAAACATATATCTAAGAATATATATTTATCTTTATTTTATATATATATATATATGTATATGTGTATATATGTATTAATTTATATTTAAATAATATATTTAAATAAAATTATATTGTAAATTAGATACTTACGTAGTTGTGGTTCCTTTAATATTATTTATAAATATTAAATCAGCTGTATATATTGAATAATTCATTGTTCTAACAAACAATAATGGTAACTGAAATAAAAATATGTTTCTATAAGTATAAGGTAATCTATCTATAATTTGAAGTATCCTTTTTGTACAATAAAAAGACATACATCAGTTTGAAGTTGATTAAATACAGTTTGTAATCGTTCTTCAGATGATTTATGTTCCTGAGGTTGCGTGTTATTTATATCCGTTATGTTAGGAGATGTTTCTGAATACAGAATACCTTTCGTTTTAGAACTAGAAAGGGTATTGTCAGATATCCTCTTAGTTAATGTCATCTTTAACAAATAATATTTGTTATTTTTAAAATTCATATACGATTCTAGCTACTGTATAGTGTTTTTTAATATGCATACCCCACTTAGATCAGAATTATTTATATTTATTGGTTGAATATTTAATTTTTTCCATCTATGCACTGTTAATGTTTCTTGTTTATTGCAATTATATTTTTTCTTGTATATATTTGAGTTTTCAATGTGAGTATTATAAAATGTATTTGGTATATTTTGACCCAATAAACAAATTAAAGAGTTCACAGAACATTTTGTGGAATTTATTGCCACATTTATTTTTGTTTGCATATCTGAAAACTAAAATTATAAAGATTACATATGAACATTTAATTTTTCCATTGCTGAAACATAATCAACATGACTCATACTTAATTAGTAATTAAAATCAAAATATGTAACTTGATAAAGCATGTCAAAAAACTAGACAACTAAACGAACATACAAACTATGTTTTAATATTATTTGTTAATTAATATATGAAACAAGTACATAGACACTCAAGAATAATGAAAAGAAAACAAATGAAAAAAATAGATACATTTTTTCTCAGTATAAATAATCCATGTACGTTTGAAATTATTATGATAAATTACCTATTACATAAGTGTATTAAGGTTAACTTATTGTTCATGATATAAGTTGTAAAATGAATTGCAATTTTCGTTAAATAAAAACGTATTTTCAGTTAAAATGATTAGTACTTATTAAAATAAATTTCTGGATACATACCTCGTTTAAAAACAAAGACGATTTAATTTGTTTGGATAATTGATGGTTGAACTTTATTACTTGCCGGTGCTTATTAACAAGTGATGTAAATCTATTTGAAGCAGAACGTAAACAAAAAGACATTTTTCATTTAATTATTTATTTTGTTAGTTCATACTATTTGCCTATACAAAATTCTTTATTTATAAACAATAAAATGCGAAGATAACTGTCGGCATGCTCTGGACATGATAATACAGACTGCAAACCGTCTTCGGTTAAATTCACGTGTATCGTGTATTAATACGTTCTCGATAGTTGTTAAGTTTTCGATTTAAAAGAGGGCGTTTATTCCCAATAAAGAATTTTAAATTTTTCTAGGTATAGAAAGATAACGGAGAAATGATTTTTAGACGATGGAATGAATGGTACATTATTATTTAATATGACAATTTTTTATTTAATTATGTACATTTATTAACATGAAGCTGTATCGATAATATATCGTGTTATGATAATACAACGACAAAGCGAAGAAAAATAATAAATCGTATAACATTTCTTAGTTGCTATATTAATTTATGATAAATTTTCATTTTCTAAAAAAGTATTCAATGATAAAAATATTGGTATTAAAATATTACAATGAAGTTGTTTACGAAATATTTTTAGAAACATTTTATCCGTAAAAAGTAAAAAACATGAAAGTAAATAATTTGAATACAATTAGCTATAAATGTTTTTGAAAATGTAATGATAAAATGTGTATAAATTTGAAATCACTCATTTTCATGAGTTAGATGTGAACGGAATGCTAATTTAATAAATATATTAATTAATGTTTTACGAAAGTTTTAAGTTAAAATAAAAATTATTTTACTAGAATTTGCTTGTATGGTTGGTAACATTATTTTTATAATATAAAGAATTTTAACAGAATTTTTACACTGTATATCACTTGCTTTAAAATATTAGCAAGCAGTAGTACGAAATTTATTTTTTTCTGACAATTCAGTGTTAAAGATCGTTCAATGTTAACATTTTGCATGCCTTACCAGAAGTCAGCATTACTAATTAAAAGTACAGTTAAATGTTACTTAAAATTGCTATATTGCTTCATAAGCAACATCAACACCAATTCTAGTTATAGAACCATTTAAAAATTCTTCGAGTTCATCACGTTCTCTGTTTTCATCCTTTGAACGATGTAACGAACGTTTCTTCTTTTTTTCTACTTTATCCGTTTTGTCTTTATCTTTTTCTTTGTCTTTAGATTTCTTCTTTTTCTTTTTTTCTTTGTCCTCCGTCTAAAAGCAATTTAATTTAAAACAATATTATTATATAATGACATTCAATTAAAAATAATTTATAATTGATGTCTACCTTCTCTTTGTGCTTTTTCTTTTCTTTCAATACAGGACTACCACCATCTGAACTCATATGGCGTACACTGGTATTATCGAGCAATTCTAGATGAACATTTGAACTTGTTACGCTAACATCTAAACTTTTGTCACTCAACTCCAGTCTATCTTTTCTAGTACTATTACTGCTCACATCTTCTCCGCCTTCTGGACTTTGTCTCCATTTAGAATCTCGTCGGAGCCAGCTATCAAACGCATCAGAATTAATTCCTTGTTGCTCGTTCACCTCATAATTATTCGATATTTCTATTTCTTGATCTATCGATGAAACGGAATCGCGTTTAACATTTTGTCTTAGCTTTTCCGAATTTATTTCCGTATTTGACAAAGTTTCGCGTTTATGTTTTTGTTTACTCAAAGGATTTTCAGCTAATTTTGGTTGAACGGGAGGTGTTGTTTCATCAGCCGAAGATAGATCATCCTCGTAACCAGCAACCAAAGGATTTGCAGTCTCAGTATCACTATGAAAAAGCAACAAACATTAATGAAAATTATGGACAAATTTTATAGAATTATTTTTGTTTTTTATAGAACTGCAATATACCTCTCAGTATCTACTTCTTCGTGTTGTACTTTTTGCGGCGAAACTTGATTGTTATCTTCTAGGAATGATCGATCTAGAAGACCATCATCTGGTATAAAATCTTCGACGCTAGTTAGTGGTACGTTTGTATTTGTATTGTTAATATGTATTCCTTTGTCTACTTCATCTTCTTTCTTATTACCAAATATCTTCGACATAAGCGATTGCGATTTATTCATTGAATCTCTTCTATCAGAATTGTCATTTAAAAATTCAGTCATTTTAGGATCTGTTTTTGAAATATTTTGTCCAGTCGATAATGCTGATATCGTCTGTGAATTTTTTATAGGAACTGCTTGATTTTCCAAAGTATTTATAAAAGTGTCCTTTTTTGGTGGTGATTTCAAATCTATACTTTTAACTGGAATAGGAGTTCCACCACCTATAGGACCTGGCATGGAAACTGATCTTTTAACTTCCATATTTGCATTTGTATTGCCATTTGAAGATAACATATGATGATTACTCAGTGAAGATGTAATATTAGGGACTAGAGTAGTGGCAGAAACAGAATCAGCAAGAGCTCTTCTTCGGTTAACAAGATTATCCAAGAATTTATTATAATTGGCATCATCGCTATCCTGAAAGAGATCAAGTTCCTGTACTGTTAAACGTGTTTCCTCCTCATTGGTATCAAGTTGCTTTAATAATGTTTCTCGTTGTAGTTGAAGAAATGGAAGATTAAAGAATTTGTGCAAAAGTTTTAATCCAAATCCATTTCTCATAGATGATTCTGCATATCTTACCTATGAAATATAAAATATTGCACTTAGTTATAAACCTACTTTTTTAAATAGTAAAAAGTTCATAACAATAATAAATTTACTTGTGCTGTTCTTTCATGTAATGAATCAATAAAGTATGTTACATGATCTGATGTAACTGTCCTATGATGTGCCATATCACAGTGATTTCCTAAAACAATCACTGGAATATGGCTAGGAATTTTTGGAAGTTCTCTTTGTACATAATCAAATGTCCAAGATTTTGTAATGTCCATCATAATAATAACACCGTTGGTCCCTTTATAGACATCAAGAAACTCTGCATCTAAAGCAGGCTCCTCAATAATATTTTCTGATGGCGAATTATCCATTTTTAAACCATCTAATTTTTTTCTACGTCGTCCTTTATCTACAACATCCCAAACTTCAACTTTAACAATATCATCAGTAGCTTTATAATTCCATTGAATACTGGTCACTTGTATTTCTTCTGTTGGTATATATTCTTCTATGAATTTCTGACCCTGAAGTCTATGAAATAAACAAGTTTTTCCTACGTTTCTATCACCCTTTACAATAATTTTCACTAAAAATAAAATTCTTTTCATTTTAAGCATTTTATTTTTATTAAGAACTAATATAATATACTTACTATTATACTGTACACCTTTAGCAAATTTTCTCTGTAATGTTGTTGGCATAGATTGGTGAGCTGGTCTAGGAGATACATTGCCAACTCCGTCTGATTTTCCAGCAAATCTTTTAAACGCAGAAAACATTGTGGGCTACTTTCCCACAGAATCAATAATAACTTAGGAAAAGATGTTTTCCTTAATAATTTAGTAACAAATATCTAAATAGAAAATGTACAAAAAAATTAAACTCTTATCTTAGAAAAATAAAAATTCAGTTAATAAAATAGAACTACATATTATTTATATACAACTTATATAAGCATATTGTTAAAAAATATTAAAACTATAAAAAATATGGCACATAAGCTTAAAGAAAGCAAATTTTTGAAACAACAACAAATATAAATGTGGAAATTATAACTTCCATAGAAGTAACCTAAATGAGATATGTATAAAACTTGTAATATTATAAAAATAGTTCACTAAAACAATGAAAGATACGATTAAGCTCTCGTTAGAAAAAAGAATTGATATTAATTAATACTTGCCATAATCATTATAAAATGTATGTTAAAAATTTTTGTGATAACAAATTCTTTCTTAATTATTAATATGATGAATTATAAAGTAAATATTATTACTCACCACATATTATTTTAAGTTTTTCATGGAAAAAAGTTTATTTGAATTAGACAACCGATTTAATAAAACTTAAGCAGCTGTCACTCGCAGTCAGCTGTATTTATTTTTTATCGTAATGTTGGTAACCAATTTTGTGTTATGTATATATATATATATATGTATATGTATAGTATATCTACCGCAAGAAGGAACTAACTAGATAAAGGTTTGTACAGCCTGATAGCCTAGGAAAATTCCTGACCGAGAAAGTGCTGCATTTCTGTACAAATCAAATTCGCACTTGATTTTACATAAATGACAAAAAATGATTTTTTTTATTAGAATTAAAAATTGTATTTCTGTTAAATATTAAAATGATTTACTGTAAATTACATGTTGTCAATATATTATGTACAATTATAAGTATTGTAATTAGAAAAATATAATCTATTTCAGTCCTTCTGTTGTAGCCTGATAAAGAAGAGGCTTCAAACTTTCCCGTACTAATGTATGCTGTTCTCCATGTGTTATAGCTAGTATTGAATTTGCTTTCCTTAATGCCTCAAGAGCTTGTTTTGGTTTTTCTAAATATAATTGAATCTTTCCAGTCATAAGTAACAATATGCCAGTCAGTGGATGAACCTCTCCATAGTATACTCTGAAACATTAAATTTGGCATTATTGTTTATTTACTAATTTTATAAGTATAGAACTCTGTTTACTAACAAGTAGCCTTTGATAAGCTTTTTAGCATAGAATTCAGCTTCCTCCCAGTGTTGCAAACTTATGGAAGAATCAAAAGCGGTTTGTAAAGTTTGTACATGTTGAATATTAAGAGAATGTAAAACACCCTCTTGTTTCTTGAGACACATTTTACTTACATCTAAATCTAATTTTTCTTATAAGAAAATTATGTCTTTCGCTAAATAAATACATAAATATGTACTTTAACTGGAAAGGATACAAGCCATATTTTTCATGTTTTGTAAATGGTGTGCTGTAAAACTAGATACTTCGTCGAAGATTTCTTTAAAATTTTCTAATAATTTTATATTACATTCTGGGCAACTTTCCATATCTGGAGAGCATGGATTTGTACAATTTTTATTTGAACATGCTGCTGCTTCTGCCATTAGTTCTGGTTCTTCACATTTTTTACAATTACACCAAAAATAATATGAACTTTGTAATTCGCTACGTCTCTCCTTTGTTGTTTTAAGCACATCAATATATGATATCCTTATCTATGAATATATAATTGTAATTGTAGTTTCGTTTTAATAAACATTATAATCGAAATTATTAATATAACATTTTTATATGGTACTATAAAGAAAGGATATTCATATACCTGAGACCAATCTAAACTAGGAAGATCTTCTATCGTTCTAATATTTAAAGTAATTCCTTCAAAAGTAGCTACAGCATTGGGTACACAACTATGATCCACAACAGAAGGTGCCAGATAAATCCCAACACCAATACTATTCATATCCAGATCAAATATGTTAAAAGAATTAATACAAATTCGACCATAAATACCCATTAATTCTGCAGAATTTGGCATAGGTGTATCTCCAAGAAATCCAAACAACACACCACACAGAAACATAAAATGTTCCATTTTCTTTTCATCTTTCTTTATATCAGAATAATCTAGTAAAATAATAATCTGTATAGTAGTTAAAAAGAAATATGTAAACTAAAAAATTATATATGTCCTTAAGCAATATAAAACACTTACGGGACATCAAATCCTTAAATCTTCTAAATTTTGTTTTAGTATAATATTCCACCTCATCATCTCCACCTTGACTTAGCTTTATAATTATACGTGCCATCAGTCGTGCCATATCTGGTACAACTTTTGGCGAGACTCTTTTTAAATTTACACATTCTGTGTTATGTGTAGGCCAAGATCCTTGTTGACAGGATCGATTACAGTAATAAACATATTGACAAGCGGAACATCTAAAAAGCTTTCCACTGAAAGAAACAAGATTATAATATTTTTGTATTATTATAACCTTGTTGAACAGTAGAATAATTTAAAATATACAGTGTAAAGTAGTAAAAACTATTACTATTTTGTATATTAAATATACTATTTAAACTAAATAGTTTTAAAAAATTGTCAATAATATACCTTGTCAAACAGTAATCACACCGGTTGGTTCTGTATTTTGAACTTAGGACATAAGCAAATGGTTTAGCAGTAAAAATAGTAGTTCCTTTCTTTGTGAGATTATTATTCTTACTCATCATTAACAGAAGTTTAATTTATTAATAGCACTTAATTTTAACGCGAATATGTATATTTAATTTACAAATGGTAATAGAAATACGAGTATAGAAAATAATATACCGATTTGTGATATAACCTACAATTTTAAACTAATATAACATTGCTTACATGCTTTATATTATTGATCTGTATTAATACAGTTAATTAGAAAACAATAAAATATATTAACAATAGATGTTAATAATTTATAAAAAAATTCACTTGAGAAATACAAGCTGGTTATATATAAAGGTGGAAGCTAATATGTACGTGTGTATACATAATTTTGTATAAACCTATTACCTTTGTAAACAATGGTCACATCGTTCATTACGGTATAAAGATCGTAAAACATAGGCAAAAGGTTTTGCAGTTAAAATAGTTGTTCCTTTACTAACGAATGAGCTCTTATATCTGTTTTGTATTCCCATTGTCGTTTATATGTAGTTATTGTTTACCTAAAAGAAGTTTTTAGTATTTTTTGACCATTACTAAACGAAAAAATGTAACGTGAAATATTTTTAATAGTTCATTACATTGATCATTTAAATTAGGCACTTACCTACCATTTTGAGACCAGCTGCTTTAGTATCACTTATTATTAGAGAAATCTAAATTTAGAAACTGGCAGTGATTAATTAAGAAGTACAGATTACAGAAATAAGTATCAACAATAAGAATCTGAAACGGAGTATTTATTTACAATAATTTAATTGTATAAAAATCTTGAAAATTTGATATTTTCATTTTTATATCTTTTATAAATTTATGAACATAATTTAACCGTATTTCTATGGAAGAATACATTGACATGTTAAAACCATGCACATAACTTCGACTAGGATTTAAGACCAAAAATGGAGAAAAAGTTAAAAACACACAGAAAAAATATATTTTGTTTTTCTTGATAAACGCAGTGTCATATGTACAATGCCATTATCATTAATATAAATTAGTTTTGGCGTTCTTTTATTTCTTCATGTCATAATATTATTTTGGAATCGCATTTTTTTTTCTATAATCAACCATATTTTAATTTCTGACATCTTAAAATATACACTTTAGATTCTACTTCCAACAATTCCTTTATCCAAATTGAATAATTCAAAATGAATGTATGTTCTATTTTTTCTATCTCACAAATAATAAACTTATTGTTAGACTTGATTGAGCATACAAAAGGAACAGGAATGAGAGACTGTTTTTTACTTAATGATCATGATAATGTAATGATGAACATTTTGGTGATAACATGACATCTACCATTCTTTTTTATGTTCATCCATGGAAACACCTCCAGGACCTAAAGAGACTATCATTAGAAGGCCACCAATTACTGACAATGTCTGTAAATAATTAGATTTATATTATACATTTTTTAATAAAAGCATAGAATAAGTAGTAAATATTTGAAAAAATAATATTCAAATGAATAATTACCTGAAAGAAATCATATTTAAGAAAATCTCTAAGTGCTTTATATTCTGGAATGCTCCACCATGCATTATGGTAAAGATTAAGAGCAGATAATAACAAGACAAGTAATAGTGCACTGAGTTTTGTCTTGTATCCAATAGTTACTAATACCATTAAAATACTTCCAAGAATATCCTGCATGATTTGAAGGAACGATATTTCAAAACGAATTAACGTAGTAAACATAAATGCCAATAAAATTCTGCCAGCCAGTTGTAATAAATTTTTAGGCTTATTATCTCCAAGACTTGGTACACCGGCAAATAATGATCTTCCTTCTACTCTTGATTCAGCCAAAACCAAAAGAAGTGCTCCTATCAATGCTAAATTTCTAAACAGGAATGTTACATCCCATAAAATGTTGTAAGCTAATGTCTGCAAGACCACTATGAAGAATAGGACGCCGCAAGCAATGCTGACTTTCCATCTTCCAATAACCATGACACAACCACCGAGCTGCCCAATTAAATTTATCAAGACAAACATTGTAGCTAAAAATGTACCGCAATTCCAGGCATTGTTCATAAATTCTTTTTGCTCTGACCATTGAAACCACATTCTTAGCCCATCTTCCAGAAACGTGGCTATAAGGCAAAGTCTTGCAAGTGTTGGTAATATGTGCTTTCCATTACGGATTACCTGTTATTATAAAAAACAAAAAAATAATAGTTATAACGATATTTGAAACACCTTAAAATTACATTTATAATAAAATATTTGTGTATCATTTTAAAGTTCTTTCATACTATAAAAAAGGATCAAAATAGGTCTGTGAAAAATGACAAGAAACACATAAAATAAAAAGTAAAAAATAATGAAACAAGTATTAGTAAACAAAAAGACAAAATAATAATAAAAATTAATATTCTTCACATTTTGCTCAGTTTTTAATGATATTATTTATTTGAATTCAACTACAAAACACTTTATAAAAAAGATATACTTATTTTATTCTAAAGTATATTGTGATGATAACATAAAAGATCTGAAAGCATAGCATTCCAATAATTAATCGGAGAGACAATAATGATCGTAACATACATTTCGTTAACGATGCATAACCTTTAATTTCAAGATTTATAAGCAACAGTGTACGAGAATTTTCAACGTTTAATTATGTTAAAAAAATGTTATGTTTACAAATGATCAATAAAAGAAGAGATACGAATTAAAATATGCGAATGTGTATAGCAACCGTGTCACGATGACGTTGACAGGAGTACACCTATGCTCCTACAGGATTTCTGTCGATCTTCTATCACGAGTTTCTTCGCGAAAGCAGAACTATTCATAAAAGAGAATAAGTGGAGCACGATGGCTCGTAAATTCACCTGATCAGCAATTTCTTCCGCTTTTGAGATCACCTCCTGCGAGATCAGCATCTTGTTTTATTTAAAAACCAAAAAATACCCATACACTTGCATCAAACACACGTGCGCGTACGCAAGCAACACTGATAGAATAGAGAAAAGAGTAGATAGACAGGGAAAGAAAAGGAGAGAGGGAGAAAGTTGGAGAAACACGGAACCGGGAACTACAGTAGCTCCATACGACTGCGTGAGCGATATTCTTGCAACTTTTCTAAATGATGTGGAGATCGAGGTATCGCGTCACTTCCGGTATACGTGGTCAAATAACTTGTTCCGCAATGTTTTCGAAAGTATATACATATATTGTTCTACTTCAATGATATTTCAGTTTCAAAAAGTTTCCTTTCATTGGTGTACCGTTTCTTCCTAGACGTTTCCTTCTTCGAAATATGTCATATCATATCAGTATTTCCTCTATTGCAAATATCCAATTAAAAACAATCATAGTTTGTATTTTCACGCGTTCGGATAAATAAACGTTTTGCTAATTTAAGTAAATAAAATTATAGTATTAAATTTGTTCAAATTTGTCGAAGTTATAACGCGGTTAGTTAAGACGATGCATTTGTATGATTTTAAAACGCTTGATGTAATAAACGTATCTAACAAGTATGTATGCATGTAGATGCGTGTTATTATTTTGATATACCAACCGACGTTGTATTTTATCTCACTTTTTTTAATACAGAATAATTTGAATTAACATCGATTATTACTACATTATACCTTATAGATGCAAATAGCGAAAAAATTGTAACGAAATTCGTCTAATTTCATTCAATTAAGACTGTTTTCATACAGTCTAAAGAATGAAGAAAAAATGAAGAAATTGGCGTACTTTTAAATGCGAAGTTGAACACGAAGTTTCAATTAAATAATTCAATATTATATTCAATAATAGTATTAATGATACTGTAGTGAATAGATATGGAAACAGCAGTAAAGGTAATAAAACATTTTATGGTCAAAATTACTTTAGAACTGCGCCATAAAAAATATTACAATACCATAGCGCCATCATACTTATATTTCAATAACTAAAATCAGTACTTCTATCGAACGCGTAGTGTTTGTGTTTTTTATTCTCTCGTGAAAATACAAAAAAGATGAATATTCATATTCAAAATATGGTAAAATATAATAAAAGCATATGCGGTAATTAACTAGTTGAAATTGAGTAATATGGAAATAAGTTAAATTTCCAAATTTTTCATACAATAAAAAAGAAGTAGATTTTTGCATAAAAAATGCTGCTTTTAAGATTTATTTTTTACACTATTCAGCTAACATTTACAAAATTAGTTTCATAATTCGAAACACCACAATTAATAGCAATACGTTTAACCGAGGTAATAAAAAATATAATTTATAATTAAGTCATATTTTGTGTATAGAGTTTGATAGAATTTAGAAAACTCTATATTTTTGTTTTACAAGTGTATTAATTTATAGGCAAGTTTATATTACATTTAATTTATAAAATTTAATAAAAGTCACTTTATTCGTTATTCTAAAGATTTACAATAATTTAATGTAATATTTGTTACTTAGTTTATATCGTATCGAATAAAATAAAATAGTTACAATTAAAGTTGCGTGCCGTATCTTTATTTCTTATTCCAGAGTATTCAACATGGCACAAGAAGCTACTAACAAATTGATCAGAGAAGACTTTGATGCAGGTCCTCCAAGTTATACCGAAATTATACCTGGTTTGTTTCTTGGAAATCTCACGGCTGCTACGGATATCAAATGGTTGAAAGAAGCTAAAGTAAATTACATACTGACAGCAGATTCGTGCCCTTTACCTAGAAAGATCCAAGAACTTTTGCCAAATTTGACCATAAAATATGTTCAAGTTACCGATATGCCACGCGAAGATCTTTTGACTCATTTCGAAGATTCTTACGAGTTTATAGATCATGCTTTGCAACTGACCGATAAAGTATTAGTACACTGCTATTTTGGCATATCTAGGTCCGCTACGTTAGTTGTAGCATATTTAATGAAAAAATATAAGAGAAATTTCTTCGATACGTTTGAAGAGGTGAAAGGAAAAAGACCCTTTGTTGAACCTAATGCTGGTTTTTTAGCGCAATTGAAACTTTACGAAGAAATGGGTTTTGGAATAGACAATACCAATGTACAATTTAAGATGTACAAATTACAAATCGCAGCAGACAAGGTAAGGAAGGCAAAGATCTTACCTCAAACTTGCGCAGAATTGATAAAACCGGATCCAGCTCTCGCTACAGTACGTCCAGAGCCAACGGTTTATCGATGTAAAAAGTGCAGAAGAATCGTGGCTAGTGCCAGTAATATTTTGCCACATATACCAAGAGAGAAACAAATTTGGAGACACATAAGTTCGAAAAGAACATCGAAACAGTCGAAAGTCTCGCGCGATCCTTTAGAACCGTCAAAAAAAGAAGATCAGCAGTCCGTAGAATTTTGTACTAAAATATTGTTCGTGGAGCCCTTGGCCTGGATGCCTGATATTACTCATAACGTCGAAGGAAAGTTAAATTGTCCAAAATGTGGTACAAAATTAGGCTCCTTCAGTTGGATAGCAGGTAGTCAGTGTCCATGCGGTAGCAAAATAGCACCAGCATTTTATTTGGTTCCTTCAAAAGTGGACTGGAGCAATGTCGTACAAAATGTACAAGTAACTGTATAGTGTTAAAAATGTATTTATATATTTAAAAACTTTTGGACGGATGATATATGTATATACATATAGACATTTTTTGGACCTTTTTACGTGGTTTTAGTCGTTTATTATCGAAACGAATATAGGTACGTGTGACCAATATTATACGTATGAAGATTCGTATTCTAATTTTGTGCCAATATTCATACCTATATTATGTACGTACAAATAATCGTTATTTTGCGATTGTAACGTCAGATGTTTATTATCGCGACAAGTAAACTATTGTTCTTCCACGATTCGATTCTTACATGTGTACATCTTCCTTTTTTCTACGATTAAATGTACCGAATTTGTAGATTAGAATACCAATTTCTGTGTATATTTCTTGTATTAATAATGTAATACATTTACCATTTTTATCATTTATTAAGCTACTTTGATTCTACAAAATATGATTACGAGTTATTTTCGTTACCCTGTATTTGGTACTTAGATATTAATTGTAAGTTTCATGTTAATCGTAATTCGATCGATTGGTCCTTTCGGTATACTTTACCATATTCTAGGTTCTTTTACTTCGGTATCGTTCGATGATAATTACAAATATGTTTTAGAATCGAAAGTATGCATTTACATGCTCGCATGCATGGCAGAGTAGGTCGTTCCATATGGGTGTGTTCTGAATCTTAGAGCATTTAAACTATTCATCGCGGATCCTTCGAGCCCACCGTGGATATCTGCCTGATGATAAGAAGGTATATTCACGTTTGCTAAATTGCCATTGATAAATCCGTGGCAGCTGGTACTTTGCATGGAGGCATAGTGCTGCGATGTTCTCCAGTATTCGCTGTAGGGATACTGAGCGACTTGAGAAGTTTGCAAGGGTTCCGTATTATTTTCCTGGGTATGCGTTACTCGAACAGGTCGCAGAGGTAAAGTAGTTTCTATTTCTCTGTTCGAAGATAATCCCCGACTAATGGCAGAACTTCTTTCGTTTCGACGAAACTTGGCGCGTCTGTTTTGGAACCATACCTGTTAGCAAAATTTCGAAATACATCATTAATTTCATTGATATAGGAAGCGATAGAGAAACATAGTCGAGATCGTTTAAAAAGATAAAGACAGATTTGTCGGACGAAGGGAAGAGAATGAAAAGAAAGGGCAGATTGGAAAGAAGAGGCGAGAAGGGTTGCGAGGAGCAAAGGCGGAGAAGAGCGTGACGGCTCCTGGCAGGCGTACGGTTCGCAGACGAACGGGAACGGGACGAATAGACGGATATTCGCGTGAAACGTGGCAGACACAGCTTTGGATGGATCGACACGAGCAACGAAAAGTGTGCTTCGCTGTACGCTCGTGTAACAGCTACCACACACGTGCTGGATACGCAACGTATCATACGGTACGTCGTATGCCAAGCACAGATGCCGCTGAAACGGCGTAACTATCCTGGCTAAGCTAATCATAGCTTCTTGCCCTGACAACCTGTCTCCTCCGATTTTCTGCCTAGCTGTCCACGACTTCTATCCTCCTTCCCGCTTCTTCCTCTTATTTCTTTCCTCCGTATTCCTTCCTTTCTGCGCCATCCTCTCTGCCTTGCTTTCTACCACCCTACCCAGCAAAATTTCGAAGAACACGTGTGAACACGGTCCGTCAGCGCCCGACGATCACTTTTTCTGACGAGCACGACTCTTTCACCGAATAAAACCCGTTTTCTATCTTTGCTTCGTGTACAAAGATTTCTTGTTACCGAGAATATCTATGCGTACTTCGATTTCGTTGCGTTTACGTAAAATTACCTGCACTCTGGCTTCGGACAAAGACACACGCGTCGCGAGTTCTTCCCGAACGAACGCGTCAGGATAATGCGTTCTCTCGAACACTCTCTCTAAAGCGGCTAATTGTTGGGCGGAAAAGGTTGTTCTGCTTCTTCTGGGCCTTCTATTCGCGGCTGTCGTCGAATTCTCGCTGCAGTCTGTAAATTGAAACGATACGAGCCAATTTATGCGCGAGGTAAAATGTTAAAACTCCAAGCGGAACGATCCGAGATCCGGCGCGCGATAAACAAGAAGTAACAGGTCCAAAAAAGAAAACTGTGTAAAGAGGAGAAGAACGGCACAGGCGTGGCTATTCTTGAATGACTCCACTGTATTTGAGCATTCATCAAAGCGGCATAACGCGAACAGCATGACTGAAAACGCGTGTTTTCGATGAAATCTAACACGTCGTCGCGTCGATCCAAACGCGAAAACGCATCGAGGATATACGCCGGTTGTCTGCTGTTCCGAGAGATCCCCAATTGCATTTAATAATCTTCGCTGTGTTACGTATACACGTACACGAAGCGTATCAGGACATCAAAAATTATGTAGGACTTGTCATACGAGATTAAAAATTTGCCTGAAAACGAATTAGCTTTCCGAATCACCGTAACTTTCTTTATGTAATAACAATTTCACCATTTTTAGATTTGCGCAAATATGCGCGTTCACGATATATTTGTGAAACATAGAAAAATATCCGCAATCGGTTTATCGCTTTAGCCGAACAGACTAACAAATTACAATTTTATCGGTGTTCCATGTATTAAAATCATTTCTTCTATAGAATCACTATCAATTATGTTCGGATGTTCGGGAAAGAATAGATTTTCAACATTCTTACCTAGCGAATTAGTTGGTGTCGATAGCAAGCGCGAAACAGTGAAATCTTGCGGTGTATGGTGATTCCCAACCTGCGAAATCATCACACCGTTTCCTTCCTGTTCCGAATTTGTGCACAACATTTTCCCTCGCTTCGACGACGAGCTACTTCTTCCGAACTTTTCCAACACCAGAACTATTAATTATTTGTATCTCGAGATCGGTAACTTCGAGATCAGTACATTATAATCTCGCGAACGAGGCGTTTAACCGGTGGAATTCGCGGAATTCTCAAAAAATACCATTTTCTGGATATTAAGCTCTAAAAATGTACGTTTTAGGACATTACTGGGGCATAAAAATAATTTAATAGCGGTGAAGATACGCATACGAGCAGAGCTTGCAACGCGTAATTTGCTTTCGAAAATTTGAGTTGTAGCATTTCTGAGGTGAAACGTGACGGAGCAATTAAGGCCGCTCGAGCCACGTGCCGGTCGAAATGACGGCTCGATACGTTTACGACTTCTCGAAAAACGGTTTATCAGCTTTTCAAAATTATTACTGGACTCACTGTTTTACACTATTTATTTATACTTATTTAAATCCCGTACCACTCACCGATTGATCAGTTCTCAAACTGTTCGTTGAGCGATTAACGTTAGAATCGTTGGCATTCGTAAGACACTGTACCGTGAAATTTATTTCACGACGTTAAACATATTTTAACGCTGGTTACGATAAATTACGATTCGTTCCGGTGTTTGAAGGTGTTTGCGAAAGAGGGCTAGTTTAGACTGCGCGTACCTTTCCCCCTTTGCGTCGAATATCGATCTACAAACATGTAAATTAGAACGAAGAAGTTCGCTCTCGCGAAAGCGAATTGATTTTCTATATTAACGATTCGAATGAAAAGTTTGCTCCTCTTTGGTCTTTGATCGAAGCGTTCCTTTATCGCTTCGTAAATCAATCGTTCTTTCAGCGATTTTACAAATTCTAAACATTAATTTTCAGCCATATTTAAGAATACGTTATACAATTTATTTTATTCGTATTCCGTTGTTTCGTTCAGTGTTTACGAGCGGGTGAGTCGCAAAAATGTTTTTTAGACCGGTCGAAAATTTGAAAGAATCTTTGTAACGCCGCGAAAAATTTCCGCTAAAAATGTCGCCGTTGCGCTATTTAAAAAAACATTGTAGGTACAACGATCACGCACAAGGAAATTACGCGCGAGCCTCGAAACCGCGAAAACGCGTCGTTCGTACTTAACCAAATCGTATGTAAATCACAACTGGTCGATCGATTTGGTCGGAAGATCGTTACAAATAGCCGTGTGCGAACGAAGCCATCGTATTAGTAGGTGCGGCGAGATGCCAACTGACTTGGCCGAGTTAAAACGTACTTGAAGATCCTCCTCAGCCTCTTCATTTGTCTCTCCTCTTCGTTCTTCCCTCTCCTACCCCGTGTCACACTCCCTTTCCGTTCCTCTTTCTTCGTCTCGTTCTGCCTTTTACGCAGGGAGAGACACACACACGCACGAGAAGAGAGAAATAGAGCATTTTAAGAGTAGGTGGAGATTTCCTTGGCAAGCTCCACCTTCATTAGAAGCTCATTGGTTTCTAAACGATACTCAACGCTGTTTCGCGTTTTGGATACAACCCTTCAGGGTTACAAAGAATACTGTAGATACTGTAGGTGGATTCTTTGAAAGTTGCAGTCAACAATCGCGATGATTGTTTTGTTCTTATTTCAAGAATAACAGTAGCTTTCGTGGAAACTTATTGTATATAACAATTAGTCAGGAATATCGAAACGAATAACCGTAAAAACTTGAGCGATCTCTTGATAATATTACAAGGAACTGGACATCGAGTATCGAGAGCGAAGAATAACGTGTATAATATGTAAATAGGTATCCATTTTGAGTAGCGCCGGCGTCACAGTGTAGTGGTTTCAATTTTCATGGACACGTTGAACCACTCTTTCATACCCTGAAACATTGGTCTTCTTCATAGTCGCGGCTGGCTCTCGTTACACAAGGGTGTCGAGTAACGATTTCGTCTGAACACGAAGCTCCTGATTCTTTTGCTTTTTTACCGAACTTCTTTCCACTTTCGTCGAGATGCTTTTTCATTTTTTAATAGTCTATTATTCGATTTTACTTTTTCGACCAAATATTGTTACGTCGTATAAACTGCGACCGATAAAATTGTCGCTAAGGTTATATCGTACCTGCACGAAAATCTGTTCTTCAATATTTTCATATGCACAAAAAACTCTGGCATTTAGATTTATAAAGGACTTTCGACATTTGTCTGTTAAGGGAATATAAAGTTCATTGTCAAAGCACGTCTCTGAGTAAACACCGATCGAACGGGAAGAGGTGAGCGGTCTGGCGAAAAGAAAAAAATGTTAAGAAAGCTGGCTGCAGCGGTTAGCAAACAAGGGTGACATCGTCCGTTTTCGACATTTTTTTCTACGAAGGTAAACATCGCAGCCTACGATTTCATTCTTTTTTTCCTTCGATCCGATCAAGATGAAGTGCAGAATAGATAACAACTAGAGTCTCGTGGCTAGAAACTATCAGAATACTATTGTAAAATGACAGTATACGTGATTAACGCTGAAACGACCGTGAAGAGAAGAATCGAACAGAATAGAGCAGAGAATTGATCGAAAGTGTAACGCGAAGATGCGTTAAAAGTTTGATTTCTTTTCGCGACGACTTTCAACTTGTGCCATCGGTTACGCGATACCCTGTACACTTTAGCGTGAAAGGAACGCTGCCGGCTCTCAGCAACAATTATATTCCCGGCGATTTTATTTATACGAGGCTTTTACGAGCGCAGTCACTCTTGCTGTCAACCGTGCTGGTCCAATAAAACGCGTCTTCTCGCGTTGCTTCGTTCGCTGGCCACTTTCGACGCCGTTTAGACCGAATTATTTTCCTCGAAATAAATGGGAAATCAGCTAATGTGTTTCCTTCATCTACGATGACCGGTGCGTCATCTCTAAACTAATCGATTTACGATATTTAATCGGACTGGCTGGTGTCGCGAGCGAAAAATTTTCTCTCGTTTCGTTTCTCGCATCGTTTCGCTCTTTCTTCCGTTATCGTCTATCAAGATACTCGGGGTTAATGCTACCAACGTGCCTCCGCAAAAAAGAATATCGATAACTATGGGACAATATCACGAAGCGATATTTTCGTATCTACAAGTTTTCTTCGGTCATAGTCATAAACGAGACATACTATAGAGATTGTCGAAATTTGACGTTTACGAATAATACGCGGTGTTTCTTAACGAAATGAAAAAACTTTGTTCTTGATTTTAAGAACAGCGCGCCCAAGTCAGATCGAAGGTTGTTATTCGGGACGAAAAAAAAAAAAAAAAAAACGATGGAATCTGGCTCGGAAGATAAAATAGCTGGAGGCGATAAAATAGCTGGAGCTTCGTTTTTGGTGTTCCAGTCGCGATGAGACGGACGCGTGCGTCGCGACGCGGTGACACGTACACGTCGTGTGTCGCGCGTCCCCCAAGGAAAATTATGAGCCGAGCCTGGACACTCTATCCTGTCTTTGTCATCCTCTTTCTGTTCTCGCGAATCACCCTGTCTACGAGACATTTCGTGCTCGCTTTTGTCCTCTCGTTCTTCTTATACCTCTTTGCTCGCGACCCGACGACGGTCGCTCGCGATGGAACTTAAGAATGAATTCCAGATCCTTTGAGCGCAAGATTTTTCTTGGTATTCCAGTTTCGTGGCGCTCGGCAAGAAACGATTCGGGAAGTCTGTTTCTTCGACGAGCGTCTCTATCTTTTTGATCGTGTTGCTTGGATTTATTGTGGCTATATGTATAGGGAGCACGATCAACTATGCATTCCGAAAAAAGAGTTCGCGTTGAATTGACTTTTCAGGGAACAAGTTGATTTCGAGAATTTAGGAAGAGAAGGTCACGAGAAACCTTGGCATGCGTCGAGACCGATCACTGTCCAACGTTCCGTGACGCGAACAGGCCTCCACCGAAACCACAGATGCACTTTCGACTTTCGACCACCGTGACAGTGATCGTTGCTTGACAAACCCTGAAATAGCTTCCATATGCGTAGCCCTAGGGAAACAGTCTTCAAAGTATTTTCCATACATTTCCACATATTCTTGATCGCCCTTTTCCTTCTCCATGCTCTGTCGCGTGTCCTCCTACCGATGCACCTTCAACTTTTGCGACGCGATCAACTCATTCTTCCTTGTATGAATATGCTGAAACGTTTCATGATAGCTAAGTAAGTACGATATCTACTTACTATGTTTTTCCACGGTAGAAAGGGTTCTTTAATGGTAAGCGACTTATTTAAAACTATTAACTATTTAGCAGCGAGTCTTTTATCTTTTTTTTTAGCGAGTTTTTTTCAAAGAAACATTGTAATTACGAAGGATTTATTTCGTCTAAACGAATAAATAAAAATAGAGAAGATATCAGGAATTTTGAGCGGAAACTCATTCGCCACCGTTTTCCGAAGATGCTGTTTCTTTCTCCGACATTCTTTCGGTCGTTCGTAAACGTGACTGTCGATTTTCTACAGAATCTACGGTCGATTTACTCCGTGTACTCTGCGTTCGACACTATATTAAATTCGTTTTTGCTGCTTTGTGATCTTTAACTGCGAGTCATGTTCGAAAGTAGCTCTTGGAAATAAAGCGTTTCTATCGCTGGATAAAGTCGACTTATTCGAATATTTTATAATATACGCGATCAGTAGAAAATAAATGACACAAAAGTTATAACAATAAAAATGGTATGCTTTCTTGCAAAAATTTCTATTCGTCCGAAAGTTTGGTCCTTAACAGATAGAACTTGTATCGCGATCTGTCGTTTGCAGGAAGTTGCTTTTTCAGTAGGAGAATCGATTTTCACACCGTGTCCCGGACAAAAAGCTCGTGAATTTACGATAATTACCTAACGACCAACTTCCGAATTCTTCTTTCGAATTTGCCTGTTGTCGGTCGTATAAGCATCAGCGTCGAAGGGTGGCAAGCTACGACGCTTAATGTTCCGTGACGCCTTAAATCTAACCGTAGAAGGAGACTCTCGTCGCGTATGTATCGTGAACAGGGTGACCAGACTAGGGAAAGCCGAAACGTAACTCGTAGACGGCTAGTGGTCATCGACCACCGTGAAGACATTCGATTACGAACGATGAAAGGAGATTCGAGGGTTCGCTAAACGGCGCTACAATCTTTCGACGAACGGACGGTTAAGTTCTCATCGGCAAAGACGAAACGTTCTCCAACGTCTCTTCTGCGTATACCTTCAGTTGCTCGATGTTTCAAGTTGGCGAGAGAGCGAACATATCGCTTTTAAAGAATTTAAAGTTGGCCGATCGTTCCGGAATGCATAGCGATCGTAAGAATATCTTTTCAGCAGCGTAAATTAGTACTTTTTCTCGAGCGTGCATGCACGTGGATACATCCAATACCAAAGTCGCGAACAATAATCGCGCGGCTACGTAATAACACGGGCAGGATAAATACCGGTGATAAGAACATGTAATTAGGTGGGTGGATCGAAGTCAAAAGGGGTCTATGAGTTCTCGCGTTAGCCGGTACGTTGTACGTCCCCTCTCCTACGTTGATCAGGGTGGTCAACCCTTCGCACACGTTACAATGAGCAACGTAATGCAACGTGGAATAGCATGAATGCATAATTTGATTGAAATCGGTGCGCGGCGGCAGGCCAACAATGACGAAGTCCGAGGGGGTGGGCACGCCGCGTACGGACTTCACGCTCCGTTAATCGGGCGCTAATTTTTCGAACCCTTTCGTTACGTCGTCGTAGGTGGACGTTGGTTGCGTAGACATCTAAAACCTTTTCTTCGTTTTAGGAAAAAATCGTTTCCGAAATCGAATTCTCCGTCATGTCGCGTTAATATTTCGAGAATACGGTATTGTCGTTTTTAGCGAAAATAAAGTCCGTTTACGGAAAGAAAAGCGTGAAATTACGATGAGAAGAAGCGAGTTACGAATCGCAACGACGAATCGTGTTCGCGTTAAGAAACAAGCCCGACGACAGACCACGGGCCAAGGGGTATCCCGTGTAAAATTATCTTCCTTCGGTCGTCGGAGAAGCGAGCAAGAAAAGTGGGAGAGACGGTAGAAAGAATGAGAAGAACGATCGAAGCAGCGGGTTTTCCACCCGCTTCGGTGACGCTTCCTCCGCCTAATTGGCACGAATGACGCACGACCCTTGTAATTGCTCGAACGAAGCGAAGTAACCGAAGGATGATATGTTTCTTCCTCCCGTGAACTGCGTCCGAGTTTTCCTCGTTTTTCTTCGAAACGGTCGTCGTTGACGAATCACGTGTTTTCTCTCGTTTCGTCAACTTTAACGTTCCGAGATCATTCGGACTTCACTGATTTAATCGACGCGTCGAAACTTATTTCGATCGCCAGACACGATCCGTTCGCCTCTAATGGTTCGCCATATGGCTGGGACAAACGAGACGTTGCGAAATCATTGCCCTTCATTTTTTAAGCGAGTCGATCGATCGCGAGTGTTCTATGGAGTCATCGTTTTCAATGTAACCAGTGGTTTCTTTTTGTTATGCTCCTCGGTTCGAATAAATTGTTCTCCGGTGACTGGATGTATTTTTTATAAATCGTACAAAGTGCTTTGCTTTCGAGTGCAATCGTATTAAATTAAAGTAGATCGTCGTTTCGATTAAACGTGTATCGAAGTAACGCGAATGTAGTTGCCGTAAATTGTAATTGTAAAGAAGCGTTCGCGGAACGCTGCAAATTCAACTGTTTCCAGAATTGCCTCGAAGGGAAGTAAGAAAACGGTAACGCCTGTGCGCGATCGTGTACTGGGATAAAGCGATACAACGACGATGAATAGCTAAAATGACAATGACAGGCTTGATTCGAGAACGAGGGCTCATTATCGAGTCCTTGATTCTTCTGCTGGTTGGACCTCCCGTCGCGAACACGGACTATTTTCTTCGTCTGCCTTTCCACGCGTTTCTTTCCTTTCTTCCTACCCTTCGTACGCTCCTCTACAAATTCCTTTTCCGCGTTCTATCGCTTTTAATCCGACGTTGACGTTTGAAAACGAATATCGAACATACTGGTAAATAAATTAGGTAACTCGACGTGCATTTCAGTTATTCCCACGCGATTATACTACTATTTTCTGACCCGTTTTCACGCGTCCTTCCATCAATCCTCCTCCACGATATCTTCGGCTCACTGCCACCGCCGACTTTTGGCAGTTATCCAGTTGGGGGTGAAATATATATTACCAAACGCTTGCTGCCCTCGTAAACTACGCCTAATATACTTTGAATCGAACGGAAATCGAGGTCTAGGAACGCGTCGTTTCCGAAGTTTTACGAATCGAGAAACGTAATGAACGGATGACGAACGACTAGGTGCGGTCATTACTTAAGATATTAGTTATTTAGAAAACGAAGAAATTCGAGTTAACGAAGCGATTGAATAAGGTATTAATACCTATTCGGTCGTTTAGGCGTTAAAAAAGGAGTAGCGAGAGTTAAGAAAAAGAGAGAACTACTCTGGACGAGCTGCAAGTTCTTCGTCTTTTTCGACGTCAACGAGGCTCTGATTTACTTCCGTTCAGCCAGCGAACCTCGAATAGAACCGTAATAGCTTTTGGCAGTACAATCAAAGGTTTTTGCTTTTCTTGTTTATTCGTGAGGTGATACGGTTCGCGGCACTTCTCCCAGTCCAGCTTTATTTTCGTAACGGAAGCGGGATCGTCGTGTTCGTAAGTCGAGAAGAAGCTCCCATGGGAGGTAGCTTTGCTAACCGTCTCCTTCGATATGTCCCATCACAGAAAGAGATAGGCGTACTCGAGCACGTGTGCCATTCGACGAACCGCGTACTTTTTTCTATCTTTTCCATGAATCGATATTCCTCTGGATAGCTATGCAAATGTTGGGAGGAAATACTTTTCGATAATTTTATTTCCTTTATTTATTAATAGTCGAAATTATAGCTTACATTTACACGATTACAATTAACGACATAGAAGATTTACAAAGAGTGAACGGATTAACGAGTTAAAAAATGTTTGCTACACGTTAAACAGAATACGTACGACGTTTCCCTGACAATTATCGAAGCGTTCACGGCAATACACTTTGAGCAGCACCTGTGTCCAAAGGTGCGATAATGATCAAAGTGCTCGAGTTTCTCGAGTGATTTTTGAAAATTAGTCCTGTAGGTTGACTTTGAAAGGATCCTTTGATTCGCAACCCTTTCATCGCGAATACAACGTACAGACTCTCGTGTAACGTGAAAAGCCTGAAGAGGGGTCGATAATATCTTCGAGTCTGGGACAGTATTTGAAAACAACCCCTTCGTGAACGATCTCTCGAATCTCTCCGGGAAAGCCTGCTTGCTGCTTTTGTGGCTACCGAGATGTACGTACGTTCGAAACCGTTTCGTCGATAAATTCTTTTTCTGAAATTAGGGTCCACGGATGTTAAAAGGGGAGGCCGAACCCCTTTCGATCCTCGAAATATCCCTTGTGAATAACCGAGGAACGAATCTTCCATTCTTTCCGATCGAATTCGCGAGGCAATTTTTCGATTAATGGTGACCCGATGATATCTAGAAATCTCGATCTCGAGCACCGTATTTTTACAGATTCGGCGTGCAAGAAATTCAAAACGAAAGCGACCAACGATGCTCTGCTCATTCTACGGAATAGTTAATTCGCTAATCGTTTCTCTACAGGGTTACGATCGCGTGGCTTTACCGCAAAATGTCGACAATTTTTTTGAAAAACTAAGTCTCCCGCTGGATTATGTGTCACGTTTTGTGCTCACGAATACCCGTCACCCTTCAATCGCGATTAATTTGATCGATAAAAAGCTTGCAGCCAGCACACCTCGCACGAAATTCTAATCTCTCGATCGAAACAGACGTCTCTACCCTCTACAGCTTTGACTTCGGTTCTCCGCCCAAATGCGTTTAATCGAAGTGTCATTTAATTAACTTTTATAACGCCGATAAAACAAATAAGGTACAAAGAAGGAGAACGTTTACGAAAATATCGGACGTTGCTCGTGTCGACCACAGGTATTTCTTTATGAAATTTCGTCGGATAATAGCGTGAATCGTTCGCGCAACTAGACGATGCCGAGCATAAATTAGGATCGATCGGTGTTGTTGCAGTCACGAAGGATTAACGAGGTTACTACTGGAACGAAGCATGAATCAGGATTACCACCTGCCAGGATTTATGATCTTGCGCGCTGTTCCGTCAAGCGTTACTTTTCGCCAACGGGACAGAACCGAAATCAAGTATACAAATATACAGTTTCATCGGCGGTCGACTACTGCTCAAATGCACAGTTATCGCACTGTGAATTCGGTTAAATCGTTTTGAAAATGTTTTTATTGTTTTGCTTGACTGACCAGAGAGTAAAATCATATTTTTACATGGATCGATTCGATTATCGAAGGTGGAGCAGGGAAAAAGAAAAATATTACGGAGGAACGAGAAGGCGGCCGCTTTCTGAAAAAAGGGTCGGGTCGGCTTAACGGTTCAGAAATAAAGCAACAATACACGATTAGGCCATCGAGGGGAATCCGTCTTCTACCTTGTATCGCGTTTCTAATAAATATTTTTCCGCTTTTTCTTCCTTCATTGTTTCCTTGTCATCCTGACATGTTTATATTCTGTGTTCCGTAATTTCATGGACTCGTGCGAAATTCTACTAACTTTAAGTTACAAGTTACAAATTAACTTAGCGCTAATTTGATCCCACACGATCGAACAGAACAGAAAAATTCACCCCTTAGTTTTGTATAGGTCGATACGAATAATTGTCTCGATCGCTAATAATTCTTTACTGCAGCTGCTTTCAGTTTTGCTTTACGTTGCTCGTACATTTATTATTCTTGCAGCTGCGTTATTAATTATTCTTGATTTTCGGCCGGTGTTTAGTCAACTCGACCACCACGTTCGTTGTCCCTTTCGTAAACGAGGCGAACGTATTTAGTCGTTTTCGAGGGGGCGATTCCGAGGGACGGTAATAAAGAAAATTGAAAAAGTTTGAATCGACGTCGTTCATGGAACGCGTTATTCGTCGATTTCTACGCGCGTTACAGAACGAAATATTCTTATAAAGACGTCAATCATATTTTCAGCTTGCTCCGAGGCTAAGGGAGGATTTCGAGGAACGAATTGAATCGGATCACGGTCGGTTCAGGAACGATAGTTTTTGGTAACGAGAAGGGCAAACAAGGACGTATTTTGCGAAACCTTCTCGACAAAGGACGGAACGTCGTTTAGTAAACTGTTAGATGGGTAGACGTGGGAATTTAAAAAGTACAATTTCGAATAGTTCGACACCGAAAGGAGAAAAAAAGAAAGCAAAGTGGAAGAAAATAGAGAAGCAACATCTCCCTTCTATGAAGCCCAATCGCCTACCCACGAAAAAAGGAACTCGTCGAATCGTTTCCAGTCCCGCGATTTCGAACAATCGACCGTCGCTTTAATTTGGCGAACGCACCCTTCGTTTTCGTTTTAGAAAAATTCGAGGAAAACTAGGGTGACGCGTCGGAACGCGTGTACTCGTGCAGTCTTCTCTTCGAGCCAGCGTCGTAGAATAGGCGCGACAAAAAAATTCTTCCTTTCCCCTGCTTTTTTTCGATTCGAGCAACGAAATCGTTAAGAAAATGTTTTTTTACGCGTGACGCGATGTCGATGAAAATGTTAGCTTTATAACATTAATTGTAAATATTATATTTCCAGGTATTTCCGAAATTCCCGAAGAATGTAACTTTACGAAATCTATACAGATACGGAGGGTACGCTTCTTGTTCGTTCATTAGTTAGTGATCGGGTTCCGAGTAAGAGTCAAGAGGTTCCGTTGTCTTGGACTTTCTTTGTTCGATCGTGGAGCGTTGCATTAAAGAGCGAGGTAAAACGATCTGCCTCTAATTATGAGCGAGGACATGCGGGGCCTTGTGTTTGCATCGAAATTCGCCAGCAGCTATGAAACCGCTCCATTCTCCTGGATCCCTGTTCGGGATATTCTTTCTTGCACGATCCGCTGTTGCGCGCTAGCTCGTACGAGCACCTACGAACGCAGCTGTCCCGCATCTCCGGGGTCGTGAAACGGTTCCGATTTCGTTCCAACGTTCCTCCGCTTTTCTGTCCTTTTCCGCATCGCGGATTTTTCGCTTTCTTTCGTAGTCGCGACGGAACACTACGCTACCGCTACGTCCATTAACGCCGATTCGTCGACGATGCGCTCCGTCGCAACGACCGAGCACATTACAGTTTCTACTTTTGCGAATGTCGGTTTTTCTTTTTTTATCGGAACGACGTTCGATCGACGAAACGATAAATTCGTCAAAGGATCGAGATCGTGCTCGAAACGTAAGTCGGAGCGAGGAAATATAGAAAGAGAGGTAACGCGTTCTTTCTTGGCACGTGCGGGGGAGTATACAAAAGAATCCGGTCTTTGCATCGAGACCTCTGTACAACCGACAGACGATTGTTTCTTTGAAAAGTAACGGTCGACAAAATTATTCGGTCCTCGAGAAAGATCGCTCGTAGACATTGTTGTTGCCGATTAATTGTCAAATTCGTATCAGAGAATTTTTACTCGAGGGGATATTGCGATCGAGGAAAGCAAAGTTTAGGTAACCGCGGCACGATAGCAGCCATTTCGCTTTATTAAGTAATTTCTTTTGACACGCTAAACGAAGCGGATCGTTTTCGGAGTTGCGTGAACACGGCCCCGTTTGCGGTATACCTCGGAAATCGACTATCCTGACCAGACAAGGATTTCAACGTGGTCGGACGTATACATGTGCCTCGGTCGAACAACGACGGATCCTGTAGAGGAAACGACCGTGAGATTAGGAATCGCGCCAAAGGTCCGCCACTTTGACGCGGATTCGAGGAAACTTTGTAAACAGTGCCGAACGGTTGGATCTAGGAGGCTGGGTGACTGTCTCTTGGGTCTTTCGATGGCTAGACTTTCTCTTTCCGCACGAACACAGATGTATTTTCAAGTAGCTCACTGAAACGTGCATTGAATTTTCTAGCCTATACAGTGCACGGTACACGACGTTTCGATACTAATATATCATTCGTGATCTCGAGTGATTTCCTTCCTCGTGTTGAGCATATGGTACCATTTATTTGGATCATGATATCGCGACGAACATTTTTGATGGATCTTTATCTTTAACTTACTTTCGATAAGCCTCATATAAATATGTATAAAAGAAACGAAAGGAATCATACGACTTAGCGAGTCGATCGAAGCAGGGAGAACTCGTAGCTATGTGTCACACCTAGTTTGCATTTTGCAGGTTCTGCCCACCGAATTGCGTACCATGCCGGCAAACACGATTTATTACTATTCGAAAGTTAAAAATACGAAAAGGGAGTATAACTCGACGATAGTCCCGACTAAGATTCATTAGCCGGATATTCGGTTAACGATAGGAGAAAAATCGATTGGCAAGCATGGTACAGCGGGCAACGGAAAAGCGGGCGAAGCAAGGAACGAGGCAAGAATCCGTCCTGTCCGTGACAGAGGAAAGATCTTTTTTATCGCAAAGATCTTTGCCAGCGTCCGGCTATCGGTGCCTAACATTCCGAAGGCTAGCAATCTCGAGATCCCGAGACACCCATCGTCACCCACCAGCGGATCATCGAGCGTCCACCTGGGGCGAGTGGAGTGGAGCTGGAGAGCATAGTTTGAGTGGCTGGCGTGGTCAGGTCACGATCGCTTCGGAGTGGGGGACATAGGTAGAGAGTATAGAGCAAGAGAGAGCCGGTCTCTCCTGTTTCGTAGCCTCACCTACGGACCCTTTCGTACATAAGGCCCACGTTCTTACCCCACCACGTCAGTCGAGAAGCAGCCGTTCAAGTGCCACGTACCGACACCTCGGTACCGCGTTGCTGTGCCTTTTATCGTGAATCGCGTTTCAACCTTTCCTTCCATTTTCTTTTCGAACGTGCGATCGCGATCGCGGATTATGTGCCGTCAAGTTCTGAACTGTGCCTTCATAACTCGTGACTGACATCGACAGATCCTGTATTTTGGATGTACCAACTGAAATCTTCTGGTTCAAGGACACGCGCGGTGAGTAGAGCCTGTTTTTCTCTCGACTCCGGCTCTCGATCCCTTTCAGCTTTCGGCTTTTGCCGAAGGTTCCTTCCAGAGGCTCGACGTAGCGAAATTATTTGAAAATAACGACCTTTATTCGTCCGTCGAAAATCAATCGTTTCGGACAAAGACAGGAAAGCACAGGTTATTTTCATACGCGCGTTACTCGTTGCGATCGCGAGTGGTAACAAATGGTTTTGGTTGCGCGTGTTAGTATTCGTGTTAACAATCGATATTCGCGCAAGGAGCAATCGAAGGCACTTTGGTGACCGCGAGAATCTCAGCCAGCTTTGAATTATTAATGACTCGAATCGATAGAAACCCTTCCCGACGGTCGTCGATTATCGTAGCGTTTCTCGGCGCCAATTTTTATCGCATATATCAATCGTATCCTCGGTACGATCAATGCGTTCGCGAAAGCGCGCTAGTACTGTCCCTCGGATTCTTATCTACTCCGTTTGAATTTCACAAAAAGTTTCGCTGAAAATCCATCGAAGTCTAAAGGGTTTTTATATTAGATAATTTTACTTTAATACGAAGCAGTAGATGACATATTTTTATATGGTATATACCATATAGAGTCGACGACTTCGTTCGTCAGCGTATATTCTGTTCGCGTGATCGCGAAACTAGCAGCATACGCGTATCGCATTTCGATGCGAATAAGTTAAATGCTAAAGAAGGGTGAGAACCCGAGTCGCGACTAAAAGCATGAAACGACAGGGGTAAGGTTTATCTCGAGGCTACGAGCGTCGAATTTGGTCGTTGTCCGAACAAAGGCAAGTGCTTTTTAAAAAGCGATGTTAGAGACTCGTCTAATTGTGAGACTGTTCGATCCGGTAGCACGAGTCGCTGCCGAAACGACGAGGAGCGAGCAAAGAAGACGCGAGACGAAGGAGAAACAAGTAGGAGAAAAAAATGGGAAGGTGAATACGCGTGGCTCGGGTACATCTGTCAAAAGGAGGGAAAAAGAAAGAGGCTCGAGGAAAGAGGTCAAAAGGGAAAAAGGATAAGGGAAGAAGAGGGAGAGAAAAAAATGAAAAGGACCGGTAACGAAGGAGCCAGCAAGGCTAGTCACGGGTCCCATACAAACTTTCCTGTCCAAGTTCCAAGGACCCCGTGGGTCCACCTCGAGGAACCTTTTCTCGAGGATCCCTCTATTTAAATGGCCAGGCGTTTGTTCGCCGGGACTCGTTTCGTTCCATTGTTCCTGCCTTATTTTCGAGGCGCGTCCTGAATGTCCGTAGCCTGTTGGCAAAGGGTAAGCAGTCTTCAAACGTACCCCCGACTTTCTTTACAATTTGCAAATTCCCAGTTTCATTTCGATCGATCATTAACCGAAAACGTCGCTCGCCGCACCCTTTTTGGCCTGCTCGCGTCTGACTTTCGGTTTACTCGTTTGTTCGAATCGCGAATAGGGGATCCACTATTTGTCCGCCGTCTATTTAAATATCGAGTCATTTCGAAAGTTCCATACAACGTTTCTAAACAGCGACGATCTTTATAGGCTTCTCTCGTTTATGTCATCGCGAATAAGTATAATTCGGTGTTGTCATCGTTCGGTGAAGAATAGACTCTTAAAGTCGAAGATGAACTTTTCAGGGTAATGAGAATTATTGTTGCTCCTAGTCGGAAGCATAATTTAAAGAGACACGTTTGTACATTTCGACTAGCGTTCTGCCACCCCCGTTGAAAAGTACGTTCACGTTGCGTACCAACGGGTGGAAAACATCGGTTACAAGAAGGTCTCGAAGGGAGCCACGAGCATGGGAATGCGAAACAGCAGGGACGACAAAACAGGGGGACAGGTGTGCTCCAAATAGCGCGGAGGCTCTCTCTTCGGGACACGTTTCCTCTTCGGCTTTCCTATTCCTGCTCCGATTCTTCGATCTCTCTTCCCGTTCCCCTCCCTTAGCTTTCCCTTTGCCGAAAATCGAGCACGTCAGGAACCTTGAATGCGCGTTTGATTGTCCTCGACTGGATCTTTCTTGCGATATCCCCCCCTCCTCGTGTGTCTCTCTTTACTAGCTCGCGCGCGTCCGCTCGTCCAACCTTGTTGGCTCGTACTCTACTCGACCAGACACAGACACGGGATCATTTCGAGAGAAACGCCACCGAGCGAAAGGTGGTGGCCGGGGTCAATCCAATATAAATCAGTACCGATTCTCTGGACTAAGCCGGGCCGAAGAAGCGGAGGAAGGACGGCTTTAAGGGACGCGAAGGGCAAGAGAAGGTAAGGTAAGGTACGGTAAGAGAAGGGAGAAGAAGAAGGCTGTTCGCTGCGATGAATAGACTATTTTTAGGGGCCGCTCGTTCGCGGCTACGGCACAGTCCGTATACTCCTTGTGCGTGTGTCTGCGACGTTTTCAAAAGGGATTAGGTACCAAGTGCCTCACCTGCTTCCCCTCCTCTACCTACCTCTCGCCTTCTCAGCTGACGAACATCTTTCGTTTCGAAAAGCTCCAACTTCTTGACAACCGCTTCTTTTTGTCTCTTGAGAACGCGAATTCGTCTACGTCCGCGATCCTAGAAAACTAGGAAGCTAGAAGCTGCACGATTCGCGAACCATACGTTCACGAGAAGTTCGTGATCGTTTTAAGTTAGTAGCTTCGATAGATATACTAGTGTAAATATTTGACTACGAGACGATGACTTTACCACATATTTATCTCCCTCGGTGCTGGGAAATAGAGTTGACTCTATTAAATTCGCGACAAATTTCCGTTAATTGCTGCTTATTACTCGTCTTCGAACCGGGAATAATAATAATTTTTCCAACGATTCGCAGCGTTATGATCTTTACGTATCTCGATGATTCCCGAATTATTATCCGTTTAATGGTACGGGTAAGACTAAAAATTGATATTGTTCGGGTTAACCGAATATTTGCAAACATCGACGCGAAAGAAATTGTTGAGAAGATTTTTTATTAGCGAAGCTAGAGAACTCGAAACTTTCGATCGACGGTAAAAAGGAGAGTACGGACGCGTAGATAAAAGGGGAAGATACACGGGTGGCTCTTCCTTCGATTAATTCCCATCCTTGAGAAGCGTGCCTCGGCAAAGTCGTTAAAAACAACTTTTGCGGCATACATTACGCAGAAAAAGAGAGAAAAAGGGGTTGTCGGGTGTGCTTGCAAGCATGTTAAGGATTTTAACCGTCGCTCTATTTTGTTCCTTCTCCTCGGTCGAAGGACTCTGCTCGATCCTGTCTCGTTCTTCGCGGACAGGAACGTAAGAAGGGTTGCGCGCGAGGGACCAGCAAAATGGATTAAAGCCGAACGAAGAGGAGGGGACCAAAGGACCCCCTTTTATTTGGGACGCGATTCCAAAACGTATCGCGCGATGTTGTCCTCGCGCCTAGTACTTTACGAGTTATAAAAGAGACAGATATGGACTATATGGAAGGAGCAAACGCGAAGGACTGGAACAAGGTACTGTCGTCGTTTGACACTTGTCGAGAAAAAACACTTTCATGGATCGGCAATCGTATTCTTCGAAGCAGAAAACGATCGTGGATACTTCGTGGTCCCTACGGATTCGAGGAACGACAGTTCATTCTCGCCTTAACGACTATATCTCTTTCGGAAACATAGAAGCAGAGGAAACGAAAAGAAACGCGGTAAAACGATCTTTAGAAAAACGTGACATTTCTCCCAAGTATTTGATAGATATCATTCAGAGCGTTTAACGGACATTAGCATCGTCTCCCTTAAAAGACACCGGGCGATATAACGATACGTTTTTAAAGATTACTCGGGTGTTTAAGAGTAGAGAACCAGTCGAGCGACACGGGCGAAACCTTTAAAACGTTTCGTATGTTCGAGGTAACCAGTAGGTACTTGGACTAGAACGGGTAATGGAAAATGGTATGCGTTCTCCTTGCATAATGACCGACGATTCGCATCGCTACGAATAGATTTCGAGTATGCCGGAAAGTCTTTCGGTTATGATTTAACTGTTCGTGCACGCTTTCGATAAAATTCTCCCCTATCTATTCTGCATCGAGCGTCGGTGTAAATTTATCGGAACGGTATCCGCGTTAAAAAAGTTATAAGACAAACATCGTGGTGGCTTAACGTAAATGTCGCTGGGCGGTTCCGATTCGATAATTAGGTAACAGCGATCGATAAATGTTTGGCGTGGTTGCACCACGCCGCGTCGCTCAGAAAAGGGGACTCGTGGTCCACCTGTGATCGTTATCGTTCCATCTAACGATCTCCAGCCGACAAATGGCTACCGTGGAAAAAAGAGTTTCGGGGTCTGCGCGTGTCATGCGCCAGAGGAAGCAAGTGCACGAGGGGTCCCCGGCGATAAAAGTTAAATTGCACCGACGAATGATTTACGTTGACCTCTTTAATGCCATTTAAATCCGTGCACAAGTCGGATACAGGATTTTAATTATCTGGGGTGAAACGCGCGCTCCGTGAAGTTTATACGAGTACGTTCAAGATCGGCGAAGGTCAGTCAAACACGAACGTGACTATACGCGGAAACGAGCGTTGACTCGGTATCGTTCGTGCGAAGTGCTAGATAATTTACACGGTAACAATTTTGAAAAAGTTCAAAGTTCGATAGCGGCTAAAATGGATAGACGGTCTTTGTGTCGTTGATATTGCGCGATACACGATGCTTCGTCTCTTTTACGATCGAAATTTGTGTCAAGAGATTCTTTACAAAACGATTAGTATATCGGTTCGAACGAACGACGCGCGCGAACACGGTGCAACGTTTTAACGTGACAGATCGCGACCAAATTAAACTGTTCGTGACATTACGTATGCGAACGATTATATTTTATCTTGTCTATCGTTAATTTTCGTGTTTCGACTAGTAATCTTCGCGGAAAAAAAAGAAAAAATAAGAAGGAAGCTCGATCGATCGCGATATCATCGGTGCAAACGAGCGCGTTATCGAGGGTTGATCCGTTTCCCACGGTGCGAATCTTTTAACCGAATTTCGGTGATTCCTCTAATCGCGTGAGCCGAATGTCGAGATAGGGTCGCAAAAAATGACTAGAGAATACGTTAAGGGGGAAGGTCGGTGAAATAAACGTAGATAGTAATCGTCTGGTTGACGGTGCTTCGAGGACTCGTGGTTTGCGAGACCAGATGGAGAGCACGCTAGGCGAGTTTCAGCATATGGGCAGGTGTAGTACACGTAACCATTCGGTGGGTCGTAAGCGTACGTGTGCGTGCACGGTGCACAAGAGGTTGACTCGAAAGTACGCGCGTGAAAAAGTGCGCGTTACGAGGCAAGACCGCGTGCACGGCATGGTAACAGCCTGTATGCAAATGAACGCATTTTCGTACCCACTTCACGATGCAACGCACTCGCCCCCTCCGAAGAACCGTTGAAAGCGACCGCTACCGCCGTGGTCGATACTATCGCTATCGTTTACGCCGATATCGACTGTCCGAGAGTACGTATACATATCCCACGCGGGGTAACAATCGCTCGCGAGAGGAACTATCTTCTCGTCCCGTGCACTCGCCGGGCGCAACATTGACCAGTTTTCTTTCGTTTAAAGGTGATTACGGCATAATGCGTAGATAGGGAAAACACGAGATCATCGCCACAGAGTCCTTTTAGTTGGTAGCGAAGTACGCTGAAGTTCCGTTACTCGACTCCCTTAAATCGTTCGTTCTTCGAAAGAGAAAGCCAACGGCGCGAACGAACGCATCGCGATTCGAATCGTGATCACGGAACGAAATTCAATCGTCCTAATCGAATCAACGATTACGTGGACCAACGAATTCACGGTACCGCAGGGTGGAGCGATTTCTTCGCATCACCGATTTCATTCTTCCTTTCGACTATTTTCGCCATATTTTGTTTCTCACGGGGCATAGAAATTTCGTGAACAGTCGTTTAACCGTTCGTCGGGCCAAAGCAAGTGTTAACTCGTGAAACAGACTCAGGTGTACGGGTTTCACCTGTTTCGTTGTTTCCCGTATGCCGTGACAGGTGCGATCCTTTGCTTTCGTCATCGCCTTTCCGCTATTTCCCTCGTCCTCGTCTTTTTCTTTTCCTCCCCTTTTTTGTCAACGCCCTCGACCCGTTACGTAATTAGAAGACGGCGTTTATTTTCGGCAACCCGTACGATCGACGACCGACGACTCCCCCTATTCTTTAAAACTTTACGTAATTTAGTACTTTACGTAATGGTAGTTTCCTACAATAATACGTCCATAAGGGCCTCTCCTCGCGTTTCGACGCCACGCGATTCTCTTCTCCGATCTCCTCGCTTTTTCTGTATTAAGAGTCGTTTTACACGATCGAAAATGCGATGTACACGCGAGCGAACGTTAGCAATTTTCTCGAGGTTCGAAAGCGAATCGATAAAGTTTGTTGGTCGCGAATGCATGTACACCGACAACCAAGAGTTTTCGCTTACTTAGGGAGTTTGCTTTCTGCCTTCACAGATATGCTGAAGTGGACGGTTTCGAGATCGTTGTCGGCGAGCAGCTCGACGCCCCACGGTCCGCCTAACTTGAACAAGGCGGCTCGCAGGCCTTTTCGAGACTTGTCTAACACGCCTCCCGCTGCTGGCACGAAAACTCGTAACGTACCTGCCCAAACTGCCGAGAACACCTTGGCCAGAACTACGCCGGTTCGTCGTAGAAGATGCAGAAGTCACGGCAGCGATCTTAGAACGTATTTTCAGGTGAACGAAACGTCCCGTAAATCGTGATTCGAAATCGCAACGCGCAAACATCTATTAATTCTAGTCGCTGTCGTCGATAGCGAATAAAGAGAAGAAACTGCGAAGATTACGTAAAAAGTTAATCCTCGAACGGCGAAAGTGGGTCGTTCGTGATCTAAACCCGTGAAACGCTTATCGCCAGAAAAGTTCGGATACGCCAAGTTTTTCGCGCGTTTCTCCTCGCGAAATTTTTTACGGGTCACGATGTCCTAGTTCGTTCGGTCGCGTCGAGTTTAACGGGACAACCCGGAAGTCGGAAAGAACGAAGTTCGAATATCGAAAACGGAGGGTCGGATTACCATTGGCAGCCGTTCTAGGGTTAACTCGGATGGTCGCGGATAGGAACGGGACTGATTGTTTGTTTTCAGGCCACGAAGCCTAATCTGCGGGCAAACAAGCGTCAGTCGATGTCGCAACAGACGGACAAGTCATCCGTCACGGAGAGCTTTTATCAAAGCACGCCGAGGGTCGACGCCGATATCGGCCCATTAACGTTTCTAGCAGCGGGCAGCAAATGTTCCACGGCACTGACTCTGCCAACCGATCCCGCGCTCTTTATGAAGAGCAAAACGACCAACTTTCAGAGCGAGAACGAGCTGCCGCAGAATATCGTGAACGAGGCCAGGGCGAACCTTCAATCGCACGTGTCGGACTTTTTTCAACAAATCTCCATGGCCACCAGCCCGGAGGACGTGATGGAGTCCGATTCCGTTCCGTTATCGAACAACAGACTGTATTCTCGAAACGCCGAGCCGAAGCCGAATTGCGCGAAGATCTCGTATTTGCCGAAACTCGCTAGAATCACTAAAATTCACGCTCGTTGCAAAACACCGTACCACGGAAAGAGCTGTACGACCGCGAGTCCTTTCAAAGCCCACGGTCACGATCAGACGCCTTTGGCCGGTAAACTGTCGAATCTGGCCATCGACCAAGATCTACCCAAGTTCGAGAACATGGACAACACGGTGACGGAAGTGCTCAATAGGTAAAAACGAATCGCTGTTTATTTCGCCGTAGTAATCACGAAAATCGTTGACAAAATGTTCGTCCTCGTAAACGTCTGGTCTTTGTTTAGAGAACAAGAGGTGAATTTCAGCGGGAGAACGGTGGCCGAAATTCTACTGGGAGACGCGGAGGAACGGAAGAAGGTGTTGAAAGGTAATCGGGAGGAGCAGCAAAGCGATTCTCGAATGGATCGCGCGTACGAGACGATCGTGGAACGAGAAGAGAACGTCGAAGAGGAAGAGGAGGAAACGACGCTAGCTCACAACGACAGCTCCATCTCCTCTGCTAGTCAGTTACTGGAGGATCCGTCTCCGATGTCCTGGGCATTCTCCTCTCCTACGAACGATCTGGACGGGGAATTCACGTTGAAGAGGCAACGAGGAATACGAAGGAAACGGCACAGGAAGGACACGGAAAAGATTTACGACGGGAAGCGAGCAAAGCGACGCTCGTCGAGCCACAGTCCGTCCACTAGCGCAACGTTCGAGAAACGGCGCGACGTATTGGTCGAGGCCGTGAATCCGAACGTGAAGAAACTTGCCTTGGAGACCGATCTGGACTCCGTTTCGGAGGAAAAACCCGCGTTCGCGGCGAAAGCGTTACTCTCGACTCTCGAGGATCGTAAGGACGAGGACATCGGCAGAAAGAACGGTACCTGGGAGTCGGACAGTCCGAAATCGAGCCTCACCGACGACTTTCAAAGTTCGAAATCGTTTTTAAACTCGATGTCCAATACACCGGAAACGCCGTTGGTCGCGACTGTACGTCGATGTCTCAAGTTCAGCCCGGAAGGCGATCTTCCGAGACCGAACTGTCATGGATCGATCGAGATCGAATACTCCGTCGTCGGTGAACACATACACGTTCGAGGTAAGCGTAAAATTTCGACTTTTAGTAGCCACTTTCAGTAGTAAGATCGAACGCGACAAAGCGCTCGTTTCCTTTCGTAATCCGCAACTGCACGGAAACAAAAATAGCGTCTACGTACTTTTTAAGAAATTGACCGTTACGAGGTCGTTGGCGAATAAAATAATTTGGAAAAGACGATACGCTAATGATCATGCGCGAGGAATAAAAAAATTGGACGCATTACGCGCCGTAGTACGGTAGAAATATTTTTGTAGCAGAGCAGCCGAAAGGTTAAAAGAGAAAGTCGCGGGTAATTTAAGTACAGCGTCGAGGGGTTTCGCGATTCCAACACGTCCCTGACAAGCGATCGCGAAAGGGCATGCGCCAGTTACGTGCCACGAGAGGGGGTGTTTCAGTTGGCACCCCGCGATAGACGACTGTGCCAGTAACCCACAGACCCTCCTGGCATTTCGCTCCCGGTTAGTAGGCCTACCAACATTGATTCTCGCTGCTACACGCATCTTTGCGTAAACAATCCACGTCGAATCCTGCGAACTTTTCTCCTCTTTCGACAACGACGAACGCACGGTGGACTCCGGTCGACGAGTTTTCCTTTCATCGTTATCGTTCCTTCTCGGAACGCGCGTTCATCGTCCGTTCGGTTCATTCCGATCGTGTTCCTTATCGCGACGCGACGCAGGGCGAGACGTCGCGACGCGAACCGGAACGAAAGGAAGAAACGTTCGGATTCGGCAGTCGATCGCGTTGCAGCGAGTAGAAGAGTGCCGCATTGGTCGGACGGTCCGCGGTGCGCGTAGTGCGTGCGACGTATTGGTCAGACAGAGCGGAAGAAGAGCTTATTCGAAGCTCGATTCATCTTTTTTCGCGCGTGTGCCTCGATCAGCCTTTCGAGTTTATCCAGCATCGATCGAAGAGAAACTCGATCTCGTTGTCGAGCGTATCGCGAATGGTTGTTCGCGATGGATCGCGAAAAGGTTCGGTTTGTCACGATGCGTTCTCGTTTCTGTTTGTCACAGTGATAAGGTGCAAGGATCTGAGGAGAGCGTACGAGGGTCCTATTCACGCGTACGTGAAAGCGAGTCTGAAGAACGCGAACGGCGAGGGAGTGGTGAAGAGGACGGCGGTGCACAGGGCCACGCCGAATCCCGTCTTCCACGAGACCTTGATACTGCCCTGCCCGGTGAACAACAACCACTGCAGCAGCAAGCCCACGTCCCTGGACATCGCTGTCTGGCACAGGGATCGTCGCGCAAGGTGAGCATGCTCGAAAAAAGGAAGTACGCGTGGAAGAGGGGTACCGCGCTCGTGACGCTTAACAATAAAGTTCGCCGATCAGATAGCAGGATTCCGTTGTCATTGGAAACGCGCTTTCAATTACCTGAACGTTGCCTTGACTCGTTTTCTCGATGTTACCGCAACTACCGTGTCGTTCGAGTCGCGATAACGAGTTTCGGAACGATAAGCGGTTAACGATGCTCGGTGCCGCTTCGTACACGCCGCGAGATATTAATCTCACGCAAGAGTTAGGTTTACGTGCACCGTTGGAATGTTTCGGAACGTTTGCGACGTAGGCGGCAGCCATTTCGATCTCGACGACTCGGCGAAACAGACTCTTTCGCGATAAAAATCTCTAGAAATATTCGACGGTTAGTCTCGTCGCCTTTCGAATCCTGGTCCAAAACGGCACGACGCGACCTTTAGCTCTATACCGACAATAAGCGTCAGCGAGTTCTTCGGTGCTCGTCGCTGGTTTATCGAGAAGCCCCGACCACTTACGAAAAACTAACCAATTAAAATGTTCGTTGTAAACGTTTATCAGAGTCGGTAGATAACCGTACAAGAAGAGTGGAGGTATCGCTTTTTAAAACGTTGAAAAAAATCGCTCTTTCTTGGTCGTTGATAAACGAGCCTTTCTTCTCCCGTTACTTTCTTACGATCTGCGCGGAAGATGTCCTTCTTTGCTCGCCGAAGAAATTGATCGGTTCTATCCTCGCAAGACTAAACGTTCGTACGAACGAACGAATACTGGGCGAGCCGAAACGTTCTTCCTCCCTTCGCGGACGGTTTATGTATTAGTCGAAAGTTAAAACCGATTTCGAGTTTTTACGATCAAAGTAGTCCCGTAAACTTTCGAACAACAGCTAGAGTTACATGTTTGTTCCCCTTTTATCGAAGCAGAGAAGGAAACTTTTCGACTCTCTGCAGCGGAGAGAGATAAAACGGTAAAACGGACGAGACGATTAACATCGATGAGATTTCGCTATAAAAGAACGCGTGGCAGTAGGCGCTGTCTCCGAGGAGAAGATATCGGGGTCAAGAACTACGGCTAGGTCTCGTTAATCCGAGAGTTACGAGTCAGACAGCCACCCACCCCCGTTCCCAATATTCTCCGAGAGTCTTTGCAACTTTCGTACACGTGACTTTCGAAAGTTACAGTCTCGCGATGAACGAAAGAAAAAAGGAGAAAAACAAAAGGGATCGGTTTGCGCGCGACAGGGTTTCGTTGCAAAGCGAGCACGATAACGCCAGACAATCCCCTTCCCGTTTCCGATATTCCCGTCGAACCTTTCGCGTTTAGCGGACGAGATTCGAAACGATTCGTTACGAGCAGACTCGAAGCTTTCCGGTTGACGGAAAACGAAAGCGACTGCAGGCGACAGTCGCGAGTGTAAAGGACAAACGCGACAACGAAACCAGTCGATAAAACGAACCGTCTCGAGTCGGGATAATTTCGCGTGGGTTAGGACGCGACGGTCCATCGGAACAGCGAAACGAATTTCTGGGTATAACGCGGATTTCTTGCGGTAGAAGGGGAATCGATTCCCTGGAAGCATGCGCATCGAGCACGCCACGTGCACTTGGTCACATCCGCGCGTCTCTGCAACCACGCCGACGTTCACGATTTTCCTTTCTACCTTTTCGTCTAAGTACCGCCTTCGAACAGACAACGATATTCGGTCTACTAGCTATTCGTTAGCTGTTCGTTGAACGTCGGCCGTCGGCTGCAATTACGATAAAAAACTGGCAATTTACGATAATCGGCATAACCGTAGAACGAGAAGCTCGTAACGTTATCGGGACGCCGTAAATGTTGCGATAACATCGGCGGATCAAACGTTGCAGCGAAAATTCCCTCTGATTTATTCGGCGTTATTCTTTCGAATTAATTTAAGCACGTACAGAAGGAGTAGGAGTATGCCCGTAAAGTTTCCGAGCGACCTGTTTCGTATCGACGATCGAAAAGCTGTTATTTCGGTGATAAAAACGACTAGTAATGTAGAGTAAACAGAAAAATATGTCGTTCGAGACTGCTTGTATACGAGGAACGATCGAACACCGATTCGCAAACATCGTTACGTTTGATCGATCGATTGTCGGTGCTCGCGAGGATCTTATCGGCCGATACACGCGTGTATCCGCATTTTCTTCCCAAACAGATTTTTGTATATACATTTTCGCTTCTTTTTCTGTTTCAGACGTAGCGAATTGCTGGGCTGTATGACGTTGCCTCTACCCCTGTCTCAGGATAAGGTAAATATTTTAACCGTTTCGAAAGTGATGAAAAATCGGACGAAACAAGCTTCTTAATAGAACTTGATAGATCATTGCGTCGAGTTAATTTAAACTTTATCGTTAGTCTTCGAGGAATTTCGGAGAAGACAACACGGATCGATCTCGTTTTATCGATCGATGCTCATCGATGCGGTTGAATTTTCGCAACGAGGAAGTTTGATGCGCGATAACCGTCCGTCAGCTATTTACCAGGACTCGTAGGTCTTCTCGGCTTAAGGTCAGGGTTAAGCTCGTTACGAAGGTACCCGGTGGAACATCGTCCGACAAACGTTCACTCGTGCTTGAATCTGTTTGAAAAGCGGCAGGTGTTTCGGAAATATCTCGACAATTTGATCGAAATCGTTTGTTCGCGTTGTTCCGTCATCCCTGGAAACGATCATGATCGTGGTGGCTATTTATTGTGCCGTGTTTTTCGTGGTTGGCGTCATGTTGAAAATCTTCGTCTTCTGTTGAAACGACCAAGATCGTGCCTCGTTTGATCGGCGCGGCGGTTCGGTAATCGGACGTTGCAAATAACCATTGAATGGAACAAACATGGCTTTCTTTCGAGATCAAGTTCCTCGCGCTAAATATTGTAGAAAATTGTACGAAATCTATTAACGTCGTCAAGGCGTTTTCGTTTCGCGATCAGTGGCGAGACGAGATTATTCGTTTTCAGGTAAATCAAGGGATTTAAACGAAAGAAAAACGAACGATTCGATTAATCGGGCGGTCGCGAATTTTCAGGAAGCAACATGGCACCCTCTCGAAGCAGGAACCGGTCGAAACGCGAGCGCTCCTTATGCAGGCTTGCCTCAAGACTGCGGAGTGTCGCCACCCTTGTGCAAGGACGGCGAATCAGATAATAATAATTCAGGAGCGGAGGACTTGACGTATCTGAGGCATCTCGAATTGGAGCCTATCGATCCCTTGACCGGCTTGCCTCTGCATCCTGGTTTCACAGCCAGGGGTGGTAGGACACCGTGCACCGTCACCAGGAGATTGATAAGACAGACCGCGGCCAATCAGGTAAGCCTTGATCTCGATCGATCGAGTTTAATCGTGCATCGACTCGATTCGCGCATAAGGACGATCGTCTTCTGCCGTAGGTTCCATGGGGTTTCTCGTTATCTTGGGGCAGACCACCTCGCGTGGAACGCGTGGATCCTGCCAGCCCGGCGGAACGATCCGGTCTCAGGCCAGGTGATCACGTCGTCTTCGTCGACACGACGAACGTCGTGACACGGTCGAGGGAAGAGATCCTCGGACTGATTCAAGCCGCCACGAATCAGCTGATCCTCGAGATTTATCGCAAGGGGAACGTTCACGCGTCGATGCATCGGCCTAACTCGATGAACGTTAGCCTGCACCAACCGATCGGCGGCGGGCAGCACGCGGTCGCGTTTAACGCCGAGGTCGGTACTGGCGTCTTGGTTTAAGCTTCGCGAAACGCTTTGAAATTTTGCTGGTACGCGATTTACGAAATTGCTCGCGATCAAGAACGAAACGGCCTAACTGTTTCGAGTTCCGCTTCACCCGTTTTTTCTTTCTTAGCGTCGTCGTTCTCTTCTGATCGAACGAGTTTCGTATTTCGCGAATCGAACAGTTGTCCGGTATCAACGAGACTTTTTTCTCCAAATCTTGTTCGACGAATACGACGACTTACCGCGTTTTCCAAATATGGATTCCAAATATGATTTGTTACTGTTTCTCGAATGTTTGCATTACGAGAATGCTACAGGATTCACGGAACCTCGAATTATTCAGTACCTACCGTAGGATTCTCCAAGTGGAAAACGACGCGCGTTATTATAGAGTCTCGTTTATACCGAGACGTATTGTGGTTTTCGTTCGAAACGGCAAGCGAAAACGATCTTGCGTTCTCCCCGTTCGAAACATCCGAGATTTTTTCAAGTCGTGAATCGCGACGCGCTGCATGCGTTCTCAAGAGCTTATTTTATTTTTCATCGCACGGCATGTCGCGCAACATTCCTGTAAATTCCTTTCGCTCGATTGTCTAGCGAACCTATTGTAAACGCGTAGTGTATAGCGCGTGTCCCCCTTTTTTCCACGGCGGACACGATTAAGTTATGATACGGTTATTATGTTTTGTAATCTGAACGGTTGTCTTTTTTTCTGTTGCTCAACAAGTTTTGTTTCAAAGCATTTGTCGTATTCTGTTCATTTACTCCAGTCCCTTTCACCGGTTCCTCGTTCCTTGACCTTTATCCGATCGTCGCAACGCTCCGAGAGACGATTCGTTTCGAGCAACGTCGCTGCACGATTTTGTTTTCGGTAAAAAAAAACCCTTTCGTAATGGCGTGAACGAGTAGAGAGACGATAGCAATTTGCTCGTAAAAGTAAAATCCAAATAAGAAGTCAAGGGTAATTCACTGGCGTGTCGCGAGAACGCGAATCCTTGCATGCATCGTCAACTCGAAGCGGCACGACTTTTCTCGAGTAAAAACGCGTTCAGGTGTTTCCGAACCTCGCGCCGGACGCGCCGCCGGAAGAGGAACTGTCGGTGCGCGAGACACGATATTGGGGCATCCTGAAGAGCGGACACGCTCGTTTCATGGCGCCATTGGCTGAGAGACGGGACGTCCTTAGCGCCGCGGATTACCTGATACTCTTCCAAAACCTCGACGAGCTGCTGAAACTTTCCGAAGAGATTCGCGACGAGGGTGGCGGGGTGGAGAGCTATCTGTGTCGGGTAGCCAGGATCACCGCGGCCTACAGGAGATACCTGAGCGGATTGCAACGCGCTTGTTGTCTGTTGGTCGCTCTCAGACGAAATACCGCTTTCGCGAAGCTGGTCTGCGAGCCAGCCGTTCCTCACAAAAGACGTCCCGATCTGACGGGCGTTTTGCTCTTGCCTCTAGAACACTACAGGTGCGTCATTCGCGTAACTCGAAATACGATCTCGCGTAATCCCTGCCTCTCAACCGTTGAAAAAATCGTAGAGAGATGACGAGACTGTTAGGACTGGCGTCGCCAAGGAACTGCCAGCAAGCCAGAGATCTAGCCCAGGGTTACAGAGAAGCGACGGCCAACGCCGGCGTGATGGAACCTCCTCGAGATACCGGAAGGCCTCTGCTCAGCTTGCAAGAGGTCGAATCGCGACTCGTTTTCGCGAGGTGCAAACCGTTCACTCTGGCTATGCCCGGCAGACAATGGTGCGTATTCGGACGTTTCGAAACGACGCGACGGCCATCGAGCGAGAGTAACGCTCGACGTTTCAGGCTGTTCGGGGGCGCGCTCGCCAAGGTGGAAGGACGCGCGCGTCTGCAACCATCTTGGGCCCTGTTGCTCACCGATCTTCTGGTGTTTGCCCGCGTTTCGAGGGATCGCGTTCTGTTCGTGACCGAGGAGCCTCTGCGTCTGTCGAACATCGCCGAGGCTTGTTTCACCGTTCGCAAACGACCGACGGAATTTCGGCTACAGGTCGCGATTAATCCGCCAGGGAACTCGGAGAACGGTCACCTCGAGGTGACCAACAGCGGCGGCTGCAGCCCTCACAGTCGTCCTCGAAGACGGGTTCTTGTCTTGCGAGCTCCTACTCCGGAATTGAAGGCTGTTTGGCACAATCTGCTACAACGGCAGATGTGAGTGGTCCGATCGTCGACGCGAGTTCCCCGGAGTTTCGTCCTCGTCCGAGAGTTCGCGAATTCGAATCTCGACGAAGCTCCGGCGAGAGTTCCGAACCTCCGCTACACTTTCCTTTGTCTGCACTAATTCGTTATTATTTTAGAATCTATGTGAATACAGGCTATGGGGGAACACCGAGCCAAGACAGTCCAGAAGAGAGTCCTGTCGCCGGCAGTAATTTTACCGCGGCTAGAGAACCGACGGAAAGTTCTCAGGTGAGTGTCGAGAGCAGTTTCGCTGAATGGGCAAAGAGGACGAGCGCGTTTAATTGACGCGCGTTCGTAGACCACCAGGGAATCCCGAAAACCGGACGAGGAGAAGGAGTCCCGTTCGACGGACAGCATCGACACGATCATCAAGAATTCGAGAGAGAACAATCATCTGGCGCAATGGGTGCGTAACTCTCATCAAATCCCTCCACCGGATCCCGAGGAGACTCCCATCGAGGAATGGACGGTCGAAGAATTGGCGGCGCGAGCTCCCAGAGAAAGCGGCAACGAATCGAGCACGGTGCCACCGGAAGAGAACACGCAAGCGGAAGAGGTGGTCGTCGAAGTAGTGAATTCGGATGCGGAACAGCAAAGCACCGCTTCCAGCGCGAGCCTCAGCACCGTCAAGTCCAATAGCGTGACGACCAAGAAGAACGGTAGCTACGCGTCTTCCAGAGAAAATTCGACCGGTTCGATCAACATTTGTAGGAGGTGCCACAGGTAACGCGCGAGTATCTCCGCTTACGGTTAAACCGCGTAAACGATTACTAATTTCGATAGGTTCGTACCGACTTGTTTCATCTGCTCGAGCCCATTAACGCGCTGTAGCAATCCGCTCTCGATCTTTACGGACATCCTGTATGTTTGGATGGATAGTTAGACGAGGATCAATCCGGTGGCGAACGCCGAGTACCGGCACGATACGACCGATCGAACGGTACGAGAAGTTCCGTGCGATTAAAACGGTTGGTCTCGATTGCAGATCAGGTTGCCCTACGCCACCTTTAACCAGAGATCCGTTCTCTCCGTTGCCTCCAAAGATTTCGGTGGTGCCGCCTACGCCCGACTTGTGCACCAGGCACAGACTGAGAAACGGACTACACGACAGCCCCGGGAGAAACAGTCCAGGTTATACTCCGGCCGATGGAAACACGGAGGATGGTAGCGAGGACGACCTCGACTGCGACGGCGAGCCGCCTTACAGGTGAAATCGAACTCGCGGGTTCCGCGAGGAACGAATGCTGGAATCCTGGTTCGTTCCGTGGGCAATCGTTCGATCGTTTTTGCAGAGCTCTCAGAAGATTCGGCACGATGAGCAGTTTAGATCAGGACGACGAGCTCGAGGATCAAGGGGACGACGACAATCGAGACACCGAGTCGCCGCCCACGGGTTTAAGAGCCTGGACGGCTAGAGCGAGCAGTTACGTGGTCAGTAAAATGGCTCTGCTCGAACAACTCGGAGAAGGAGTAGGAGGATATCTTCTTCAACCGCCCGTGCCTCCGGAGAGAACAGAATTCTCCTTGGACCCGAACGACGAAGAGGGCACGACGTCTGGAGCGACCTCGGGCGACGACATCTGGGGAACTCCGACTTCCGGTGGTCCCGACGACGAAAGTTTCACCGCTAGTTCGGTAATGAGACGCGACTTATCCGCGTACTGTCGTTGGCTCGATCGATCCACCGTAAGCCTCTCTCTATCGCATCTATCGGAACTATTCTCTCTAGTATCTTTGACATTTTTCTTTCCGTCTACACGGAATATTACACGGTCATACGCTGTTGATGCCATGCACGATCGATCGATTCGACTTTAACGAAAGATGCGCCGGAAATGTTGGAAAATCGCTTTGACGCGGTACCGTTCTTCTTCCTTCGATAGCTTCGACGGCTTGTCACGTTCGCGAAAGTGCTTGCTCGTACACGATCCTCCCACCGCGATTCGCGATCAAATTTTCTACCATATAAAATTCGTACAATTAGCTCGCCGCAAACGACGAAACGTCTTTTAATCGAAACCTTCTGACCGAAAGAACAAGAAAAACAGAGACGATCGGTCTAGAAGACAAGTTAGCTGATAAGCTTCGCACGCATCTGCATGAGACAATGCTTGCCCTTTGTTTGCAAAGAATCACTAGCCCGAGCTGTGCCTGACTTCCCTAGCCGCCGCCAAACGGTGCAGGCAACGCGGTCGCATCCGGCGAGGACAATTATGGCCTGAACCTGTCGGCGGAGGATGACGCGGACCAAGAGTCCGAGAACGAAGACTGCAATTTACCGGAACTGAACATGGATCAGTTACTCGGCGGCGGAAGTCTAAGTTCGCTGAGATGCTTCCTCGGCAGACGGCGACTAGAACCGCTCCCGGAGGAGGAAGATTCGTCCGGAAGCGGAAAGGATCAAGTCGGATGGTGGTGACAACGGTTGCAAACGACGACGTCGAAGAACGTCGGCTCGAGCTCCGACGCGACCGACAGGGATCGCATCTTTGCCAAGCTGAGTCAGGAGGACGAAGAGTTTCGCAGAAAAATAGTGAATCTTCACAGAAAATTGTCGGACGTGGAAGACGGTTACGCGACCGAGACAGCCTCGTCGGACACGTTGAAGAGTTCGAAGGAGGCGGAACGTCTGAGGGAACTGGAATCGGTGGTAAGAAGAGCGGAGGAAACCAGCAGCAGAAACGCGGAACGAATCGGAGCGGAGAGAGCCGAGAGAGCCAGGCGAGAGGAGTATTCGTCGACGGAAACCGTCGGAGATCCGAGATCTCGTAGACACAAAAGAGTCGACGCTCAACACGAAAGAAGGAAACGGATCGAACTGTTTCAACGTAAAGCGAAGAGACTGGAAGAGGACTCGGACGATCAAAACGACGATAGCCCCTCCAAGACGACGGAGAAGAATTTTTTGAATCGGTTAAGAATAAAAAGACGCAGCATGAAGCTGCTCAGTTTTTTAAGCGGCAAAGCCGCGGACAGATCGCAAGAGGAACGCGCCGCGAGACTTCTGCGAATGTACATGCCCGAGAAAGGATCGAAAGCGCAAAACACCATTTCTATACATCACACGTCACGAGACAGACGATTTTGGAAACTTCGGAGCAGGAGGCGAACCAATTCTTCGTAAACGAGGGAAGACGCGACGGATTAATTAAAACTTTGTTATCTAGAATTTCCAGTATTCGCGTTATTCGAGCCTTTTTTCGATTCTACTTAAGCATGTACGAGCTCGGGTTTCTTTTCGTAGGATCTAGCGTAACGATACGAGATTAGGATCACGATTTCGAATATCGAGTCTCGAAATTAGACTATCTTTTCGTCCCGTAAACGATTCTCGAAGTAAATTCAGTACGTACGTTTGTCGGGTACGGTTAGCCGATTAAACGAGTTCCGGAACGGGACAACCCAGCGTTAATGTCGTAGCGTGCTTGTCGGTTATTAACGAAATTGGTCCAGTTTCCGAATGATACGATACACGGCCTAGCGTGAAACGTCTCTCAGACATAGGATTAAGATGTTTCGTTTGCCGCGTAAGACTGTTCGCCGGTCTAGTCTCGCTCACACGAATTTAGACAAAGTTCGTTTCGTTTCGTTTCTCTCGGACACCGTATTTAAGTAGGTCCGCACGACTGACCCAAAGCGGCACTCATCTTTCACGATGATAGATCAGCTCGAATATACAATACGAAAAGTTGTAAAAAAAAATCCACTGGAATTTTAACATTACTGTTGGTAGGTTGTAACATAACCGTATGGCTGTAATCGGCATACGAATAAAGTATATTATTTGTTCAAACATCGTTTTTCCACTTTCCTCACAACCAAATCCGACAACTTCCGACGTAATCGACAAAACTATACAGCTCTAATTTATTTATTAACTTACAAAAGATACCCTTTAAGCCACAAAAGTCTAAGTTTTTCCATTATATCCTTGTATTGCAACTTCTTTGGACAATTTCGGAATTGCTTAGAAGCCTCGTAGCGAGCAGGATCGATCTTTCCGGTATGATAAAACTTTCCGTTCTCGTGTACGTATATACTGGTGAGGTCGTCCACGGTTGGCAGCTTTTCCGGTAATTGCACAGGAACGATTTTCACTAAATGTTTTACTCTCCAAAGTACCGCGCACATTTCTGGAGTATTCTTTACGAACACTGGTTCCTTTTTCTGCGAGAAACGATTTTTACATAAAATAAATAAGCAGCGAAAAGTTGAAAATCCCGTTAAACTCGGTATCTTACATCTTCTTCGAATCCTAATTCCGCGAGAATATCTTTCTCCCAATAAGGATTTCCCTTGAAAGGTTTTACTCTGTGAACCATCAAGACTTTGGACGGTACGATCGGAGGGTCCACATGATTCGGATGCCTGAAATACCGACCAACGTTCCGTGTATGGGCAACTTAACCTCGAAAATTACAACAATAGTTTTTCCGTTCTTACCGTGGATGATATTTTACTTTTTCGTATCTAACAGCGTCTTTCAGCCAATGTTTCGAATATTGCCGATAGCCGCGTACAAACGTTAACGTAACATTCGTACAATTTGCCATTTCCTAAAAATTACCAAAAACCAACGTTAACCTAAATTAGGTTAGGCAATTAGGAAAATAAAAATTACCAATAACATTCGTGTCGTCGCGGTATGCGAACTATCAATAGGAAATTGCTTACGTTTATTATTGAAACTTTTCGATTATCGATGCGAAGTAATCGTGATTTCTTTAGTTTTCACTCTTTTCTTTATTTATTTCTCGGTCATGTTTGGTAATTCACGAAATCGAGCACAACGTCATCTGACGGGTACAGACTAAAACTAAACGCGAGTGGCGCTCAAAGCAGAATGGTAAGACGGATTTGTTCGAAAGCGCTTCCAAAAAGATCAATAAATTTTATTTACGTTGTATTCCAATATTAATCAGAATATCACTCTCCGTTGTAAACGAGCGCAACGGTATTTTCACAAAATACCGTTACGACGAGAGCGTAACGATCCTGTTACGAGTTTACGCGATACAATATAATATTTCTAATAAGAAAAATTTTCAAAAGTAAAATAGCGACGTGAAACGGCAAATAAGAAATAGACAAAATCTTTCATTGAATCTCGTATAAATTTTGTCACGAATTTTAAGAGAAAGAAAAATGGTGTCGAAGAATTTCATTTCCGACGAAACGTTGCAAACTCGTCCCAAGGTATTCGCAGATACGAGAGCGCGGTATTTGAAAATTGTTGGCAGAATCGAGATGCCTGAGAGTATGCAGTTGCTAGGAATGCGCGTTGCATTTCAACGTAATCTCCAAACATGGAGGGTCTGTCCAGTTCGAGACAGGCGGGTTAAGAACGGAAGGAAATTTGAATACGCGATGTCGACGAGCTTAAGGCCTTGATCACACCTTGATCACCGGTGAAATATTTTTATCGATAATACATTTGCAAAGCTCGACGAGAGAAAAATATTTCCAGCATCGCTTTCTTAGACACGTTTACACGTATAAAAGGGAATACATTTATCGTAGCTTATCGTAGATTATTTTTTTCGTACAACGAAATTCAGCGAAGACGTTTTATGTTTCAAACTCGAGTAACTCAGCTACGTACATATGTTCGATATCTTTAGTATATCGCGTTTTCCATCGCGAGGATTTTCGCTGGAAACGAACTCTCGCAGAAACGATATCCGTGTTATGGTTGAGAATAGTGGAACTCGAAAGAAACGGAAAAAAGGGAAGAAAAGCGGTCGACGGCGAACTGTAAGAAAAATGTTCGCGTCTCCGTTCGTGTTCCACGAGAAGCTTACACGATTTTCACGGATAAAAATTGCCCTCTACGTCGTTTCAAATTTTCCCTTTCTCGGAATCGTGCCGGTATCGTTTCGTCAACTACGGTATCTCCTGGCATTTTCTTTTACCTCCGACTTGGTACATAGCAAGAGCCTTCGTTCGCTGTTATTAACTATACGCGTACGGTCTTTTCCGACATAACGACTCAAAGTATCGATAATACCGGTGCCACGCGTTGCAACGTATAATCATCGAAACGAGAAACGAGGCATGCCAGTGCTTATTTGTCATAATTAATCATAATTAAGCGATTGCATTGTCTCTGTTAGAATTACCGAGTACTATCTAGTACGCTCGTATTTTTATTCGAAATAATCGATTTTTTTTTAAATCGCGCATATACATACCTTTACTCGTATCTTTTCATACGCTGACGCAACAAGAACCGTTATGTCGCGTACACGCAATCGTAAACGTTTCGTGTTTCTTCGAAATTGACGTACTACGTGCCTATAAAATTACATCGCATAATTTTGAAAGATTGCCTCGGAACGTTGCGAGGGGTGACACAGCCAAAGGTACGCATAACGGTCGCTGTTCAAGATGGAACTCGAATTTCCATTGTATAAGTGGCGAGTGTAATTGAATCATAGCTAATGGACCTTGAGCGCATCCTCTCGTTGGTAATCTCGTTTCGGTGTCTATTGTGGCGTGTATCGTACAGCTATAGATTGACGCGCATACTATCTCGCCGCGTCGCGACGCGTCGCATCGGTTCGATGCGCTTGCCTCGACGACTTATAAAACTAATTGACCAGGTATCGAGTCACAACTTGCAATTAACGATGTGCGTCAAACTGTTCAGCGGCAGTCTGATACGAAAGCATTTCTTTAGCGCTTACGTTACCACGATAACGTTGCGCCGATAGTAATAGCCTAGTGTTTTTTGCACTAGACAGAAATCATAGACGTTGTATGCACGTTTCATCGCGGCCAACCTTGTTACCGGTATTGGAAACGCGAATGAATTTTGAAAGAATAGCGTTGAAAGGAAAGCTTAAACAATGAGGAGCCGTTGAAAGAATTTCGTAGAATAGACGTATTATTTCATGGAACGAAAGGAACGGAACGGAATGGAACAGTCTGCCGGTCCTCCGGCATAGAACGGAACGTTTCGAAAGCTTTTTCCCTCGGCCGAGAAGCCGGTTGGTCGATCGTTCGAACAGAGGAAAAAAAAAGAGAAGAAAAAGAATATAGAAACGACGAGTATCATTAAAAGAATCGCAATTAATCTATCTACCCCTTATGCGCCTAGCCTTCGCTACTTGTACGTGCTTCGTGTAACGATCGAGTATCCTTATTACCGTTATTATCGGTCCAATTATTGTTCACGCTTTTTTTTTCAGTCCTATATTCCAAATAACAAAGTTACGAGCGCACGTACAGGAATCGGATTCGTTTCGCTGAACGTACCTGTTAATTATGGAACGATCGGACGAGTTTTTGCCATTTTCTGGAAGACGACGATATTCTTACTCGTTTGACAAGAAAACAGAGAAAAAGAATCGGTAAAAAAGATTCCCATGCTTGTGTAACAAGCAAGAATACAAGATCGTCGAAGCCTTGAATGATAGTATCGAACTCGTTGTCGGGTTACCGGTTCAACTACTTATTTGTCGCCGAAATTCTGAACGAGGATATAGAAAATGAAACGTTAACGCGCCACGTTTTAACGATGATTCTGACTCGCGAGCGTATAAAGTTTTAAGCACATATTCCCGAATCCGAACAGAGACGGGCAGCGTTAACGTGTCAGCGAGGTATAGAGGTTGCCACGGCTCGATATTAAAGTTCTTGTCGCGAACCGAACGGCTACAAAAGTTTAGCAATTCAATTTCGTGCCAGCCGCATCGGTTCGAGGTCCAACGCGTTGGGCGTTCTCAACGATTCGCGAGATTTGTGCGAAAACTCTGCGAAAAAGTTTCCTTTAATGTATGTATCCGCGATAGAGCCTCCCTTGGCCAGAAGATACGACGGCAGAAGTATCTGCGGCGATTCGCGTGCCGCTACGATGTATTTCTCTTGAAAACAATCGTATTTCTTCCCAAGAAACGCGACCGAGAGTTTCCAGCACATTTTTCCCGGGAGCGAGTTGAAACGACGCGACGGAAAATTTCACGAACGAATCTGGCAAAAATTATTTGCCACGCGATCAATCACTCTTGCACCGTCTATTTGATCCTCGCTGGTTCAATTATTTTTCCAAGCCGTTGAAAAATTAATGCGAGACTCGATGCGAAATAATCTCGATGCCTCTTCGAACGAAAGGTACTTCGACGGTACAGAAGACGACGCGTGGAGCCTCGAGAATTCGTAAAATCGTATTTTCCTTTTCTGTCGACGAGTTCAACTTTCTTCTTTCTTTCGCTTAAAAGTTCACCGTGAAGGGAAGCGAACGTTCAAGAATTGATTTTTGCCACTCCGATCTCGGATTTCTTTCGAGACTCGTATACAGGGCACGAAGAACCTTAACCCCATAACCCTTTACGAACAGAGTATTTCGAATCTCAAAATGATCGGTTCTACGAGTCGACTCGAACTTTCCACAGAAATTGTACACAACGAATATCTGCTCGGCAGATTTACGCTACGAGACTTTGGCTTGCTCTCGAAATTCTAAAGTCGAGTCTTCTCTATCGAACTCGTTTCTCGAGTCGATTGTTGAGACAAAGAAAAGACCGACAAGGACGTTTTCGACTGTTTAACAAAAAAAAAACGCATAAGCAGGATACAGGATTTACGTAAAGAGGAAAATGGTTGAAATCGGTGAAGTCGCGTGACGACCAACGTATCCTGTTTAATCGAACGAAACTCGCGAGCAACGTTCTCGTACTCTCACCGGCGATATTCAAATTTCTTTCGCGAGAGTTTTAACGAAGTCTAAGGAAAAGTTCGGGGTCGGCTTCGTCTTCGATGGAATAATAGGTGGCTTAACCGAAGTGGCTTAAACTTTGGCCCTGCCCTCGAACGTCGATTCCTCCCACGACTCTCGGCGAGAGAAGGCCGCGAATTTTAATCGGGAACCCACGCCGAGAACTTGGCCACCTCAAACTTTCGACTCTCCTTCGTCCCGCAACACTCGACTATTCCTACCTTGCGAATATATTATTTTCTCACGGCGAATCGACTCGGTTACCGAACCGTGTGATCGCTTCCGAAGTAACTCGGAACCGACGGAAACCAAAGAGCTTCGTTATCTCGGTACTCTCGTATCGAATATTTCGCGAGAAATCTTGATCGTTCAGTTTTTTCATCGATAACGATACGCGTATCGAACGCGCGCGACGCATAGATGTCTCGGTCCAACGATCGCTTCCTTTCTCGAGGACGGAGAAAACGAAATCGAGCTGTTCGCAAATAAAATTTCTCCGCGCAATTTAATCCGGGCTTCCTACCAATTATCTTCGTCCTTCTCGCAGCAATTACTTCGATAGTTTCCCTTTCCACTTTGCTTTCTTCTACTCGACTACACCCCCGTTCGACGATTACCGCGAATTTTACCGAGAAACCAAACGAATCGAACCGCTTCGAGTTCCATTTTCCTTCGTTGCTCGTCTTTCGACTTTAACTCGGAAAACAGCGATTACACGAAAGTAATCGCGATTCCTCTTTATTTCTCATCGGGACAATTCGCCGCGTCTTCAAAAACATTGCTCCCCCCTCGAGGGTAATACTCGACTTATCGAGCAGGAATCCGTTTGCCTTGACCGTGTCTCAGCCATTAAATTCTTTCCGTGCGACTCAACAACCGTATTAGTAAAATTGATCGGCGTAGTATAGGATCTGGTCGGAGTCGCGGTTGGTCGCGATCGAATCGAGTTGTTGGAACGACGAGAGTGCCGAGTCTGCGGGAGTGCTCGACTCGTGCTCGGTTCCTCTGGCAAACGCGAATAGTGGGGATAAGTGGATACGCGTACGAGTCTGGCGAAGGGAGAAGCAACAAAGTCGGATCTCGAGTAAGAGGCAGACGGAGTTTACGAACGGCTCATCGAATCCCGATGTAAACCAAGAGACGGCATTTCGAACTCGCTCGTTCTCGCACGAGGGCGGTTTTTTCTCGTTTCACGATCATCGAGGCTTCGCGATCGGTGATCACGAATCGCGCTGCTCGACATTGCATCTCGTAACGCGGTCGTCGTTCGGTCCTAACGAGTGCCTCTGTGAAATTCTCGATAGCCATGCCGTTCTTCAAGAAACTGAGAAGATTTTCAAGACACAAGAGTAAGTCTCCTCCTTTTTGGTTTATCCTTATATTTAAATAGCTATTCGATTACGCTCCGATCATCGTTGGTTGTCGTCGAAACGCGAAAGAGCACGCAACGCGCGTTCGCTTCGTCGACAAAAACCGCTACCTTAGAACGTTCCAAGAGAATTTCGTCGTTCCGGTTCGAAAGCTTGATCAGCATCCGAGAGAGGTCGAGGAAAAAAAGATTCCGCAGCTTTGTCCGGGAGGTTGAACTCGTTTCGAGAGTAATTACATTTTCGTAAGATAGCGCGTCGTTCCTGGCCGAGTTTCGCGTAATGGAATTCCAGCGACGCGGCGAGGGAAGTCTCCTGGGGAAGAAGTTGCTCGAGCTCCCGTCTCTTTCCCCGTTCCCGTTCCCGTTCCTCTTCCCATTCCCGTTCGATTCGATCTCCTTCTTAACGTAGTTTCCAACTAGTCGCGACGTCCTGTTTTCTCGACAACGAATCGGCCATCGCTTCGAGCAGCCTGCGAAACGCGATCTCCGGACAACACGATTTTCCTCCTTTTCCGGTTAAATTCGTATCTAAACCTTTCTTTCCTCCGCGAAAACCTCGCCCACTTTCCACGATCGCGTACACTATAACGAGCCAGCCTTTCTTTTTTCTCTCGTCGCGTCGCTACAGAAAGGACGATCTCGTTTTCCGAATCTCGAAGAGTAACTTTTTCGCTTCGCGTCGGTCGATCGTAACTCGTGCAGTTTTCGGCGGTACCGAAAATCAAAAATGTACGATCGCGCAACGGGGGGAATCGCGCGGAAAACAAATGACCAGAAGTAACGCCGGACTCGAGAAACTTGCAACAATCATTCGCCGTCCAACAGTTCGATCGATGTTCCTGGAAATTACTGTTTCTCGCGGTGCGGTGAATGAATTCGTCTCGCGCAAGGAAAATGTTACGACGCGACGCGTCGTAGAGGTTCGATCGGCGTTGCCAATGATGTATCGGAATGTTCGTTTCCTACGAATACTTTTCTTTCCACCTAGGTAACGCGCGTTTCTTAATTATATCTCTACCCAGCTTCGGAACCGTTTTCCTTTCACTTACGAACGCCAAGCATCATTTTCTACACCGATTATTCGATACCGACGTAATTTTTCTGTTTAATAACGAAACTACGATCACGCGAAATCGACGAGACAGAGTTAAAGGGGAGAAGTAACGAACGTAGTACGCTTAGATGAGATGGTCGTGAATTACGGATCCGCGGATGTTAAATTAAATTCGATCGATTACTTTCGTCGTAAACGGTGAAAAAGCGAGGAAGCGAGCAAAGCACCGGGTATCGTTAGCCCTTTATCCTTCGATCCGGAGGCGTGGCTCGTCGAGATAAAGCGTCAAATTTATACACCTTCTTCGAGAAGATTTTTTTTCAACCATCGAATTATACCGCTTCCTTCGAGATGTTCGCCGGTGAAATTTATTCGGCTTAAACGCGACAGTTTTCTCGATCGTCGAAGAAAAACGTTAAACTATAGGGTAGCACGGGTATAACAGCGGTAGGGTATACCAGAAGACTCGATTAAAGCTCAAGGGAATAGGCAACTCGCGTTGCGAATCTTTTCCGCTTTCTCGCCGTATCGTTTCTATATTTACGCTGTCCAGTTCTTCTTCTTCTTCGATAACGGTTTATTTCGAGAGTTGAAAGCGCACTTTGTATCCGTGTCACGGCGTTATGCAATTTATTTCGATGATTCGTATGCGCCAGTCGGTCGCGATCAGATTGATCTTTGTTCGGTTTCGTGCATCGATCGAAACGAAGCCGCGTTTACACAACGCTAAGCGAGCGAATACCGCTTTTCCGATCACGGTGTCAAGTTCAGGATAGACAAAGTCGCGTTCCGGAACAGATTACTCCGGAACGCTTCGACTCCGCGTATTTAGAATTTTCGTACCTTCGCTGCGACACCGACTGTTCGCGAATCGCTCTCGAAAATACGTTGAATTATTTTTTTCGTCGTTCGCGTTCGATTCGATTCGATGTCGTTTCGACGTCGCTTCGATTCTACTAAGGCGATATCCGATTCGATTAACGATTCGAGTAAATCGAGCATTTTTTTCGCGAAACGGTAAAAGGCGAGCGAAAGCGGAAGAAAGCGTGGGCAGAAGAGTATCGCCAAGGACGGTTTCCGCGTCGGGAAGCGAATTTAATTTACCGTCAACACGTTCGCGATGTCGAGCAGAAAATGCACGAATGAACAGCGTTGGCTCTGGCTTTTGAACAGAAAGAAATTGGATCGGCGCGTGACGATGCCGGTTCTTGCGTCGATAGCGAAAAAAGAACAGACGGAAAAAGGATTCCGAGCAACGGGAGTCGGATAGATGAACGGAAAAGGTAAATCGAGCATGTCTTCCCTGATGGATTTTCCTCTCGTGCCACGTTCGTCTTCTCGCGTTTCTTTGCTCTCCGCCTTTTCCATTAGACTTATACAAAATTAATTTCATCGATATTCTAATTCCTAACCGATCGCGGAATCCTCGACGAATTCGAATCGCTCGTTAACGCCTATCATTTATCCCCAAATCGCCGTCGCCAAAATTTCGTCGATCACGTTCCACGCGGAGGTAACAACCGGTCTCGGATTTCGTTGACGACTAACTGCTCGTTGTTCGACGACCGAAAGAAATACGAATACGACGATCGATTTGTCAGCGGGAAAAGTCGATTTACGCGCGACGTTCGTTCTTTACGCGAGGTAAATCGAAACTAGCTCGACGAATAAATATGAGGACGACGCGAGACCGCGGATATCGAATTCAGAGCGCCGGTAGCGAGCAAGAGGAATGTCAATTATGCAAATTTCACGAGAGACCCGAGCGGAATGGTAAAAAGTGGCAAAGGTTGGATCGAAGTCTTCGTCGCTGAAGAATTCCGTATTTGTTTATTTATTTTTTCGAGATGAACTTTTTGCACTCGAGCCGACCAACGAAACTTGTCATTTTCAAAAGTAGGGGAAATGCGCGAGCTCGACGGTGGAGGTAAAAAACAAAACGTTGTAATTTCAACTTAAAACGGTTGTTTTATACGAGTACCTACCCCTTATACATATAATACCGTTTCGACTTTCAACTTTTTTTTCGAATTATCCTCGACTACTGACCAACCTGGAATTTTAAGATCGAAAAAACTTGAAATTTTGCCGCTCGTACGGTGTGTCGAGTGCTCGATCGTTCGACGCGAGTTCCAACAGTGACACGATACGTAAGCCCGCGATGTCCACGAGTTTGCGGGCAACGAGTCGACGAGCATAGGCAAATACTCGATGAGTGTAGCGTGTACTCGAGGGATACGGAAATAACACTGCTGACCACGGTACGCGAACGGGTGTTCGCCGTCCCTCGAGAAATTACTCGATTTTCCTGCACTCTCCGTTCTCCGTTTTCCAGCCTTTCGCTCGCGCGTCCTTCCAGGAACAAGTATTCCTCGCTTGCCACGAGATTTACGGCCTTTTCGTGGATCAACGTAGCGAAGCTTCCGCTAGCGAAACAAAGAGGAAAAGCGTTTCCATCTCTTTTTTTTTCTTCTAAATCCGATTTTTTTTTTTTTTTTTTTTTCGTTCTAACGAAGAAGGATAGCGTTTACGCCGAACGAAGAAATCCGAATCGCGCAACGATGAACCGCCCGACAGTCCCGTGCGTCCTGTTTTCTCTCTTACGCTTTCGGTAAAATTAATTTAACGCCTCGATTCGCTATCTCGAATTACTGGCGCAACTTGAACGGTACGCTTAACGTTTCAGCTAACTCGTGACAGCGAAGAAAGAGATTAATCGCAGACGCAGCGGAGTGTCGCGATGAAAAATCGAGAGAGCGGCGCGTACGCGGCCGAACAGATAGGTAACAATCATTTTCTCGACTTCCTTCCGAGACGCGTTTCCGAGAAGGAAATACCTGCCAGAGACTCGATTCTTGCATCAGCCAAGTTCGTACTCTCGTTCAGCCCAATTACTCCCTCCGTGCGTTCCCTTTTCCCTCTTCGCTGTTGCCCAGGCGTCGCCCGTTCATCGTCCCCTTCTCGCTCTTTTCCCTCGGCGCGCCTGTAATCGGCCTTCCAGACAACACACGCCGACGACTCGTTATACTTACACACTTTCAACCCTGAATTCTTTCGCGTGCCTTTCCATCGCGAGAGACTGCATCGAACTTGCATCAGCCGGCTCGAGACAGTCGACGAATCGAGGAGACGCGATATATCCACCTGCAGCGGCCTAACGGTCGCCACTTTTTTCTTACTTTACTCCGGTCGATCGATCTCCTTCTCTCCATTCCGTTCCCTTCTTCTTTTCTCTTCGCGCGTTTGCACGATCGGTTATGAAATTCTCGAAAGTCGTCGTCGTCGGCCGTTCGCAACGGGCGTAAGTACTCGCGACTAGGCCGAACAAACGCGTACAATACGCTAAGGACAAGCGCGCGTCATGGCAATTTTCCCGAGTCTCTCTACTCGTCCTTCGCGCGTTCGAACAGTTGAAACTTTATTAGTCCCGTTTCCGTTCCCTGTCCTCGCGATCCTACGAAGCTCTTTCAGGAGGAATCGATCGTGTCGGTGTACGAACGATCAGAAAACAACTATCGAGAGGTAACGGCTTTGATCCCCGTAATTATTTTCAGTTCAGAGTTCGCTTAGGCGAATCGCTATAGAGGATCTCGATACAAACGATAGATACTCGTTTACGTCAAGCCGTCGTTCTCTTTTTCGATAGAAAAACAGATTATGTTACACGAAGGAAAAGCAGGATGGACAGTTTCGATGGCCGAAGAGTGGAGCCGATTGAAAGAAGAAACACGACAAAGAGACTTTGCCGTGGCCTCGACATCGTCGAAGGTTCGTGTCGGTGGATCGAGGTTAGCCGAAACAACTAAAAGAGACCAAAACGATCGAATCCGCAACCGGACCTGACCCACCGAGCTAAAGAACGCGAAGAGGAAAAGAGACCGGAGAAATAAGAATGACGGAAAGACGAAGAGGCTCGAACAGTCAGCGAGAAGGAAGAGAAACGATTGGATCGACAGGAACGAAATGGCCAACATCAGCAAAATAACCGGCAACGAAGAGAAGAGAAGACATGGAAAAATGACCGGTGCATCGGTCACGCAACACTTTCGACTTCGCAACCTTCCAATCTTTACAGAATAAAGCTCGAGTTGGGAAACGGTTGATACGCATCTATGACAGCTATCGTGCACGGATCCTTAATATTCCTTAAAAGTTAAAAGACTACGTCGAATCCGCAAAGACATCGTGATCCGTGTTTCGTCGACACGTAAATTTCCCATTTTTCTCTATCGCGTGTTCGACGAAAGCTTTCTACCACTAGGGAGATGTGCGTGCTTCCGCGCGATCACGCACCGTTCGTATAGTCGAAATATGTAGCCCCTCGATGTGTAGCACGATCGAAACATCTTCGATCGCTAACCGCCTCTCGATGCACTCTCGTCCGCGTCGCAGATATTTCGTCACGTTTCGAACTTTTCTACCGTTACGAATCATCGATTCGATCGACGAGTCACGATCGCAAAGAGAACGCCGGGACTCGAAAGTAATTTTTGCGCGCAATCGTCTATTTGCTCGTTCGAAAAATCGATGGTCGATCGTATACGAAGACTCTCGTACTCGGAATACTTAGCGTAATAGACGCGTAACAAACAGCGAAAACTCTTCGGTCTCTCAGGTAAAATTCAACTCATCGAGGTATCGTACTCGTTTCGAGGAGCGATCCGAGAGAAGTTCGAAACCGCGTATCGAACATTCCGTACATATCGTACACGGCAACGTTTAACCGCTCTTGATGGAATTCGTGGAACGTTTCGGTAATGCGGTACAGTCATAATCCGAAATATGTACAAGCGTATAGAGTCTAAGAAGAGTGTATCATTCCGAATAAGATGTCGCGGCCGAAGAAGATCGACCAGTGTAGATGCAATGATTTTATACATCTGTCTGAACTGTAGCGTCTACATGTAAGGTACAAGTTAAATAATAATAGCGTATAAACGCGAAACTGACCATGAGACTTTAAGGTACAAGTTTTTCGAACGAGCGCGAAGAATCGTTCATTAAAGACAGTTTGCAGGTTTTTAACTGGATGGTACTGGTCGATCGATAATTTCGTTCGCGCCTCGCGAGTTCCTTCCTCGCCGTCAACGAAATATTCTTCGAGAAACGAAAGTACAAGATCGTGGACCGCTTCGTTTTCATTTTCATCCTCGTTGCTTTCCGAGCTGAACGACCAGCTACGAATCTGGTCGGCGACCATTTCGCGAGTACGCTGACACCGAATTAAAAACCTTTCTGCCAGATATCCTTTGAATACGCGAGAAACCCTCGACGCTCGTAACAATCTGAAAGTACGCTTGGTTTCTTGTTTTGACAGAAGCGCGATGGTAACCGATAATTATTATTTTCCAGAATGTAGCTTTTCCAAAGCGCTCGTTTTCCGAAAGGAAACGCGACGAGCGTCTTTGTTCGCGCAAGTTCTATTCGAGGAACTCCGAAATGCTTTGTTCAACGCGTTTCTTTCGTCCTTCGCGACTCTTTTCAAGTAGCCCGTTTCGTTCTCGAGCGAAATCAAAACTCGACACCTAACACGTGCGATTCGTCGACATAAATCGCGACGGTGGCTATAAAGGTGGCAGTTTCGTCTAGGCGAGTTCCAAGCAAAAGACAAAAACTTGCCGCCGACTGGTGCTCGAAGAACGTTCTCGCGTCGAGTCGTAGCGGCCTCTCTTGCCGATCGTCCCGAGTCGTTCTCTTTTTACTCTCTTTCTACTCTCTTTCTACTTTCGAGCTTTTTCGTCTTCGAGAAACGAATCGTTGCTTCATCGATATTCGATACTTTCGACGCAGTCGTTTCACCGTTTTCCTGCTATTGTTTCCTCTCGATAGCGCGGTAAATTTCTTACTCCGCTAACAGTTTGGACGGTTACCCGATTCTTTTGTGCGCGATACGAAATTGGCTCGCTAAAAATTTCAACTCCGGTACGCTTGCTACCAGTCGTAAGCCCTCGTTCGATATCTGCCTAAACGAACCATTAATCACCACTCTCTGGATTAATCGTCATCCTCGAACCCTGATACTTTCTCGATCGGTAATCGATCGTTCGTTTTCGACTCGCGAATACCTGACCATCCTCTATAACGGCAAACTACTCAGTTTTCTGCCTCGACTACTTTTTCACGAATCGTTCACGCAGGACCGAGTATCGAAGAATATATTCATCATCGTACGCGAACGATTCCGTCAACTTCGAATACGTTTTACTTCCAGATAAGAGTCGCGTTTAATTCTGTTCCGCGACGGGAAGCACAAAAAAGAACACGGGAGACTGACGAAATCGCGTTACAAGTTCCAAGGAACGTTATCGTTCTCGAAGATTGGAGGAGCAAATTTGACTCTGGCAAATTTACCAAGGATATCTTGCACGAAATTAGGAGCCGGAACGCTATGTATTTGTTCCTTATACTAGCACGATTTTTGCTCGTGGATCTCGCAGCTCGTCCTGTTTCGGACAAAATCGGCTACTTTACGATTCGTGGAAACGGCTTAAAAAGTACGACGCGACGATGGAAATTTTCATCGGATTCTCGTTTTTCAATATTTACAACCGGATGATTCTGCCGGATGCGGTATAAAATCGGATTAGGAGACTAATCGCAGAGATCGGATCAGTAGAATAGTCTCCCGTAAAACGTTTAAACTCGCGAGTCACGAAATTACCAAAGCAGAATTCAAACATTTTCTTTAATCCTATCTATAACGAAGCCCAAAATTAACTGCGCCCTATTCGACGTAATCTCTATTTTATAATTTTTCTTGCGAAAAACGCAAGTTTCATTCGTCGATTTAATGACCCGTACAAAAAGATCGGTGTATTCCCGAAACGTTGCGAAAAACGTTTACGACTCGCTGCGATATCTGTTCGAAGCGAACGGTATTCGAAAAATATGTATAATTACTCGATCCGACCAACCGAAAGCGACTTTGAAAGTTAACGATACGCGAATGTTCGATGTATTATACTAACCTCCGAACCTTCAAAAAAATGTCGAATTTCGATTGCACCAGCCTTTCGACGAGTTTGATAAAAATACTGAAAGGAACGATAACGTAACGCGAACCGCGAATGCGTGAAAATAATCTTTATCCTTTCGACGAGGATCCGATTCGGAAGCGGAACCGGAATCGAGGAAGGGGCAAAGGTACTGGAACGGTAGGGTGTGGGGGAATGGGAAGGGGAAGGTGAAGGGGAAGAGGAACGGGAACGGGAGCGGGAACGGGAACGGGAATAGGAACAGGAACGGGGTTGGGAACGGGGTTGGGGATGCGCATGTACGCGACAGGGGAGCGGAATAAACTCCGTGGTGGACGCGCTCACATCGCGGCGCACGGTCTTCCCGATAACACGTTTCTACGCAGCTACCTTCTACCATCCTTTATCACCGTACCCGAATCCGTGCTTTCGTTTCCTCTTTGTCTTTGCGTGTTTTCTCCGCGTTCGAGATGTCAGCCAGCTCGATCGTTCGCCGAGATCGAAACACCGTTTCGCGACTCAAGCGGCGCAACAGCTCCTTGTGAAACTGCTCCGCGTCAGTCACATGTCATCGAGATCGAGACTCGCGTCGCGTCTCGCGAGTGAACGAGCTTGACGTCGCGTCAAATTCGCAGCCGACACGGAAAATCAAGTTTTCCGCCTAAGAGAAGATTTCGAATTTCCTCGGCTTTCTGCTAAGCTGCTTCGACAAGGATGTCGTTCTTCAGAGGATTATGGAAAAGCAGTTCGAAACACAAGAGTAAGCGCGTTCTTTTTCGATACACGTTAGATCCGCGAACAAGTAACGTTCGTTTCCTCGCTATACGTGGATATTGTGTAACAAGCGGATAAGATTACGCGGGAAATTTCTCGCGTAAATCCGAAATTCTATCTTAACGAGCGAGTTAACGAGATAAGAGGTTCTCGTTTTTCCGCGATCTTCCGCCGCGTTGCAGTTTTCTCTGATCAACTCTGATCAAAGGTGTACGATGCGAAAACTTCGCTGATAACGACGAATTAGTTTCGCGCATGCTTTTACCGATACTTCCGTCGATGATTCAGTTTTTCAGATTACTCCGTTGTTGCATTTACGCGCTCGACAACTCTCGTTGGCTGTCCAATCTCTCGTGTTCGTTTCCTACGATAAACTTTCTAATCGACGTTGAATGTAACGCAGAAACAAGGCAAAGTTCATGGTTTTCGATAAGCTCGTTATCGCGAATCGCTGTGAAAAACCGTGCGACACCATTGCAATTATATGTATCCACGGCGTAACGAATTACGAAAACAGTTGAACGTCGCCTATTAGATTCGTAGATAAGCGATCCGTCAAGATTCCCGAAAGGAAACTTCAAAGGAAAATGTTTGGCGGAACAGCTTGAAAGTTTCTTCCGGTTTCGGCGCGAGTTTCCCTCGTCGCGATAAACGCGCCGCTGAAATTCGCGAGCTACCGTTACGAGGCTGAAATCGTCCGTGAAACGCTCCTGTTAAACTGCGACGGTCGCCTCTTTCAAAGGCGAGACTATCGCCGTAATCGAAATTCCAGTCGAACGGGATCATCGGCGAAATTGCGATCTCTCCTCGAGACAGGAGAACGAGCAAGCTTATTTAGCTCGAGTCGATGATCGCTCGAAAGATTAACGATAATATCGTGCAGCTGCAAAACGTCGGCTCGGAACACGATAACGGAGACGAGTCAGCGGCACCGGTTAACGCGATTATTCCCGATTATTCGCGATTATTCGCGATTATTCGCAATAAACGGCGTAATAGAGAGACGCGTTTAAGATTATGCTAATCCGCGTTCAGTCGTTTCGCGTTAGATGCGCGATGTGACCTCCCTCCGAGCACCGATTATCGATCATCGAATTAACACGATCTCGCTAGGCGGATCACGATTCGCGACCAGCAAACGATCCCTGTTCGCTTCGGATGTTCGCTGCCTCCACGGCGACCGATTATTCGTCTTTCCACATAAAATCGAACATCTATCGAGGCCGTGTACCGTGAGCGATATCGAACACGGTACTATCGGTTAAAGTCACGAATATACGGTATCATCGCCAATGTCGAGTCGAATCTACGCGCGTAGGTGTACCGACGGTAAAAGGAGGAAGTGTCGCGTTAAACGTATATACAAGAAGACCTTGCACAGCCGGGAACGTCTAAAGCAGAATGTATTCCAACGAATATAGAGGTTCGATTCGCTTTCGATTCGAACGAACATGCTCGATTTCCACTCGAATACGCAATGTTTTTTCGTATATCGTTCGCTCCGATTCCGTGATTTTCTCGCAAAATCCTACAGAAAGTTCGCGCTCCATTACAAGATCGACGAAATAACTGAAAACCATCGTGTCGCGAAAGTAACTCTGGATGCGATCTGATTCCGTAATTATACTTTCTGTTTTAGAGGTTTCATTTTTCCGTAAATATGTCGCCGAGACCGTGACCGTTTGAATATCGTTCGTCTCTTGACTCGTTGATTCGAACCGCGATCGTCCCGAAATGGTTGCAGGTGGCAATTTAGCCGGTGTGCCAGTTCGACGTCCCCGGAAAGAAACTCTATCGCTATTGTTATCGAGATTCGTCCAGGGATTTTCGAGAATGCTCCGCTAGGATTGCGGCGCGCCGGTTGAATTTCGGAGACTGGTACTGCAGGATGTTTCGGTGATCGAGGGGACCATCGTCGCCAACGGTTCGTTTTACGTTGGCAGAAATTGAACCGTTAACGCGAAAGAATCGTGCCAGCTGCGCAACCTCTGCACGTACCAACGTGTACGAACACCTAAATACACCGATTCGCTTTAACGCCGACAAACGACAGCGATTTAGACTAACGAAGATCCTTCCGGTGATATTTACCTGTTATAAATTTGCCGAGTAAGCGAGACGAAAGGTCCTGCGAATGATAAAAGTTTATTGGATCGCTTCGTAAATTTCGTTTCGGGCTATAAATTGACCGCTTAGCGTACGCGGTGCGTGCTTACGCGAGTTTCGGAGATACGTTGAAATAGAGGCGAGTTTCGCGTACAACTAGCGGCACCGTTCGACGTCGAACTCGTATTAAGCTTAACGAATACTCGTAATAAAACGGGAATACGAGACACGCTGGAAAAGATCGTTTATCCGACGAATTTATCGCGCGATCCCATAAAGTTCTATACATTTTAATTCGACATATTTCCCCGGCGATCACGCGCAAAATTATGCATGTAACCGTCACGGCTGACGTATCACCGGAACGGTTGGAAACGCGCCATAAATTGTTGCCGAAAAACGTACAGGTAGCGTCGAAAGCGAACGAACGCTCGCAAAACTCAGGATTCAAATACGATTGTACGTTCGGAGGTAACCGGAGAATACTATTCGGCCCTCTATAAATTAAATCCACCCTTGAGAATGTTAAATTTCGAAATTTCACCAAGCATTCGTGGTAGGTAGGTATGGGATCTTAAATCTCACGAAATGCAATGCCACGAGCGAAGAAGGTTTCGCAGTCGAGACAGCGAAAGCACGGAGTAATTTTCGTCCGTCGTGGCCAACTTTTAACTCTCTACACTCTAGATTCTAGATCGTAGAAGAACGAAAGTTCTCTATGTCGAATATTCGTAACGTCCGTTAAAGTTCCGATTCCGGTTAACGCGATATCTTTTAACGCCGAGTTACGCATTTAACGGTCGAAAACGTGACAGACCCGTAATCGTAATTATAATTGGTACGAGCAAGGTTCGTTAAATTCAAGTTCAAACACTCGATCGCAACGATTCGCGAGAAATAATCGAGAACCGCGCGTTCTCTCGACGCAACGATCACGAAATATTTTTCTTCGTTGATCAAATAAACGCGTTGAAAGGTTCGGTCGGTTCATCGAACATCTATCTCGCAAATTATTCGTTCGATTACGTTCGATCGCATCGAGAAATTCTACGAAGTGATTAAACGGGGAAACGAGAATTCGACATCTGGTAGGAACGAACCGTTTTAAACTGCGCATTAGCCTTCATTAAATTTCGTTTGTCCCGCAAATTAATCCTCGTTGACATTACCTTCTCTTCGACGTTAACCCCTTACTCGCGACGAGTTTCGAACGAAGACTATTCTCGAACTTTCGTTACCACGATTTCGTTCCTCTTCAAATCATTTCTCATTTGGCTTTATCGTTAACAACGTTTAATAGTTATAATAAATAATTTTACGGATAAATACGGAGACGAAAGTTGGTCGAAAACAAAGTACGTAAGGCTAACCGACTAATCTCGAAAGATTTAAGCAGTTTTCGATATTTCGGGAGAGTTCGAAATTCCACTTAAATGCGAGTTAAAATGGCAATCTAGTGCAATTTTTCTTTATATTTCGAGCATGAAAATTCGATTTTTCGAATTCGTTCTCGCTTTCGGTTATCGCAAAACTTAACCACTGCAAAGTTATTCGCGCGTCAAAAATGTATCCCTGTTGATTAAATTAACCGTCAACCGGAACTTCGAAGAGAACGAATACGCGTTTTGGATCCTCGCCAAAGCGCCGTCTCCGTTCACTTCTTGTCAGCTTTCCGCGTTTCCGTCGCAAGCTTTCTAGTTTCTTCGACCGTTTCGCGTTGGCTAAAGCGTCCACGACGACGACGACGTTTCTGTCCCGAGGCACTTTACTCGCGAATTCGATTGTACGCTCGGAAAATTTTTTTCAGGCGCGAGCTAACTTTAAATTTCAAGCTTAAAAACGACCTCCTTTCATTTTGCGACATCGTACGATGAAAAACGAATTTGCTTTTCCCAACGCTGTACAAATACTCGCAGATTTTTCCAAGCTTCGTATTCCGGAAATTCCGTTGTAAATGATTCTATTACGTGCACTTTATTCCTCGCGAAACGATCGCTTTTCTCCGCGTTCTTTTCGTATGCAACAGTTTCTCCGCGGGGATGAAAAACTTTTCACCGAGAAACGATCTTCTCTGGAAAATCTGCGACGCGGCTACGAAGAGAGGAGCTAAATCCTGGCAAAAGAACGAACGAAAATTCCTTGGATCGCATCGACGCGTTATAGTTGGTGATTTACGATCGAAATCACGAGCGCCGCGAGTTTAATCGTTCTCGATAGAAACGAGCGCGTTGTACCAACGTTTAGTCGCGTAAAACGAAGTTAGTTTAGCCGATTAAGCGTGTTCCCTTTGTGCACGTTTCCAGCGATGCCGTGTACGTATTTAGTGCGGCTCGATTTCGCGAACGCTAGCAAAAGTTAAACATCCCCTTTGCGCGAAAATCAATGTTTCGTTCGGTGCGAATTCATCGTTCGCGTAATCTTCCACGCTTTTCGAAACGATCCGTTACGTTCGAACCTCCGTACAAGCAAACACTGAAATTTTATCGGGATCGCGGACACTCGCCGGCAGAAATATCTTTAATCGTTTCAACCGGACTAATTGAATTCGTAGCTTAATGCTGGCGGAACGATAGTTCCGAGGTTGATACATAACCGCGAAGCAACAGAAGTTGCGATTGCGAGCAAACATTTATCGGTCGAACTCTTTTACCTATAAAATATACTAGCTGCGATGTAACGGTTAGATCATTGGTCACCTAACCGTAGGTACAAGTAAAAGAATGGTAATGGTAATCGTAGCCGAGAAAGAGGAACTCGTGGCTGGTTTATATTTATCGTGCCTAACGCGAGAACACCACCGTTCGTAGAGGCGAGCTCCTGTAAATTTTCCGAATTTACCGTCTCGGTTTCGGTAAGGTACGTTCGTACGTGCAACCGCGAACAGGGAAAGTTGGATCCCACTCCGGAAGAATAACGACCGGTATAAACGTTTTTACGAGCTAACTGCTTCCACTTAAATGACGCTTTACATATCGCGTTGCGGTTTCGGTAACGTCTCGTTCGACTACTGTTCGCTTCCACCGAAATCTACTATTCTCTCGTCTAGCTTGAACATTTCTTCGGGCGAATCGAAAGCGTATAGTGCTTGGAAGGAAATTTATGGTGTAGGTTGAGACAAACCAAATGAAATTTTCATTCCAAAGCTAATTATAATAAATACCGATTATCTTGTACGCGCAATAAAATTCAAAATTTATTCGTGACAGGTTCAATTTCTGTCGCGACACGACGTCGCAAATTAGAGACGCAAAGTTTTCTCGATATCTGTTGTGCCTGGACAACGATTTACGAATGCGACACGACAACTCGTTGCCGAGAATATCTTTTCCGGAGCGAAACGTACAAAAGTTGAACGAAAAAGTGCTACGAGAATTTTTGTCCTTTCAACGGAAATAAAATGACGAGACTCGGATAGGAAGTTCCTTCCATCATATTTCGTGGAACTTGTCTGACAAATCCTTATACACCGCAACAAAACCTACCTTCCGGGCACGGTCGAGTACCGAACTATGAGATATGGACAACCACTCCAACTTGATTTTATTCGTTGAAGGAACCACGATCCTTTTCTACCTTACCTGACTGGAGCAACGTATCTCGATTCGTACGAGTCATTGTAACGAACGTAATTCTATTTCACGGACAAGAAAATCAAGTATAACAGGAGCTAAAGTTCGTCCGTTCGTTCACCATCCGTTTCGTTATCCATATTTATTGTCGCGTTACATCCGTTTCTCAATTTCTTGTCGATCGTTTTAAACTGTCGATTTTACCTGCTGATAATAATTATTATGTCGGTCGCTTCGACATCTTTTTCGTTAAAAAAAGAGGAAAATCATGTAGCGATCACAGATTTAAATAAGAGACGAAGGAAGGCAAAATAAGATGTCTTTCGTACAAAAAACAAAGATAAAGTCGTTCCACACACGACGCTTTCTGTGCGAATATTCGTAAACGCGACAAGGGACCATAAATAGTCGCAGCCACCGCGTTCGGAATTCGAATAGATCGTTTCTCGCCGCTACGTTATTACCTTTGACTATGATACCTCGAGAATAGGTCGTCGAAAACGACGCGTTCGATTTTTTCGCGATTTACATACGTTTCAAAGTTTTCCACCGAGTAAACGAGACGTCTTTCCAACCGATTCCTATCCGAAGAATGCTTCGTTGGTCTAAAGCGAAACGTTGAAAACGTTTTAATCGCAACGTACTGCAGCTCGAGAGGAACGTGTTTCCGTCGCGTTTCAAAAATTTCGTTGCTCCTTCGTGTACGAAGAAAGTGTCAATTATTCTTGCCCATTGGACAAGGAGAAGAATCTTCGAAGAGACGACTACGTGAAACGAAAAGGATAGCCACAATGCCAGTCGGTACGAAGCGATTTCTTCTTCTCGACGTTCTAAGGAGGGCAGCTGAAAGAACAGATTTTTCTCTTTCGACGGACGGAAAATCCACGATCTACATACAGATTTTTCTCCCTATGGTTCTCGTCGGATGTGAAAAGTTCATGGCCGATCGCGTTATCGGTTCTCGGTCTCGATGGAAGGGACGGAAAATTGACTGGAAGCATTAGCAGTTATTGGATCGGTGCAGTTCGATAATTAAAACTAAAACATACGGTGCTGCATCCTTTGGCCCGTTCGGCCACAAAACCGCCTATGTTCGAAATCTAATTATTCGCGGGGTAAAATGGATCTGAAAACGCAGTGGCGGCACAATGAAACTCGATTAAATCTCTCCGCGGTCTGTGGTGGTAACGCGTCGTACGGGTGGATGGAAAAGCTCCGGTGGAAAAGAGGAGCTTCACAAAGGTTCAGAAAATCGCGTCGAAAAGAGGAAAAACGACAGATTTCGTTCTTCCTTCGTCCCTTGTTTCCGCTATCCTGAATTTTATTTACATATACTTATTTCCTGTTCGGCAACTCGGCTCGCCGACTATTTAACTAAAGTGGCAAAGGCTGCCCGTCGCTTCGTCTGCTTACATATTCTTTTTAAATCTGCTGGAACTAATTTCCAATCGTCCTGATCCTCGCTGACTTCGCTTCGTCCGATTACGACGCAGAGAAATTTTCTTTTCCCAGACAAATAGAGTAATGTCTTTTGTCTAGTCGAATTTTACGTCGAGAACACGCGCTTCGACGTGTAAATTTTTCAAGAGAAAAGAAGATACGAGTCAAGAGATAACGTTCTCCAGCGAATAGCGCCTCTGAAACGATAAAAACAAAGAATTTTATTTGTAATTTGTCGCCGAAAGTGTACGCGTTTCTTCGGAGAAAGCGTCCATCGAGTTATTTCCAACTCGTTGATACGTATCTTTTAATTATTCGCGTAGCAACGAGATCGTTTGCAGGGTCCGGAGCTTAATTAGTCGGCTCTGTAACGCGACTTTTAAAATGTTGTCGGCGCGAGTACGTCGTACTCGGTGATTCGTCTTCTGTTTCTCGTTTTCTTTTGTCCCGTTCGCATAATCGAGAAAAACGTACCTCTCACACGTTCCAATTCACCGCGGAAAATCAACGCGACAAATCGTTATTCTTTCCCGCGTAATCATTTTTTACGACGTACACGGGTTCGCGTTCGCGAACGGTTAACGGCAACAGTCTTAATTAAGAAAGACAATTTTTTTCCTTTCGTTCTCGAATCGAACATTAAATCCGAACGTTTTTAAAGAAGAGAAAGAAAGAAAAGGAGGATCAGGCATAGCAAAGTTTTTATTTTGTAACTCGGAAATAGAGGAAACGAAAAGTTATGCAACTCGATGCCGGTACTTTTCGTTTCGTTTATTTTTTTCTGCTTTCCTATTATCAAGAGCGTTCATCGATCGATTATAGGTTGCCACGCGAGTAACGGGGCTTCGTACAGAAACGATTAATCATTTTTTTAATAGCAATGCATTTTTTCGCCAAAAAACACCTAACGATCTAACGTTCGCGCGTGGTTTATTTTTCCGTCGAATTTTTCAAGACGTTCGACTCGAATTAAACGGCAAGTGCAGTTCGAGAAATTTCGGTTAATAAATCGACTCGCGTGATTAGCTTTGTTCGCGTAATGTAGGGAAACTACCTGGTTACCGCGAAACAGCGGTGCAGCGTTGTTAAAAAGCAACGATGATTCTCTACTCTGAACTTTGATCGTTGGTCCCCTAATTTTCTCGACGATCGCGAACGAAAAAATGAAATTACGCGTTACCGTGAACTTAACGATTAGAGGTAAACTCGAAATTCGATCGAACTCTAAATAAAATTCGGACGCGTCGCGTACGCGCGATCAGATATTTCGAGTTTCGAGGCGAAAGGTTACATATCGTTGCGGGCGAAGTTTCGTTAAAAAATTTCGAGCTATTCGTATTCGAGCGTCGCGACAGAACAACGCGGAGAAGAGAGAAGAGAACGACGGGAACTCGTTCATAGAGCGAATCGGGTCTGAAATAAAAGAGAACTAAATCCGTTATCGAAGGGTTACGTAGGTCTCGTGGTAAAAGGCCTCGAGGAAGATTTAATTTGCGGTTCGCCACTCGATAGTCGGGTTAACGGAAAATCTCGACTCGTTATTTTTCACCTTCCTTTATTGTTTCCCCTTTTCCCGTTCGAATGTCCCGCGGCGTTCTTTTTATCAAATTTCCATCGTTTAGGAAGATTCGTCGGGAACGGTGGCTTCGCGAAAAGACTGCATCGGCGACGTTGAAAAGTATCAAAACCGATTTTCTTTCGGCTAGAGCCGCGTCGAAAGTTGCGAAAACTTTGTCGAACTTTGTCGGAACTTGTACGGTTTCCCCGAGGAATAAAAGTTGCTTTTGTTGTTCGTTAGGTCGTGCGACGGTACGATAATACCCACTTACGCGTTCTCGCTCCTCGCGCGGAAAGCCGTTACAGAACTTTTGATACGGCTCAATCTGACGTAAACGATTCTCGCACCGCGAACGCGGCAATTATCGACTGTCGAATTTTATCGAATTTTATATAGAAAAAAATATGACGATGCGCGAGGTTGATTTCGTTTCTTGGAGCGGTTTCTCGTCGGTGCCAGCAACTCCACCGCAGCCCGTATTAAAAACCAAAGAGGTCTATTCGATTTCCCCCGAACAGAATTGGCCGACGCGACGCGACGCGCGTCCGATCGATAGAAGGTGCGCCCACCGATGGGAGACGCATCAAAGGAGAGAATACCGAGAGCGCACGATACGTATGGACATCCATTATTGGCACACGTGCTACTCCTGACACGACGTCGAGAACGAGAATGGTTTACGCGGTTTCACGAACCAGCACTAATGTTTCACCCTGCTCATCTTCCATTCCGTCTACCGTGGTATTTAATCTCTGTTCAGCTGTTACGCGTTCGCGCATTGTTATCTCGAACAGAGGACACCTTATCCTTCGCTAGAAATTCCCGATTTCTTCGTAAACGATGCCATGTAATCGTTACGTTTTCGAAATCACTTTCAGGATTTTTCTCGAACGAAGGTAGCGGGACGAGTATCGATATAGCGTACTATGTTATCTTCCAGAACTGTGCGAGGAATGGGCTTTAGCGAGCAGTCGCGAATGCGTGGAAGGCGGAGTTTCCTCGAGTGGCGGGACGCAAGAAGAATCCGAGGATGCGTCGGAAGCAAGGTTCACTCTCAAATATTTGGGCAGCACCCTCGTCGAGACGCCCTCGAGCGAAGAGGCCACGGCGGAAGCCATCAAGACCGTTATTACGATGGTAGGTAAAGGTAGAAACGCGCGCGCGCGCGAGCGATCGTTACACCGAAATCCTTTCACTCTCCAGTCATTGATTCTCCGGTTAAGCAAATTATTTTCGATGCACGATCGACACTCTAAACGTCGTTCTTCGAACGATTCGAATAAATGCGAAAATCGATTAAATCGAAGAAGCCTGCGTTATTGTATGTACACACGGTATCACGGTATCGCTTCGTATAACATTATAGGTTTGTATCGGTGCACGATCGATTTAGCGCGTAACCGGAAAATGAAAGCCGTTCTTCGAGAAAAATTGCTTCGGTACGAAGCGTGATCGAGGCGTTTCCGAGAAAATAGAACGACGTCTAAAGTTGCGCATAAATCTTCGAAACGCGTAACCCCTGTCGCAGCAAACTCATTAATTTCTCGACGAAGCAAACTATCATACTAGACGAGGTTAATAAATCTTATCGTCGAATCCAACGAAGAAGAACACTCTTCGCCAACTTTTTTCCATCCCGATCAACGATATTTTTTATTTCTTTTTCTCGTTCGTAACCGACTGTTCGTGCGTTCCCGTGCAATCGGTTCCGTGAAAAGCAATTGAAACTTTTCTCGCGATGCGATTGAACGGGACCAATACATTAGCCGGATTAATTCATTTCATTCGCCACGATAGTTAACGACATTGTTAACGATGTTGATTATGCGCTCGTGTTATTCTATCCGTTAATACCATGCTGAACGTCGAACAATCATATTTTCTACAACGTTCGCGTTCCGCGCAAATTAAATTGTTCGCCGTTATTAAACGGGCATAAGAGTAACAATCGCGGAACTTCTATACGAACTAATCTTGCAAGGGAGTCGAGATTAAGGGGGCGTGGAGGGAGCTCGTGCAATCTGCGATCGAGTTCATTCGTCTAGTGGCACGTTTGGTTCGCTTACGCTTTACGCTTACGTTTACGTTACTTGCAAAAAACCTCGCGACCACCGCTACTACCCGAGATACCGGATTAACCCCCTCTCCCTCTTCCTTTCGTTCGCTTCAAATCGCCTTTCGACTAACGCGTTCGCGACGACGTACCGAACGTTTCACCCTATTTTCAATTTTACGCGTATTTCGTCGTCAACGTGGCGGAACGATCGCGGCGAGAAACTCTTCGCGACGAAGAGGACACTTCTCCGTCGGAAACGTTTTCTACCGTGCATTTACTTCCGCCTAGCTGTAAAAGCCCCGTCTCGAGAGTTCCTCGCGAGTCTCGTCGCGTCGTCTTCGAAGAATACCTATTGCGCGCGAAACATTCGATTTCTCGATATTTACGATCGACTAATGCTCGTTCTCGTTTTATGTCGCAGGCAAAGGCGAGCGGAAAGAAGTTACAAAGAGTTTCTTTGGCAGTGAGTTTGAAGGGTATCAGAATGACGGACCTAGCCACGGAAGAAGATCAGCTTCAGGTGTCTATATACAGGTAACCACGAAACCGGACAGATATCCATAAACGTATCGGAGACGTTTCCTGTTTCGAGAAACGCGTTACGTTCTACGCACGCCTGTCACCGCTGGAATCGTAATCGAACGAAACCGGATTTCTTGGCCCTGGCTCCAAGTACATTGTCCCTTCTATCGGTCGATCTAATATCCAATATTTCGGCTAAAATACTATTGCTAAATACTACGGCTAAAACGGTAATAATATCAACGAACAAACGTTGCGCGATTCGATACCGCATCGTCGCGTCGGGATGCGGAACAAAGAACGATATTCTTCCCTGATTTAAGAGAAAAAAGTTTGCCTTCGAAAGCGACTGTATCTTATTTTACGTAACGTCAATGAATTCGTTGCTACAAGTTCGAATCTGTATCGCGAAATTCTCGCTTGTTAATTATCTGCCTTTCAAGCTCTGTTTCGAGACGTCCTTCCGTGCATGTACCTCTACAGGAACCTCCTTTCCACTCGCTCCTTTGTTACTCGAGTAACGGAAATTCCGCGGACACGCCCATCCGTCGGACGAAAATAATCTACTCTCTGCTCGCTACTATTTAATCGTCTTATTAACCCTTTCGTATCGTAGCCTAAGAAAATTTGCTCGCCATGACTTTCGCTACTTATTATTCGCTTCGACCAGATCGATATCCTGTAGATATTTATCGTAGATCGATGGACCGAATTTTTTTTCCAGAATTTCGTACTGTTCGGCCGACGCGACCCACGATCACGTGTTCGCGTTTATCGCGACAAATTTGAACGAAACGATGGAATGCCACGCGTTTCTCTGTCCTAAAAGAAAAATGGCGCAAACGGTGACGCTGACGGTGGCCCAAGCCTTTAACACGGCTTACGAGGCTTGGCAACTGTCCCAGGCCGATCCTAGGATTCATCACGCTCAAGACAAGAGTCCTCCGTTAACCGACGACCGAAACGGTAAGTAAATTAATCTTCTTTTCTCGATCCTCTAACGACGCTGTACGATGCCGAATTTCCAAAACAACGCGGCACGCGTAGATTGCCTACGAACGCGGTTTACGATATAACGCGTCTCGGTTCATAATCCTCGCAATCGATTTTTAACACATTTTCTATTGAAATAGTCTACCTATCTAAAGGACGATGCGAGCGGCGAATCGAAGGCGTGAAATTTACGCGAGCGGCCGAAAGGGTAATCAATCTTTCGTGCTGGTTTGATTCGCGATACTAGTCAGCAGCGCGGTGCAATATCCACGTGGGTCGTGCACTTAACTCACGCAGAGTGCGGATATTGCGGAGTACTTCGGAGAATGTTACGAGTTAGGAGTGCAGTCGAGAAAACCGTCCGGCAATATTGGAGTCCGTACAGCGTATACCGTACAGGGTGTGCATACTCGCGCACACGCAGCAACCACGTCGCCAAATTGGAACAATTACCTACGACTCGTCCGTTTTCCTCGTTTGCGCAAACATTGTTTGGCACGTTCGTTTCAAGGAAAATTAACCGTGATTACTCGTGACGTACAGATAATTACGGGGCATACCTATTATGAAAATGTAAGAACGCCGCGATCTATCGTGAACGAGTCGACTGGTAGGAATTAGCGAGCGATCGACGCTTCGAATCTCGGACGACGGAATAATTGAAAAAAGTCTTCCCGCGTGCGGCTGTTTTCCTTTATCCCGAATCTCGTTGAATTTTTCGCTCGACTTTGCGCGTTATTCGCGCGTAAAAAATTCAGAATGAGCAGAGTGCAGTGCGCGATCCGTTAATTAACCCTTTGAATCTTCTCTATCGATCAATCGGCAACGAACGTTTCCATTACTTTTCTCGTCGTACAACCGGTTCAAATGTCAACGGCAATTTTTTACGTATCGCTCGATTAATCGATAATTAAACGTATACGATCGATACGTCGGTATAATTATTTATCCGTGAAAAGGTAATCGACGAAGCGTCGAGGGTTGTCACGGAAATTTCAATTTCTGGTAGCGGTCGCGTCGAGCGAACGTTTCAAGGCGTTTTCGATAAACGTTCGAAATGATCGTGTCAATAGATAACCGGATAATCAGAGGTACGGTGCTAATTAATGAGGCAACTTAATTTTACGTGCACGAACGTGAGCGGGACGAGACAACGTATCGACTCGACTCAACTCGAAATTGGCAAACTAGAGATCGCTATTCGCACGCGATGCTTCTGTTTCTACGTTACGGAGTTCTCGGACGCGTTGGTGTAGTACACGTGGGTCGATAACGGACGCGTATCTAGGAAACGGTATCGCACAGTTGCAACGACAGGATCGGATCCGTTTCGCGATTTACCCGAATGGAATTCGACTATCTCTGTTTCTCGACTACGCTTTCGCCTCTTAACGCTAACCAAGTTAAGAGAAGCACGCGGTTCTAATATAATTATTTCATCGATAATCGATTATTCTTATCCTTCTTCTGTTCTTCAGGAGATAACGAGAAGAAGAAAAAGAAGAAGAAAGAAGAAGAGGGAAAATCTAGCGGCAAAGAGAAGGAACAAACTGGAGACAACGTTAAACGGTATACCGGCAACGATGTACAGAAGAATCTGTTAATCGATTTATCGAACGAAGCGAAACCGGCTGGAAATTCATGGGTGAGCAACGAACGCGAATATAATTCTTTCGTTACCGTGGCTTCGGAAATGTCGAATCGTCGACTACGCACGCTATAATAGACGCGTTCGTATGAAGATATTCGAATCGTCGAAGACTTTGTTCGAAGCTCTTAGAATCGTTAGAACCGATTCGACGCGACGATTTTTGTAGGTCTGCTTCGAGGAGGAAGACGGCAAGAAAGCGCAGAGGAAGAGCAGTGCCACCAACATCCCTATGACGACTCTTAGGCACGGCGCGACTTCGACTTCGCATCACGTTGTACCGAGGCCGACGACAGGCTTCAAAATTCAGAACGCTTGGGGAGAATCGAGATCGTTCGACCTGATGTGCTCGTAGCAGGCGTAGCCCACGGCCGATAGTTTCCGAGACGTGCCATTAATCACCGGTCTCTGGAAGCACTTGTCGAACAACGGCCAACCGAACAAGATCAACCATTAGACTAATTATTATCGCCGAACCTTCGTACGTGCTCTATCGATGATCAATCGAATCCTTGATTGTTTTCGTTTGCGAGAAAACGCGGTGCTAGTCGATCGTTTCCGTACTCGCGGATTATTCCTGCGACACTTTCTCACGACGCATCGCGATCACGATATTACCTCCCCGAATGTAAGCGGCACCAGGAAAAATGCTACTTATCCGTCAGCAACGAGAGACTATTACCGCCTTTTCTCGACGAAACGTCAAGATTCGTCGACGACAGAGAACGCGGTTCGACGTACGGTGCGAGACGTCGAGCGGTGCTCGAGAAAACGGGAGAAACGCGGGAAAAAGATAAACTTTCGGTTCACGGCTAAGAAGTGGGAACAATTTTTAATAACGTTTTGTATAACGCGTGTATCCGTGCCAATTCTTTTACACACATATCGTACACGTATCGCGTATCGTGTAACTTGGCTCGCAGGCGCACGATCGCGCAAGCTTCTTACCGTTCTCGACGATATACGGAGGATGTTTTTCCTTTTCGAACGATTACGCTGAAAATGTCGGATATACTTAGAGAATGGTAGTCGAATCGTTTGCGACGAACGACGAAAGAAACTCAAAGTACTTTATCATACCTTATCGAATTTTATTCCTTCTCGAATAGCTGGGCTATTTTTCGTTCAACTTTCAAATAGCATAGATCTACGATTAAACGATAACGTTTAACGTTACAGGATGTACCGAGCGTATTTTTCGGCTTAGATCGTTTCTTACATAATCGTCGAAGAAACGCTACCGACGCGATTTACTTTGTTCTTAGAACTATAAGAAACTAGATATACGATCGATTTCTTTCAATATATTCATCGGTAGATAATGTCCGTGCAAAATGGGCTTTATCTAATTAACGAAATAGCGTGATTTCGTGTTAGAAAAATCTGTCGACGTGTACGCTGTGAATATGTATTACGCTGCGAATACCCGTGGAAATCGTCTAATTTAAACGTTGCGATTCGTAATACGATCGCGTTATGCTTAATCGCGCGTACGATTACGAATTTGAAACATCGTTGTATCGTGTATTTTTAAATCGTTGCCGTTGTGTTCGAAACTCGTCGAACAAACTGTCCTCTCGTTTTCACGAATCTTGGTACTTACGCGTTCGCGTATCTTTATCTTTCGTTCCTCCGTTCGAGGAAGAGATTTGCATAAGAAATTCCCTTCTTCGACGAACGAACAAACACCAGAATGTTTTAATCGGTGCTTCGTTGACGAAGATTAACGATAATTTTCTATGGTCCATGATACGATTACAATTTCGACGAACATAACTCACAATCGGTGTTAGAATATAAGAAGTACACGTGAAATACACATATACATATCCATACCACGTTTTACCGTTAAAATCAATTTTTTCTCCAAATCCTTATCGCCGTTCACGAATCCATCGATCTAATTTCCTGAAAACGTTCGTGCGAATTTCGACAGAACGCATTAGCTACTTTCAGGTACACCTTTTATTGATTTCGTGCTCCGTTGGAGTGCGTTCGTATTTCCATGGATACTTTCAAGATGGCGACAAATATCAGCTTCCGAAGCTACAGACTCGTTCGCTACGCGTTTCGATAAAAATTTCCAATTTATACGACGACTCTGAAGACGATACGTAGGTATCCGTAAATAATGAGAATTAGATTTTTAGCCCTTGAAGACTAACGAAATTCGCTAAGCTCGAAGGCGCGTCGATGAATTCTCGGATTATTCGTCCAACTGTTAGGAGAGAAGCTGACTAGCCGCCTCGGAGCAAGTTGATATAGAAATGTTTCGAGGTTGCTACACAGGGGACGAGCAAATGAGCGTGTTTGAAACGAGCAGAACAGGAGAAGGGCTAGAGGGCATAGCTACGAAGGCGGAGTGAGACCAGAAAAGAGGAAGGAAAGCGGAAAATGTAGGGTAAAAGTGCCGCCTCGTCGACCAAAAGAGAAAATGGGCTACTTTTCGATGCGACTATCCATCGCGAAAAGCATTCCTTGCTTTTCAGATGCCCTAAACGCGAAACTGTTTTCAGGAGATGCTTTCACGACATTCTTCTTCTCTTTTCCAGTCTTTAACACGGTAGAATACTTGTTTTTCTTTTCTTAACGGCGACGCGTTTCGATTAGCTCGAGAAAGTCTCCTCGATTTTAATCCGTAGCATTTCTTTTAAGCTGGTTGCTCGCGAAATAATATACTGTTACTACATACTACCTGATAGCGGCATGTACGTAATATATCAACGAAAAAAGATGACGACAAGCGAAGAAGAGTCGAATGGGAACGAGGATATTTCCAGAAACAGGAGTAAGCTCGATACTACCGGGAAAAACAGGATCTTCCAGGAAATTACGAGGGTGGTAACGGAGGTGGAAAAAAGGGAGGGTATAAGGGCACGCCCTGCTCTTTTAGAGGCATCGGAATAATCCTCCGACCTCGACTTCTCGTCGTTTTATTTCGCATGTTCTTTTATCGAATCAGAAGGATCGCATAAAACGTTCGGCCAAATCGTACAACTTTAATAAACGTAACGATGTGTGTGTTCGATATCGATCGGAATCGAAATGCTATAAGACTGTTTCGATTCTTTCAACGGCGCAAAGTCGACAGTCAATTTTTCGAGTAAAACAAGTTCCTGCTCGTTCCGTGAATTTTGAAGAAATTCGAATCGGAAACCTGTTCGATCGGTAAGAATAAAAATATGTAATCATTGATCGTTTCTTCGATTCTATTTTCAAAGTTTTCCCGCGGAATCGTTTCAACGACTGAACGAGTAACGCAGTCAAAGGTAAATAAATTCTATAGCCTGTTCGCTAAAGGGATTAAACTCGAACAATTTCGAAACGACGAAACGGGTCTTTATTCTCTTCTCCGTGCACCGTTTTTCCGCGAAAGAGCGAAACGAGACGAAAGGAAGCGTCGCGCGCGGTTCGAGATCCACCGAACCGTCAAATTTTTAAAGCTCTTTCGCTACCTGCCTTTCGACCAAACAAATATTATCCGAACAATATCGTAATTTTGCCGAGTACAATGTAACAGAAAGCACGCACGGATCGAATCGTCCGAAAATAAGATAGAATCTGATCGAAAAATGGAAAAATTCGATATCCCTATTTTAAATTAATCCGGCAACGAACGAAGGGAATACGAACTTCCGAAAATGAAGAGACGATCGTAGTTTCACGGACACTTGTCACTTGGTTTTTTTAAAACGTTTTTCGCGGAATTTGCGCGAATTTGCGCGAATTTGCGCGAATTTGGTCGAATTTGGTCGGTTTTTCGAAGAAAAAGTACGGTGGTGGAACAACACGGAGGCCCGAGATGAAATGCGAAGAAACGTGAACAGATGGCGCGAACAGTACGTATAATAGGAGCAGCGAAGATGGCGGCTCGGCTCAGTAATAAAGTACGTTCCCGTGATTGCTGTGCTCGTAGCGAAAAGTTACCGGCGCTACCGCGCGTAGGCGCTGTTGCTCGCGTGTCCGTCTCCGCTGGTCTCCGCGAGAGTTCTTCTCCGAGGATGTTCGCGGTAAATATCCTCGGAACCGGACAGAACCGGAGATCCGTGTCTTCCTCGGTCCTCGGAATTTCCCGCGAGGTGGTCGAGTCGTTACGGAAGCTGTTCGCCGACCAGAACACCGACCAGATTGTTAACTGCGCGTCGCCTCGCGTATTATTCCGTTAAGGACAGTGTCTGTTTTACCGTGCGATCATGCCTCCGAGAATCAGCAGAGAGAGCGTGCTCCTGCAAACGGTGCAAACTATCCGTCTACGAGCGTGACTTTCTTGTCCTCTCGGATGTTCGATATCGGTCACGCGATATCGATGCGATCACACGGTTGCTGCTTCTGCTCGTTTATCGTGCCACGGTCCGAATATAACTGACACGGTGTCAAAGCGTGCGCGAGTTAACGTCGGAATTCGATCGCTAGTGACAGAAGCGGAGGAGCTCTCGTATCCATGGGCCTGGAATCTGACGCGGATCGTGGAAGCTGTGGCTCGTTTTGCGTGCAGCAAACGGCTGCTGTCGCAACAATTTCTGCACATTCGGAATCTACAACGATCGTGAGTTTGCAAACTTTTCGACGTAACGCGTTCGAGTCGATCCGGTCTTTCGATACTTTGCTGGCTCGTACTCTCACGTGACAGTCGACTATCGCGAGCCAATTATCGACGTCTCCGAGCACGTTCCAACGTTTAAAGGACGATTCGCGACGCTTTTCTCGGAATATTCGCAAAAACGTCGGTTACGTTAGACCGTTCGATTCGTTTCCGATCGTCGATGCGCGCGAATGGGTGTTTCCAGAGGTTACGTTCGCACGCCGACAATTAAAAGATATTTGCGCGGCTGTCGAATCGGTGTTTACGAACTTTCGAATCGAGCAGCAAAGAAAGGAATACCGTACCGACACGAGGTCGCGTTGCCGTTGCGATTAACGATTTGACAGCCGGTCTATCACGCATTCGTGTCCGATACGTAGGCCCTTTGCGTCATTGCCTTTCACCTTACTCGTATTTCTGTCGTATCGCCTATTAATTAAGATTTAAACGGGATCGTTACGCGGTTAGAATCGCGTACAATTAAAAGAAACGACCAAACGGATATTTTTACCTCGAATTTATCTCGATTTCCATATTACGAGCGGAAACAAAGGTCCGTTAAACGTAGCCGTAACGAACGTTAAAAAGCACGAAAGAAACGTAATCGAAACGAAACGTAAACGCGCGTAGCACGTGTCGAAGGAAAGTTAACGAGTTCGCCGGGACAAATAATTCATTCTCTATTCTACGTATATTCTTTTATCGGTAACGCGGAGTTACGTCGCCTCGCGTGGCATGTTTTCAATGCTATCATTGTTTCAACGTCGCTATTGTATTCTTTTGCTCCGTAGAAATCGTACAATCGAACTTGTTTCGACGAGACGCATTTTCGTTCGTCGAATTGGTATTTAATTTAGCCTGTGCCGTTTTGTCGGCTCGCTCGTTACGAGCATTATTCTAATACCATTGTAGACTCCTTTAATCGAAAGAACATACTTTGAACTTTTGTTACATGCACCGTTGTTGTCCGTTCTCGAGTAGAATTCCGCAATCTGTCATCTTATATTCCTGGAAGTTCAATAGATTCTTTCGTGCAGCGAATCCCGACGAGTGGTAGACAGAAGAGGCAAACGAGCAGTACGCGCATAATTTGTGCCTTATACGTGGTACATAACGTTTCTATTATCCAGAACTTTATTCGCGACGTTGTACGGCAAACGTAGAACGAGAATCCAGTCGCAATCGTGTTTATTTAGTTTTTCATCGAATTATTTTCCGGAAACAAAAGGAAAATATATGAAAAAAACGTAGTGTGGCATCCGAAACTGCTTTATAGAAAGCTGTTTTATAGAAAAGTCAATTTCGTGGTAAATCAAGTTACCGGAAGCCAGCCGATTCGGTCCCAATGAAATTTTCTCTCTACCTGTTTTTGACCGCGAAATAATCGAAATCATTAAATCGTAAGAATATTTAGCGAGAGTTTGTCGATTTATGGGGTTCGGCCGGCGACGGTAAAACGAACGTACGCGCAGAGAGGGAAAATCCGAAACGAATTCACTAGCGGCGACGTTAAAACAATGGGGGCCGCGTGTGCGATGACCTAAATACGCGATAGACCGCTTTTAATCTGCCGAGATGGAATGCACGCATCGATAAACGACAGGCTGCCCTGACTGACAATGTGCCACAATTTTTCTACTCTTTTCCCGAGATTTTCCTTCGTTCCACGACCAAACGTCGAACGAATTAACCGACAGCGATCGGCTAAAAAACCTTCGTTCGTCGTGGATAGTTTCCTTTAGGAGGAAAACAATTTCGAACATTCGTCGAAAAAGGTGTTTTTATCTTCCGCGAGACTTTGTTCTCCGCTTTGGAAATACGCGGGTCTGAAAGAGTTACCGGATCTACGTATTTCGAAGGCAAGTGGAATTTTCTGGTTACAGCGAGCGAGCCATCGATCATCGAGTTACTTGGCTCTGCGACGACGCTTCGTGTAACGTAAAAGTCGATACGCGTACAGTTTGCTTCGTGATAAATCTCGTTATTAAAGATTCGGTTGACGTAACGCGTCTTTACCACTCGCGAGTATAAAAATGTCTCGAATTATCCAGCCGAATTAATCGAAATAAAGAGTGGAAATTCGTTAATAAAAGTAAACATAGTTCCGGGTGGCACGACTCGTCTTGCCGCGGATGTCCATCTCTACCGGCGTACAGCGAACGCGTTAATAATAATTTGTCGCGACATGCTCGTACCAGACACCGTGATCGATCTTCGCGTTTTCGCACATTCGTTTCGTTGCCTTAATCGAATAGAATCTGATAATTCCAAACGAAATAACCGCAGAAAGTTTTCGCGTACCGTGTGCTACGCGAAAGTATTTTCTGCGCGACGCGTCGTTCGTTGCGTCGAAAAAACTCTGCGAGCATTTTCTGTCGACGTCCGCGAGAATTTTCAGCGAGTGGAAAACGTGATATTAAATTATTATTGCTCGAGGCGAAAGTTGTTCGTCCCCTCGTACAATTTTTTGAGATTTAAAATTCGTTCGCGCATCCTCGAAAACGTAGGCGAATGTTTGTCCGAGAGTGATTACAGGTTATCGTTTTTGTCCGTTGGGAGAAGTTTTTCGACGAGAGATATGGCTTCGTCGTATTTCCCTTTCAGCCTGCTATAACACGTTCGGACTTTGGATCTTTCGATTCGATTCGATTCGATTCGATCATCTCGCGCTCTCGGCGATGCTACTGGGTTCAACCTAGATGCAATCACTGGCTATCGTTTCTGTCGCGATCTTTAGCCATTTTCGAAGACAAACACGCGCGATAATTACGCGAAGAAATTCCTCTTACGTTCGTTTCGTTCCCTCCAGCGATACACGCGTTTTAGTCGCTGTCGCGAAATTACAGCGTTCCTTTACTTCTCTATGTTTGTCCGCGAAACGCGAAACACGAATAACGAGAAGAAACGAAAACGCTTAGTTACGAATCACATGCGAAGAAGATACGTAACTGTTGCGTATTTGTTAGATAAACCGAGTTGTTAATTAAAGTCTGAAAATTGAAAGTAAAAGTACTTCTTTTAACTGTATCGTGTTCTCTGGGTCAACGATAACAGCGTTTCTTGGCCCCTCGTGGGCCTACGTGTTCACGTTGCGGGTCAGAAACGAGGCCAGTTCGTAACCGAGAAGCGTGAACATTGTAGAAAATTGTAGAAAATTGTAGAAAATTGTAGAAAATTGTCGCGGTTTACTCGTAGCCACCGAACAGAGTACGTTGGTGCCGTTAATAGATTATTTTGAAACGTTGTCGTTCGGACGAAGGATAGTAGTTCGTAAGGAATTAGGAAACGATGATCGAATCGATCGAGCGTCGGTTGAAGTCGAAAGGTCGAACGAGGCGAGAAAGAAGACGCGCGAGCTTAATCGCGGAGAAGAAAGAGACCGGGGCCACCGATGAGTTACGAAGCTCGTGGCTCGTTTATTATCGCAACGGCGGGGTTAATCACGCTCCGTCTAACAATTTCCTTGTTAAACTCTGCCCCGTTGCTGACGATGCCGGGATTCGTGCTATTTTGCGGTACCTTCCGCCAGTAAGCTAGCAAAGTTATCCCCGCGTTCTCGAGTTTTGCGCGTCGAATCATCCACGGAAACGGACCTAACCAGCGGAAAAAGAACAAATTGCTCTGCTATCTTTAACTCGTCGGAATAAAGGTACATATGTATATTCGATCGTCTATAACGCGAATTTTTCATCGTAATTATCGATATCCGTTCTCGTCGTTCGTTCGTCGATTATTCGAATGCCGCTAGCACTCGAAATGTTGCGTCGATCCTCGATTTCATTGTTTTCGACGTAAAAGTTGATACGTAACGAACGGTCGGAAAGAAAGCCTCGATCTTGGACGGTTTTATCGATTACGTAAGCTCTACACAACGAACGTGATCGGAAAGAAAATTTCTTCCTCGTAGCACGGCGGTTAACCGTGAAACGATAAATCGTGACTCGATTCGGTTTCGTTGCGATTTCGCAGCGTGCTCGAGCGGATCATTGATATTTTTCTATAGTTTACGACTCGCTAGCGTTTTCGACTTGTCTCGTAGGGAATAAGCACGTTAATGGTTAACTCCGCGTTACGCGCGTAACGGAGCCTTCTCCCGGCTTTTGGCAAGCGCTATATCGCCTGCTTCGAACGAGCCTGCCACTGATCGATGCGTGCTACGTGTTCCGCGTTACGACCCGCGAAAATACTTTACGCGCGTTATTTATCTTGCCGATCTGTTACTAGGTTTTTCTCGTTTAACGCGTTCGCGATTCTGATTCGATCTCCTTTCCGTTTTGATTTTCTACGAAAGATCGGCAAACGTTTACGAATTTCGGCAGAATTTATTACTCACCGATTACCGTAGCTGTTCGTACCTCTAGTCACGTTCAACTCGGATGATTAATCGCGTTTTAGCGTCTCTGTTCCGTTCGAATTTACGATTTAACGCATGCCTTTTGCCTAATTACTATTCTATTCCGAGTATCGTCCATGAGTCACGAATCACTCCCTCCTATTCGTTGTACGAAAAATTCTTCCGCTTCGGTGTTCACTTTCCGTGACGAAAGCAAGAGTAAACTTTTTTCCGACGCGAAACGAAAAAGGTAGAGTCGCAGGGATAACGATATCGATACAGTCCACCGAGGAGGGTGATGGAAAATCCTGAACATAGACCTGGCCGTTGAACGCATCGCGAAACGATTCTACATTGTTTCGAGTTCGGAGACGATAAGATACGCAAAAATTTGAAATTTTCTGAGTCATAGTTGGCAATTTCGATTATCCCCGATAACGTATTCTCTCGAACTGTCCCGTAAGGCTCCTTGATCGGTTATCGCATTTTTCGCTGACGCCGAACGAACAGCACCCGAGTTTCAATCGAAATTTTCCATGTAAAAAGTACACTGTAACTTTGCGCAATATTCTCGAACATCTGTTAGAACAGCGAAGAATAAACACCGGTAAAGATCGACGGGACGTGTACGGGGTGTTTCGCGTCGCGCGACACTTCGACACCAAATACCATCGAAACAATTATCGCGCACACGTGTCGCCTAAATTAGTTATCGTACGAGTCTATTCGAACGATCCATAAGATTACGCGTTACGGCAGCTGTAAATGGCGAGGAACGGGATGGTGTCTTCAAGGTTACGATTTACGACGTAAAAGTCGATAGGTGTCAAGATAACGCGCCTAATTTGTGCGTTTCTAATTTTACAGAGAAAACAGAGTCGGTATATACATATAAGCGTGTAACCTCCTAGCTTCGAGATAATTTGTCTCGTAATAGTCCGTAATCGTAGCGGTTAATGGCATGGCATATAACCATGTTTAAACGCAGTTATCCTAGAAACTTGCTCGGTATTTTTCAACGACCGTCTTCTTGCTTCTACAATTGGCTGATCAAATGTTTGGCGGACAAATTCTGAACGGCGATGCGACGCTTAGATAAACAACGAGACGTTGTTTCGTATTTCGTCCAAGATTTCGAAAGCAACGGTTTATTCCGCGATCGTGACGAATCGTTACGGAATAACGCTTACGCGGCTGTTAGAAAGGATAGGACCATTGCAGGACATCGTAACGCGAAGCGTTTCTACGTCGATTTGAGCGGTTGCCAAAACGCGTGGTCGTTACGCGACGATTAACGATTAGACGAAGCGCCGCGAACGAAAGCGTTCGAGGCAACTTAATTTAGCGTAAAAGCACCATTACAACTGGCGAGTAACGTTTTGCGGGTGTGTTCTTGATAAGCGTGGACTTATTTTTTCCGAACGTCTGCTTGGATCGTGAGAGAGTTCGCTCAGCACGAAAGAGGATTCATTTTCCTCTTGCGAAATAGAGATGCCGAATCGGGTTCGCCTCTTCGAGAGAGAGAGAGAAAATGGTAGAAAAGGGAACGTAACCGACGAAATACGGCGAATCTCGTGCTAAGGAGAAAGAAATTATTTCTTATCCGCCTGGCGGAAAGAACGGTAGGGTGTAAATTGGCTGGTCTCCAAGACACCTCGTCAGCGGCTGGGAGCTTAAAGGGAGCGAAAGAAAGGTATGGAAGGCTGCGAGTCGAGTAGGTATATGTATATGTATATTTTCCTTATCAGTTTTTGCACGGAGAGTCGCAGCACCGGGATCCGAGCTCTGCATTTCGCATGGCCGCTTTCTAGCGGCGCGGCGTCGCGGCATGCCACCGGAACGCGGGTCGATGGCCGAATTTGAAAGGCCGGTATTAGGCGGATCAGCGAAACGTTTTACGCGAGACCGATCGAATCGAATTCGACGGCACAGAAGCGATCGTATCCATCTGCCCGATAGTCGGGATAAGAAACTTTTTGCGAAAACACGATCGAACGGAGAGGAACAGATTATCGAAGGAGTCATCGAAGGAGTAATCGAAGGAGAGGTCTTTCGAAGCACTCGAAACGTAATTTCAATTTACCCGTTAAGTATTGGCACGACGAAAATTTGTCGACGTCGAGCGACGGAAGTAGCCGGTGCCAACAGGTCGATTCAAAATGGCGTCGGTTTTCATTGTCTTCGGGAACTTCCCTTTTCGCGCGTCTCACGCCCTCTTTTTTTCTTTTCATGCTTATTAACAAGTTGCTCGTGTACGCTATACGAAGAAGTAACGCGTTATGGCGCGCGTGACGTCGAAGAAGGTGTACCGGACGCGAAGTAACGCGCTCTTGCTTACGCGTTGACACTAACCGTGAGAACGTCGCTCTACGAACGTTCCTGCGCCAGCGCCTTAGTCTCGTTGAAATACAAACGCGAACGGTTAATCGCTTTAATTAGACCAGAAATATAATTGCGTGGAAAATAAGGAGATTCGGTACGATACAGCGGCGTTCTTCGACTCTGGGAGAAGTCGGTAGGAACACGTTTCTTCGTTGCCCGACCGATTCCGCTCACCGCCAATGATTTATCTTACGATTTACGAGGCCGGCGAGCTCGATCAATCGCTGCGATGCATTCAATAATTTAGTAATTTAGAAATCTCTGAACGAAACTCCGGCAGATGTCTGTGTAGGCGAACGCGTAAGCCTTTCGTTCGATCGAACCACGATCGAAATTTACTTTCGAAATCAACTCGTACTTTCGTTCTGTTCGTTCGTTCGTTCGTTCGCGAGTATCGTCGGTGCACAGGAAGCGTAGCGAAATTCAGCGAACCGAAGATATCGCGCACTTGGATTTTCTGTCCGTAGTCGGAAATCGTAGTTTCCGATGTGACCGAAGCGTGTTTTTTTTTCGCGGTTTAAAGCTCTTTCTCGTTCCCGTTCGCGAACCGCTCGCAGTTTCTTTCGGATTATCTCGAGGGAAACAGTTGGCCAACCATCGACCACTTTGCTCGATCAGAAAAGCTATTAAGATTAAAGCAATTACCGTAATCGATGCTCGTTAATGTCGCGCGAAACTCCATTATCCGCAACCTTGCTCGCTTTCTCGCGGATTTAATCGCTCCATAGCCTTACAACTCGATTAAAGAGCGCGTTGACTGTCGGCGGTCGACGACAACCAATCTACGACCACGAAGCTCAACGAGTTTGGCCAATCGCGCCCGTCGTCGAGAGGAGCGAACGACGACGACGACGACTACGTCGACGTTGGCGTCGACTCGCGGCCGGTTACCTCTCTTCGCCAGTTTACGCCGAGACGCTGGCTGCTTCGACTCGACCGCGGCTCGCGCGCTTCGTTCTTTCGCTAGGTTCGTTCGAAAACGTCGTTGTCGCTAAGCAGGTGTGTAGTCGAGGTAAATGTCGAGCGAACGGTGACGAGATCGAAGTACGCGACTGGGAAAGAAACCGAAGGCTTGTTCGGTAACCGGTTGTTGTGTCGAGAAGGTCAGTTAGTGAAGTGGGTGTCGGGAAACGTTGGTTCACCTGGACCGCGTTACGCTACTGGCTTCGGAAGAAGCCCGCGAAGGATAAAGTTAGCCGGTAGACACGGTGCGTTGGACAGCTGGACGAATCTCGCGTTCGAAAGGCCAAGGTCTCGCGCGTATTCTTCGCGCCGCGAACGAAAGAGGAAACGAGGGATCACGAGGGGGTGGGTTGGTGTTCGCGACACGTGGCCTACAGTTCGCGGGAATATCGAAGGGGGAAAGCGGGAAAAAGGTAAGCGACATTTAATTGTCCGTAAATATCGATTGTTCTCGATCTCGGCCGTATTAGCTTAGTAATCGAGCGAAGAATGCCCCGGCCGCTGTTCGTGCGCGCGTCGAGCGGAAATCGATCAGACAATATTTACTTGATCGTGAAAAGATCTTCACGGTTCTGTCACGGTTACGGTTGTTCGCGGCAGGGTTTCGCGTGTTCTGGTAAGCTTAATCGGCAGGCAAGCTTATCGTCAGGGAAGAGCGAGAGAAGAGTAGAGAGAAGCTGACTGTTGGAATAACGTTGCCATTGACCCGTGAACGTTGACTCGAACGATAGTAGGTCGAAAAGTCGTAAATCGTGTCACGCCCCCTAGAATTGTCGCGCTTACGACCGCGTCGTTCGATCCGCGTTCTTTCGATTTCGATCCTATTCGTTCCCGCTCGCGGAAACAATTTTTCACCGACAACCGAATTTACCTACGAGTTCGTTTCGTAACCCGAAACGTGGATTTCGTTTATTTATCCGTTCAAAGAAAGAAAAAGAAAAGAAAACAGAGAATAACGTCGCTGTCATCTATACCATACGGAACAACGAACGGAAAGCTTACGCGACGATACGGTAAGGAAATTTTCGACGCGTTTTATTTAATAATCTATTTAATAAACTATTTAATAATCGATCAAAAAAGCGACAATTTTCTTCGCGGACAATCGTTTCGATTAAAAACGAATCTTAGAAAGCGTTAAAAGCGTTGGAATCGTCGACGAAAATGATTAAATTCATGAAACGTTTGTAAATTTTCGTTGGTGCCGCCTAGCCGATCGAAACTCGAAGCGATACTTTACGCGTAGTCGAGCGTTAGCTCGGTTACGCCGCAAACGTCGAACAACGTTCTCAAGATCTACGATCATTCGCTGTAATCACCAAATTGCGCATTGTGTCCACTTATTAGCGGTGAATAAGTAAATTATCCACGCGCGAACGAGTTTCCTTGGCGTCTCCGGTGACGCACGAATCTCGAGGAAAAACCGTAGTTTAGATTTCTCGAGTACAGTGTATCGATCGAAAGGGAGATCGTAGTTCGATATCGTAACGGTTGATCGAAGTCTCTTAGACAACTCGGACACTCGGAGTCGTACGAATTTCGATGAAAGTCGTAAGATGTTAATTAAATTATGGTCGTTGGGTTTCACGTAGCGCGCTCGCACGCGCGAAAACGAATCTCTCGCGAAACACCGCGAGGACGTTCGAGAAGATTAAACGCGATAAACGTCTATTTAACGAAAACGAAAGCCTACTTAAAGCTAGACCGCTTTTTACCGCATCGTCCGAATTATCGACATCGCGACGTTCTCGTTGCTCGACCTTCTTCGATATTTACAATTCAATGTCCCCCGAACACGAAGGTAGTTGAAAATTCTACCGATCTGTTTTGCGCGTTGTGTAACAATTTGAAGAATATTTGAACGGCCGTACGCGATTGTTTCTCCAACTATTTTAAGCCCGTCCGTTTCGCGAAACGCGTAAAAAATCATGAAATCTTGCACTTCCTCGGCTATGTTCGCTCGAGATTACTCGAAGTCGGGATTAGTCGTAATCGGCTACGTTCGAAACAGGTTTTTTCCATCGCGATTCCGAAGGTTGCAGCTGGCCCCTCGTCAACGCTAATTAATAATGGATTATATCGAGAACCATTCGAATACATCGCGACGATCGTCGTTAATTTCCTGATAACCTCTCGCGCGTTCTCGCTTGCCACGTATCGAATAGGTTACACGTTGTTCGCGTTACGATACGACGCCGGTCTTCCAACTCGATCTGCTTCGGATTTTTCCGGTATTCGTCCGAAGAACGATTCATCCGAGATCTTCGACTCGACGCTTTTTAAACGATCAATTAAAATCAACTCTGTCTCGGCGCGGTTCGCTTAGAAAACGGAATGGAATAAAACGTCGAACCGTAGAAACGGAGAGATCGACGTAATTTCCTCGGTGGTATTTCACGACATCTTAACGGACGTGCCGATCGTTACTGGTCATTTATAATTCAATCGTTAATTTCTTGATACGTTTCCCGTGTCAAGTTTCAGATAATGCGCGCGCACGCGAACGAGAACGCAAACACGCCGGACAATGTCGTAGTCCGACCGAGGATCGAACAGATCCATTTATGTTCTAAGCTAATTAATCTCGAGGTTACTCTTATTAACCCCTCTACCGCGTTACCGTTTCGCGTCTACGACGATCCAGAGGCCACGGTGGAACACGTTTTCGTTCGTCGCCTCCGTTTACTCGTGAACATTCGTTCCGAACCAACTTCCATTTGCATATCTCTAACCGTCTTGTTTATTCTTTTTCGCTTTCCTTCGTGCATACGTTCTTTTGTATTCGTTATTCGGAAAATAGAACGCGCTTCCGAAAGAAAACCGTCTGATTTTTTCGGAATATTCGACCAACTCGAATCGTTGGCGTCCGTTCGATTTTTCTCTCCGATATTCGCGCAAGAAGTATTTTCCTTTTCTCTAGTCGAGGACAGATTCGTATGGAAGCTGTCCTCGATATTTCTACGATACCTACCTACTTCGTTTCATTGTCCAATAAGGCAGGCTAAGCACACGGTCGGACGTTTGAAAGGTCGATCGATTTTCGACTTGGACTTGTTCCAAATTCGAGCGACACCGTCAAATCGTTTTTATTAAAACCTCCTTTTGGTTTCCTAAGCAGTGGATTACTCGGATAGAAAATTAATCGTAAATTAATCGTTCGCTCGCGAATTCGCAGAGAATTCTAGCAGCGGATCTCTTTTTCATCGATTTCCGTAGCTCGAAGATCGTCGATTACGATGCCACACCGACCAGCCGATACATCCAGGCGATTATCGTTCAAGGTTTATCATCGATCGTTAACATTTTTTCCCGTATTATTTTTTGTACCGAGTCGACGATAATCGATGCAGAGTATCCGGTTACTCGTCCTTAATCCGCGAACGATCGAGCAACCGATTACGTTTTCCTCGCGCGCGTTCATTGGAAGAACGACAAAGCGTTTTTTTTTTTTTTCTCCTTCTCGAAAGACCGCTTCGGTACAACGCTCGTTTTCGTCGCGACCGGTCGAAATCAGATTACGGAGAAAATTAGAAACGCGTCGCGACCCGGCTAAAAAGATCGCGTCGTTTTGGAGCAACTTGATAAGAAACCGAGATGAAATTTCGATGTAACGGCAGAAAAATATTTGTTCGTTCCATTTTTGTACCGTTCTGGCACGTTGCGCACGATTTTCCGCGCGAAGGGACTTTACGGAAAAGCCTGTATTAAAGAAAGAAATAACAGCGGCTGCACCTACCTTGCTTTATTTTCCAACCTCGCAATCCTCTCTAGAATTGCTCGACAATTTTTCGAATTTTTTCTACGCATCGTTTTTCCTCCTTTCTTTCGCGTATCTACGCTATTCTCGAGTCGTTCGCGCGTCTAAAAGATTCGAAGCTGTATCGCGTTGGGAAAAATGCTAGCAAAACGCATCGTAATCGAGTTACCGTTCACCCGATAAGCATCTTTCGTATCCTCGCGAATTATATGTATCTTTCCAGTATCGTGCATTTACGATTAGACGATATTTCCGGCGACGCGTATCGACTCGATTCTCTTTTCTATCGGTTCGCGGTCGCACGTTAAAACTAGCGTACTTTCCGAACAGCCGTTTGCTCGTAAAATCGAGGATACGCGTAATTTAAGATAATATCGTTGTCTTCCGTCGCGCTTCGTGATCACGAAAGCAGAAAAGAATTCCGCGATTCACCTTTGATACGGTCGTTGCGTTATTGCCTACATCAACATTATTTTCTTATTTCGAACAGTTCGGACAAAGAATCTTCGACTTACGTGTACGTATTAGCCAGTGTACGAGCCGGATAATTCATAAATAATTGATGTCGCGAGTTTGACCGTCACGCGATCTCGATCGTGTCATCCGCTTTTCTCCGCTCGTTCGTGCTCGCGCTACGGCTCCTCGTGGTCATCGACGAATCATTCTCGCCGTTCTCCCGAACGCTATCGCCCACGAGCGGATCGCCGCGATGCAATTTCGAATTATGTACCTAGGTTATCGCGGTCTCGGTGGCATTCGCAGTGGCTTTCGATCGAGTCGAGTTCCGAGTGGTGGCTAACAAATGCAATACTGCTCGTTGTTAGGAAAGTAACTGTAAGCCTCGAGAACGGCGTGATAAATTGCGAAAGAAATTGCTTTTCCGCGAACGACTCGACCGTTATCTTTCGCTCGACGGCGTACGAGGCATCATTAGGAGAATACAGAAGTAGCAGATTGCGTATAATCATCGAAGCATAAGTCGCGTTCGACAGGGTCCGATCCGTGAAACACCGGATGCGCTCGCGCGTATCGGTATTTGGCACTTTGCCCGACACCGACAGCCTTCTGTCTTCTAGCTACGCTAGGTTACACTTAACGCGTAAACAAACTATTCTTCCAACGTTGCACCGCTAATTCGTGACCTTTTCTCCTTTTCATTCGGAATCTCTTCCGTAAAAACGGTTAACTCTTCGACCGTATAACCACCATTCTCCAACGAAACAACGTTACACGCGCGTTTCGTACTCTCGCTAATTTTCATCTTTTCGGTCCCTCGAGCCGTACGAGATAGAGCAACGTTGTTTTTTATTCCGCGTATTTTCTAACGCCGAGAATAGCCTTGCTTCATTGCGGTTTCGCTGTTTCCGTTTGGCTACGCTCGTCGAAGCGATCCGATAAAAACGCGTATGCAATCGACGCTGTAAGAACTAATCGAAACTTTTAGCGCGTTTTCGTTGCGTAACTTGGAACGGAAACGAGTTAGACAAAAAAGGTTGAACGACTATGAAAGCGGTCGCGAAATCGCCAGAAAAATGAACGCGAGCCGTTCTTGTGCTCGGTCTCCGTGTATCCACAATCGCGTTTCAACGGTAACCAGTCTTACAGCGTCCACTCTCTCGTTGTTCGGTTTACGCGCGAATTTCAACGCGAAACTCTTTGCTTCGTGCTACGTACACGCGTATTTGTTCTTAAAGATCCGAACGCGATGTTACCAGCACGCCGTATTTGAGAAGCAGCAATCGAAACGTGGCATGGAACGGCAGAAGATATTTTTCCACAGCTGTTGGTACGCTCGGGCGTACGCCCCGTTCGATGGAACCGTGTTTTATCGTTGTAACGAGATATTTATTACGCGCGCTGTCCCTTTTCTGTTATCTTATTTTTATACGCCCACTAATCTGTTCGTAATTGCCGACACTCGTATACGGATTTGGCGTATCGCTGTTACGTTTCGAGTAATATTTCGTCCCGATCCAAATAGATAGCGGGAACCCCTTCGGAAGAACGAACGAACAGCGAAATTATCGACATCTACAACGAAACGAAGTGACGAGTTTACGTTTAGATACAGGGTTTCGGAACGAAGCGAGGAATCTAATCGATACGAATGCCAAATAAGTACGATTGAAAATTAACACGGTTCGTTTCGCTCCGTTCGTACACGATGTAGACGGTAGTATCTTTACGGACGTAACTCTGGTCTCTATATTCGAATCATGGATGCAAGATAGAGGAGCATAGTTTCCACGCAGGTTACCTAACCACGGAAGATTTATTAATAGTATCTTCGGATGAGATCACAAGGTTCGGTAAGGTATTTTGGCTTTTCCCAGAACAGGTTATGTCACCTCGATCTTCTGCACGGAAAATTATATTTATAGGAATGATCCGGAAAAATGAAACTCGATTAAATTAAACTCGACGAGATTAAACTGTAGGTATCGTAGATGCTTGTATACGCGAGACGAGATGTCGATATTTCGAAGAAGGCCCGTTTTATAAGTAGCCGTAGGTGTATAACCCTTAGCGTAGAACGGGGTGGAAAGCCAGTAGGAATGCAAATTACTGGAAAGGAAACGGGACGAGAGAGAGAGAGAGAGAGAGAGAGAGAGAGAGAGAGGACTGGTCGGGATGGGACAAGGTCTTTTCAGCGAGCTTCCCTTTTCAAGCCTGTCGCTTTTCGAGCTCGAGCGATCCGAGATTCGTGCGTCGGAGTTCGCAGGAAAAGGCAGCAGCTCGAAGAAAGGGTTGCGGTTGGCAGCGGGGCCAGGAGGACGGATGAAACTAACTCACCTGAGGAGCAAGAGGAGTTGGAGGGAACGTCGCGCATTTTAATTCGAGCCTCTTCGAGTTCCCTTCTCCTCGTTTTCAGCGTTAGTCTGGCCCTTCTATGGCATACCGTGTGTCCCCTTTAGGTTTCCTGCCCTTCGGGAAAGGTTTACAAAACGAGTAAGCCCCTCGAGCATTCGCTCTCTTTGCCGTACTTTTCTCCGCGGAGCTGTCTCTTCTTCGAATATCGCGGAACAAAAAGGTTCTTTCGATCAATGGACACATCTCGTTCGAGAAGTCGCGATAAAATTAACGAAATACTTTCTATCTACGATCTTTTTCGTCGACGATGGAAATCGTTGGTTCGTTAATGTGACACAATTTTTTCTCTCGGTCTACTTTCGCGTCGCGCGAACGATATTCCGAAAAAATTTGCAACGGTCACTCGTTTTTAACCGTTCACCTCGTTTCGCTGCGGCAGCTCGTGTTTTCTTCTGGGAGAAGAAAAAAAAGCTTATCCTTGCTACCCTATTTCACCGGACAGAAAAGGAAAGCCATAATGGAAAGAAAAATTACGCCCGAGAAAAATAAGTCCTCTCCCTGTCTCTTTTTACTGTCCTATTTTTCTCGTCGTTCTCTTCTCTTTCATTGAAAGTCGAATAAAAGCGTCTCTCTAAAATTAAAGGAAGTTAATTACGCTCGGCAAATTCGTTACGGCAAACGTCGTTTCCCTAAAAATCGTTCGACGAACGATCGAGAGTAGATTAATACGAATACGAAAAGTTTTCGTGAAAACATGTATATTTTGACCGTTGTTCGAGAGGAACGCGATATAATCACCCGACATTTCGATCGTTATAACCGGTCATTTTTAAGAAGAAACTCTCTTCGAATTAAAAGTTCGCTTCTCGATTCGTAGCGATGAGCCACGAGTATCGTTTCAACGAATGCGTCGCGTCCCTGAAAAATCGCAGAAATTTGCTCGTTTCCCAACGGTGTAAAACGATCGCGAATCCACTAAATTTATGCCATTCGACGTCGCAATTTCACCCGTGTCTCTGTCTTCTGTAAAGCGTGAAATTGCTAAACGTCTCGCCTTCGAGTTCTCGCGGTAACTTTATCTCGATACGAATCGTTGTTCGTGCAGCGGCTCGCGCTTTACGGCTACGACGGCGCACGGTTCGTCGTCGAAAAGTAATTTAATCGTTTTAACGTTCGCGCGTACCAAGGTCGTGAACCGATAATTCGGGATCATCGAGTCGGTATTCGTTGCTGAATCGCGAATTTCGAACGCGTCGTGTTCGCGATCGAATTACCCTGATTGTTCAGAATTTCAAAATACCAATTTCTCCGCTATCGAAATAAAGTTAATCGTGTATGTATAAGCTTCGTAGCATCTCTTCGAACGACCGAGCGTTAACGATCCGAGGAAAAGGAAGCGCGCCGCCTCGTTGAAAAATTCGATGAAATTTTCAAGCTCGGAACTCGATGCAGCCTGGAAACGATTTCCGCTGCTCCGCTAAACGCAAACTTCTCGATTTCGTGAAAGTCTTCCCGTAACCCGCTCCTTTTCAAATCTCTTTTCGAAAAGTTCTTCAACTACATTCTTCTCTCCTCATGAATTTAAAGAGGTCTCGACCGCGTTTGAAAGACGCTATATAACGCTATACGTATACCTAGTTGCCTCGTAGGCGATTCGAGCGAACCAACTCCGGGTTGGGAACGTTCCAAGCCAGTGCTCTTTCTTCTTTTCTCCGTTTTTCTCGCGTGTGCTCGCCAAATTTTCTCCCGCCTAGTTTTCATTTCGAAATTAATCGTTCGAACTTTTAAACGCGATATCTATCGGCACGACGCGACGTCGCGGTGCTTACTCCTAGACCGCGAGTTTCTAGCTACCTCGAGATCTTGTTCGTCGAAATAGTCCAAGTGGACGGCGTTGCTGGACCGTGGACCGTACAGTATGGAAACAGCGCGTTCCGTTAACGGTATTCGTGGCTACGATAGTTATCCAACACGAATAACTTGGACGCATCTTCCAAGACGTTTAATTAAAACCACGCGTCTCTTTTCTCTTTACCGTTCCAGCCGAATTGACCGTCTCGTAAACTTTGCGCAGTTCACCGGTGCTTCGTGCTTTTAAATTACTCGGTTTATCGTAACTCTAGCTTCGTAACTCTAGCTGGTTTATCTAACGGGCCAGCGAAGCGTTCGATCGCGTCTTCTGAAACGACTTTATTCGATGTTGTTGTTGACCATCGATTCTTATCGATTCTCGAATCGTTCGGAATTTTCGACGATTCGAGAAGCCGATGGGAAACGCGCGGAGAAGGAAGGACAGAGAAAAGACTAGTCGATGCTATGGTCGCCATGACGATGGCTATCGATCCCTCTCGTTTCGCAACCGCTGCATCCACCTTTCCTCTTTCGTCCTCTTCGTCTTCGTTTCTCTGCTTTCTTCTCGGTCTTGTCCGTTTCTCGCTTTCTCGAAAGTCGACGAACATCGAACAGCGGATCACAATTTATTCGCGTTTTGACGCGATCCAAGCAGAAACATCGAAGATATACTCGTTTCGGTCGCGTTAATCGTTTGCATCGTATTTTTCCGAACGAAGTGACGTCTAACGTTACGCGGAACGAAACGATCGATTTTCCTCTCCGATGCGGTGCGCGTTTTCTCGGATGCTCGAATATTCTGGAAATTTCGTTCGTTAAAACGTTGGAAGTTTCCGCTTCGAGCATCGCGAGTTACCGCGTCGACAGACGCGAACGACGAGGTCTTTCGAAGGGAAATTAAACGAAATATCGCGTTCGCGGACTTTGCGTATCAAAATTACGTCCTTTGTCTCGTGCTCGGTGGGTTTAATCGAATCTCGCGGGTCGAGCCGCGAGGTACGTACGTAGACTTCGGGGATCGGGAAAACGTCTCGTAAGCATACGATGACGCTCTGTTTAAAAAAAGAGAAGAAACGCGATGGTACATTTTTGCATTTCGAATTGGCCGGATGCACGATCCAGCTTATTTGTTTATACGAGCTCATGAATGATTCATTCCGCGCGATACGTTGCACACGCGCGAAACGTCAAGAAAGAGAAATGAAAGAAAATGGGTGAAAAAAATCACGCGCTAACCGTAAAATCCTGTTACAAGCCCGGCGGAAAAGAGAAACAAACTGGATCCGCAACGTTGTATGTTTGAAATTTCAAGGTTCGTTAGACCGTTTCTTCCCGAAGAAGAATTATATTCTCCAAGAAGAAGAATATTTCCATAAATACTGCGGGAAAGTTGCTCGTTTATCTTCGAACGGGGAAAAAGCGTGGATCGAAATTTCCATAACGAGACAATCCGTAAAGAAACGATCGTCGCGAATCTCGAATTCGATTCGAATCGTTTCCCTCGATAACAAAAATTATCGGCTATTCGAAAAATACCGTTTGCTTGCCGATTATCGATTATCGATTATCGATTATCGATTCCCGAGCGTCCGATAATCGGCCAAAAGCCACGGTCGATATAGCCCGAGGCCAGTTTCCGCGAAAGACAAACGGAGCAAAGAACGGGTACATTCAGCTTCGAAGGTGAACGATCGAAGCGCCTTTAAACGGTATCTGAAAACGTTGCCGATGTAACGAAGGGAATTATGTCCAGGGCGGCACGATATTTGCTGTTTAGAGTTAAAAAGCGAATAGGGTAAAAACGAATGCCGACGGGAAAGAGGCGGAACAGCCGCCGCGATGGCAGAATGTTCCCGGGGAAGCAACCGCAATTTATTCATCCGTAGTCGGCGATGAACGTGCTCTCGTAGTTACGTGCAGACGCGAACCAACCTACCGAGCACCAGAAGCTCGTTTAATCCCGTATCGTCGCTACGACGCCGTGCGCGGAGACACTAACGAGCTCCACCGGGACAAATACCGAGTTCGCGAACCTTAAACGGGTTAAAAAGATATTCAAAGGTTCGCGCGAGCGATCCACGAATTTGCCCTTCCGCGGCTTTCGACTCGGCGTCGAGAGCGTAATTCGATTTGCCACGTTTCAAAGACCTATGCGACCACGATATTACCGGACGTAGGACACTTATTTCTTCTATTTAGTAATTAAATCTTATCGCTATCGGTGGTTTTGTGCTCAACTGTGCATTTACGAAAGCTAAAAAATACGTATAGTTCGATTCGTATTTATTTCCAAGTTCTCGAACCTCGAGTACGAACCGGTGGAAAGCAATGCGAAACGACAGCGTTTCCCTTTTGCGTCGATGAGAACGCGTATATGTACGGTATCGGTAGGTCTCGTTCAGCGCGCGCGGTCCACCGAACGCTCTTTAGGTTTGTCCTTTGAAACTCTCTCGAGCGACGAGCGTCAAACGTCGAGCGTCCAGCGAGATCCCGAGACGAAACGAATCTCGGGAAAAAGATGGAAACCCTTGAAACGCCGCATCGATCCGAATATGTTTATCGGGTTATCGAGTTTAGCGAACGGTCCGTTTTCAGTTGTCGCGCCAGTCTACCGAGAACAACACGAATACGATCCGCTCGGTGGCTACGAATCGAGATTTAGGTCACGAATATAAGGAAGAGAAAAATTACGTTTTCGAGCAACTACGCGTTGCTTCGCGTATCGTTTAGCGGCGAACGCGATCGCTACCGTACCGAAAACGATTCGACGATCGCGAATTCGATCGATCGGTTTGAAATTCGAGTCACGTTTCCCTAGAACGAAGAAGCTTGCCCGATTAACGAATACGCGATGGCTGCTGCTAACAGGATAGTAAACGTAACTCGGATACGAACGCTCGAATAGGAAGTTTCAGTGGAATCGCGTTTTAAGCAACGTTTCGTCTTTGAATCGTAACCGTAATTTATTCGCGACGCGTCCGAGATAAAGAGTGGCGCGAGATGTAAAAAGGTCGGAAAAAGAAGAAGGAGCAGAGCTTCGAAAGACCTTGACAGATTTGCCGCTCGTTGACGCGATGCTGGCAAACGAGCCGGAATTAAAGTTCTCTTTCGAGTCCGAAATCGAAGCTCCTGTTTGCTGCATTGCGACGCAAATCGGACGAACGTAGCCAGAATTCGGAAGATTCCGGCCAACGGAAACGGATAATAACGATACCGAAAATTTTCTCTACGCTTTGTTTGTTGCGCGCGCGCGCTCGAGACGCGCGAACGTGGCGACGAAAGACCGCGACGCAACGTTCTATCTAAGAGTTTTCTTCGGAAGAGTTCGCGACATCCTCTTCTTTTCTTCGAGTATTCCGGCCACGCGACGCAATCCGTGCAGCGACGAGAAAATCGATAGCAGCGGCCACGCGCTGGAAATTATTCAGCGCCAGCGAGAAAATACCGAATACGTTTTCGAGAAGAATTTCGCGGTGACGCAACGGTTCGCGCGAACTGCAGTGCTCGCGGGTGCTCGCGCGTTTTCTCGACAATTCCGATCCGACGAACGCCGCGAAGGCCGACGATGTCGAAACACGGAGAGCCTTCTTTCCACGCTCGAAACGAACGCGTGTTGCTCTCTCGCGTACCCGGAAATCCAGACATCGTTATCGCTTTCGTTTTCTCGATGCGCGATCATCGTATGCCAATCAAATTTTCGTATCGAAAATTTCGCGTTCGATTCGCTGGAATTATTATTATTCTTACTAATTGATATAATCCGGATCGTATACGAAGGAAAATTCGAAACGTATCGAAAGATCGCGCGTAGACCTATAAACGAATCAGACCTTTGAAAACATCGTTAAAAGCAACGTATTCCGATAAAATCCGTATCAATTGGATAAACGTAATCTAATTTGGCTCTGACACGCGAACAGAAAGAACGGCGGAATTCCAGCGAATAGACGAAACGCTGCGAAACAATTAGGCGATCGTCGCGGATACTCGACGCGACAGTGACGCGATAACCATCACGATCGTAGATTTTACGGTAAATTACACGAGCTCCGATGCGAGCCCTTTCCACGCGCATGCGCGACCACGTTAATCGCGCCGATCCGTTTATCCGGTAAAAACGTTACAAATATACGATCGATTTTTTGTATTTTGTACAATGCCGAAAAGAGGAGCCACTTTGCCGTACGATCGAATCGTACGGGTTAGAACCGAATCGGTCGAACGTAATATCTGACCAGGAATTAAACGAATCGTTCGACGACGAAAAGAACGCGTCGTCCCTATTTTCGAGCCACCCTGCACGCGCGTTGTACACGAGAGCCTTTCACTGGGCCCGTTTCAGCTTTCGAGCTTCGTTTCATCTACTGATTACGCGTTATCATCGTTCGTCAGAGATTTCCGAAATTTCCATGCCCGCAACGTTGAAAAAGCGGATGCTTTATCTAATCTCTCCTTCGACCACTCGTCGCGTTTTCTACAGGATACTTTGTTTCAAGTTCAGTTCCGACGTTCCGTTTCGTTGAATGACATAATTGAAAAGCCAGAATTTTTTCTGTCGTCCATACCGGTATCCGAGAATCGGCAAAGAAACGAATGTAATTATTTTAGAGACGAAGAAAGATCGAAAAGAGCACCGGAGACGCGGTAACTTTGGTGTCGAGCCGAGAACCGAATAAAGAGAAACGCGCGAATTTCACGACTGTGTTTTTTATTCGTTTTAGGATAGCAAAGGTGAGCGCAGCGTAGCCAGCAGAAGGTAATGCGTCTGGTGACCGGAAGCGAGAAGCCTCCGGCGGTATTTTCTTGGTTCGCTCGTTGGCGCTGTTCTCTCGGGTTTCGGTGCGCGATTTCCCGTTACCGATCGACCGGTTCTAAGGAAGGAGAAATAACTCTTGGTCCCGGAGGTATAGAAGCGTCAGGAACGGAAAGCGTACAGACGGAGAGAGCACGACAACGACGAGGATAACGGCTACGACAACGACGTCAGCCTGCAGGGAGCGCCTCGTCCAGTACGGCGCTCTTCTAACGGCGATACGAAGGAGTTATGGTGTCTCGCAAATGCGATGACTGCGGCCGCAGCCGTGGCACCGTGGCATCGTGCCCACTTTTACAAGGCGATCGTCTGCGTCGTCCTCGCCCTGATTGCCATTCAGTATTTACTTAGCGGCGTTATCGATCGTCGATCCATCGAGACCATTTTCACGATTAACGCTACCAGGTACGTCTCTCGTTTGCCCCGATTTCGCCGACACGATTCTTTAACTCGCAACGAATCGTTCGCTCGAAGGATTAGAAATTGAATTTGCAGGTTTCTCGTCCGCGAAACACCGGACGAATTTCGAGCAATTACGCGATAAATAACGGGGTAAAAGAAGAAGCTCGCGGAAACCGAGGAGACACAAGCCTGAAACGTGGATTGTCCTCGAAGAAAAGCTTTAATCTGTTCTTTTCGCGCGGAACTAGCGGGCTAACGAAAACCGAAGCGAAGAAAAAGCTCCGGACGGGAACGTCGCGGTTATAAATCGTCGAGCCGAAGCATCGTACTTCGTACAAATCGAGCCTTTTAACGGTACTCGTGCGCGACGCTGGTCCGTCGCGGTCATCCTTCGCGCGATCGCAACCGGTCAGCTACGATACGACGCGACGTATCATCGAGAGACGCCCCTTCTTCTATCGAATCGATAGTCGAGTACGATTTCGAACTGTCCGCGCACGAACCAAGTATTTATAGTTTATTTTTCGCTTTACCGCGAAGAAACGCGCAAGCTATTGGACAATCGGGTCGCCAGGGATAAGATTAAAAAGTGAAAAATATCTTCCATCGCGTCGAAATCATCTCCTAAATAATATTCGCCGATTCGTTTGCACGTAAACGCGAAATTACGATAAATGTCCGCGCTCTTTAAATTAAACGCGAGTATATGTAAAATAATATCGCAACGTCCAAACATACCATACGAAATTACCGGCAGTAGATTTACGCTTTTGAGAAGCAACGTACCGCTAGTATCGCTTCGGGAGCAGAATTATCGAGCGTTTCGTGACGAGCACAGGTGTACGAACAACGAACATGCATATGCATAAAGATATCCGTTGGTGCTAATCTCTCGACGAACGCCGTCTAAAAAGATTTCCGTGCAACGTACGAAACTCGCCGATGTACGTGGTAGTCGTTCTTAGTGGTCCGTTTCTGTAATCGTATAATCTTTTGTTGCCGCGGTAACGAGTTTAAACTGGAAGTTATTATTTTTTCGACGCGCTGTACGAACGTTAACGAGTAAGATCCCGCGATTCGGCCCGATCATCGATCAGTCGGTTTTTAGTCGAGAAATTAGCGAAACGATTAGACTCTATTAGATTAGATAGATCGGTTGGGCGATCGTAGCGGAACAGCGCGAATCGTCCGAACACGATATTAATCGATGCTCGACACTCGATTTCGCGTGGTCGATAGGTGTTCGTAATTGGACGGACGTAATTCGCGGACGGAACGAAGAACGACACTAGAAACGAACTTCGATCAGCCGAGTGTGACGCGTCTTTAATTAGAACGAAACCGCGATAGAAGGTTCGCGCCGAAACGGACGCAACCGAGACTAAATCGGATCGTAGGACGATCGCTAAAGATAGTACCTGTTTCGGAGGGGCGGTGGTCGTGTTCGAAGTTGGAACGCGATAAATTTCGATCGATGTTTGCCCGTAGGTACGCGGATCGTACGTACAGGCACCATCCTCGTGGACTGATCATTTACGGCCCCGTTACGGTATCGAGCATACCCGCTAGCAGTAATGCGACTGCCTCGACTTTCTTATGGGCTGGCAAAGCTAATTCCAACAACGTCTCGAAACTGGACACCGGTTTTCCCACTCGAAACGCGTACATCGTTGGAAGCTCGCTAGAATCCTCGACCGCGAATTCGACGAACGGCACCGCGATGCAACAATGCCCGCTCATTCCTCCGAATCTGGGTAAGTCCGCGCGACCCTCCGACACTTTTTTTCTCTCTTTCGATACGCGTTCCTCGGCCAAACGAGTACATACACGTCGGACCGATCTCGATGATTCGCAGTTGGACCGCTGGCGGTTAGCAAGTCACCGCCGGAAATGTCGCAGATGGAAAAGCAGTTCTCCGAGGTGAAACCGGGCGGCAGAGGTTACCCGAGCGATTGCCTCGCGAGGTATCGCGTTGCCATTATCGTTCCGTTTCGAGATCGACCGCAGCATCTTCAGGCGTTGCTCTACAACCTCCACCCGATGTTGCTGCGTCAGCAGATCGACTATCAAATATTCATAGTCGAACAAAAAGGTAAGGCACGTATATCCGGATCGCGAACGAATTTGCCGCTTTTACGCGTCCGCCTCGGTTACGAGCGGTATCGACATATATTCCTGCGTATAACCTATTGTATCAGCGACGAGCTCGGAATCTGATCTACGTTCGAATTTCGTGTACGAACGGAAACGTTTTATCGATGTTTCAGGCAGCGAAGCCTTTAATCGCGCGATGTTGATGAACGTGGGATACGTGGAAGCCTTGAAGGAACGGCCTTTCGACTGCTTCATTTTTCACGACGTTGACCTGCTTCCGGAGGACGATAGAAATCTGTACACGTGTCCGGAGCAACCGAGGCACATGTCGGTCGCGGTGGACAAGTTCAAATACAGGTATCGCGAGAAAGCGGATAGTTTTCTCTCGAGAGTTCGATTAACGCCGCGTGTATTTTGCTACCGTAGGCTACCGTACGCCGATTTGTTCGGCGGCGTGTCGGCGATGTCGCGCGACCACTTTCGTCTGGTGAACGGGTTCAGTAACGTGTATTGGGGTTGGGGCGGCGAAGACGACGATATGGCGAACCGTATCAAAGCGCACGGGCTTCATATATCGCGGTATCCCGCCAACGTGGCGCGCTACAAGATGCTCACGCACAAGAAGGAAAAGGCTAATCCAAAGAGGTGAGAACTGCCTAAAAAGGTAGCGATGCGGAAAGTGGCTGGTAACCGAGCATCTCGTTTAATTTACAGGTACGAGTACCTGAAGACGGGAAAGAAGAGATTTACCACGGACGGACTGAGCAATCTCCAATACGAGCTGGTCGACAAGCAAAAGCCGAAATTGTACACGTGGTTGCTGGTAAAGTTAACGCCTCCTCAGCCCAGCTGATGGCTATCCTGGATCGGATAACGACACGTAGAAGTCGATCGTCCGATCGGCACGCGCGCCGCTCCGGAACCGAGCGGCGAATCGATTCGTTCGCTCGATCTACCACGGCGTACCAACGGAATTAATCGCGTTCCATCGACGCCGTTCGATAACTAAACTCGCACCTTTCCAGTCGCTTCTCGAGAAAGAGACCTCGAATGCCCGATCGGTCAACAACGGGGCAAGATAAACGCGAACGAGACGAGTCGTTTCTCCGACGATCATCGACGCGGTATATAACGATCGAGAGAAACGTTGTTACGTGATATATTTTTATTCCTTGTATTTTTTTATCGCAACGATAGGCTAGAGAGAGAGAGAGAGTGAGTGTGTGTGCGTGCAGGTAGAACGTAGCGTACGAGCTGACGTGCCAAAGGTGAACGCCGCGTGTGCGCGAGAAATAAACGGAGCGGAGAAGAGTCCTTTCCCCGTGACCGGTCTCCGCGACGCGCGCGCGTATGTACATACATGTAATTGATAAAAAAATAGTTGGAGGCTTCCTTGATCGCGTTGCGCGAAACCCCGCGGATCTTCGCTTTCGCCGATAAGCGAATCGAACAGGGAAACGTTACTTTTGCTTTCAGATTTTTACGTCGCGATACAGTTTCGGCTTAACCTCGCTGACTTTTCGTTACGCGAACCGAACGATCACGAATTTCACTGACGTAAACTCGCGCGTATGATACTCGACGAGATGAACTTTATTTTTGTAACGCGTCGAATAATAAGTCCGGTTAATTGTGCGGTAAAAAGTTTATTTCTGTAGCGAAGGGTTGCGCGACCGTCCAAGACGATCGTATAACGTATACAACGGAAATGGTACTTAAGCGTGTAACGTGAACCGAAACCAACCAAGGAAATAATCCCCGAGTATTCGGGGACGCTCGTCGTAAACGTTTTATACGCATATTCGCGCGCTTAGCGCGACCTCCGATTGCGATTTATCCTATCGACGAGAAATCGAGATCGCCCTTTCGCCGGCGATATCCTCCAATCGATCGCCTACTATACACTTTACGCTGGTATTTTAATCGTTTTCGGTCACGAGACGCGATTTTACCGTTTCAACCTTTCGAGAGTCGTCGTCGTCGTCGTCGCGATCGAAATTTTCTCGTTCGTATTATAAACGCGTAAGCTGCTATCGACGCTGCGCGAAAACGTCGAACGGTCTCCGACCGCGTCCGACTAGAAACGACGCGTAATAACGCGAGAAATACGGCAAATTTTTTCGTACCGATTCGATTAACGGTCGATTTCCGTTCAACGATAACGTTTCGACGACTATCGGACGCAAGTCGGTTTAACGTTGCGTTACGCGATACGCGGTGTGTTCGAGCGACTCGAATCCTATGAAAATTCGACGTAGCGTTAGACGGGTGTTTCGAAGGTTTAATCGATGGTGCACGCGATCGTTGTTCGCGCGGCGAGAAGGGCCGCGTAATCGAAGCGCGGTTTCAGCACGCCGTATGACAGCTTCGAAAGCAACATTCCGGGGGTCGAGCGCGCGGCAACAATTTCCAAGCGTACAAGTCGAGCACGAGGTGAACGAGACGCGGAAACATATCAGGCGTATTGGTAAAACGCGTTGCCGAGTCGCCTTTGATCGTTCGGAATCGATACTTAAATCGTTAAGGGTGTGAGCGTACGGGCTGTGAATAACTCGCTTTTCTTGCAGCGACGGAACAGAAATCTCGAGCACGTGCGCGACGATTCGGCCGTAATATTTCGCTTTAGTTCGCGAAACAGCCACTCGCTCGAGAAGAAATCGTCGTTTTCCGGTCGTTCGCGACGATATCGACGCTCGTTCGGTCTGCCGCGCGATTTCTCGGCGCGCGCACGTCGAGGAAACGCCGATGGAAGAGCGTCGAGTCGGCGATCTCGCGCGAACAAGCAGTAATTTCATGTACTCTAAGAAACACACACGCTGTACCGTTATACTACGAATATCGAATAATCGATAATATCTTAGGCCATTAATACGAAGTAAGCGCGAGCGACAAGTTTGGAGATGTTGGGAACTTTTCCTCGGTTTATAGGGTTCAGGTTTAATCTCGGGATGTCGGAAGACGTCGAAAGAAACCACGTTTATTTTGATTTCGTCGATGCAACGAAGAAGCAACGTCGACCTTCCTCCTCGCGGGCGAGCATTATTCGCCAAAGGCGTAACAGTAATCGTAAACGTTCCATGGAAAACGACTAAAACGCGTAGTTTAAGGATACATCCGTAAGCGTTTGTACCGAGAGTAATCGATAGCGTACGCCGACGGAAACGAACGCGCCACTTCACTTTTTTCGTCTAGAGCGAACGTGAAAGGCGAAAATAAAGAAAAAAAAAAGAAAAGAAAACGCGAACCGAGGTATCTTCGCAATTTACCCGGAACGTTAGAATTTTTCACGAGTCACGCGTCGGCGATGTATCGAAACAATAAAGGCTATTGAAACTCTTATATCCTGAAATATATTCCTTTCAACGCTCCTCTCTCTACTAGCGTCGAATCGGTCGGTCGGTCGATCGATCGAACGTTACGTTCGTTCGCCGGCTCGCAAGATTTTTTTAACCGTGTCCCCGATATTCTTGACGGTGAAATTGCTGACGCTGTTCAACAAGCGCTTCATAAACTCGTGATTCAACAGTCGATGCGCCAACGCGACGTTCTTCCGCTCGTTCAAGTGTTCGTCCCTCAACTCCTCGTACACGGCGGACAAGCGATCGCGAAGATTGCTATGGTTTCCGAAGATCTCCGGTCGCAACGCATGCCAGGGGAGGGTCGCGGCCAGCACCGTCTGAAAGCCGCAATTGTTAGCTACAGAGGGAGAAGAAAAGCGACTTAGAGGGCGATTCTTACGAGGCAAAGGTCCAGGGAAAGCCAGTAAACGATCGCTTCCTTGTCCCGTTCGGCGCTCGTCGACGATTCGACGAACGAGATCGCTTCGCCCTCGAACTCGATGTTCGAAAAGTACGAGGACGCGAGCGATGCGCGAGATACCTTTGCCGATTCGTCCTCCGATTCGTTCTCCGAGAGCGACGTCGTCGCTCGATCGACCAATCGATCGAGAATCCGTCTCGCCACCTGAAAGCAACGCGTTTTATTTTATCGCCTTTCGTTGCGGTTTAAAAGCCGTTTATCCCCGATGTTCGATTACCTCGAGAGCTTCGCTACGGGAGACCGTTTGCCAAGACAGACCGAGACGCTTCCGCTCGTAAATTTCTTGAACGTATCTCTCGCCTTCCTCCTCGTCGGTGCACACTCTGTTTCCCAGCGCCAGCGTGACCGCCTTCCCGAAACCTTCTCTGGGATCGTCGTCTTTGCAAAAGACCAACAACAACGCGGTGTAGTTGATCGTGCGTCGATCGACCGCGTACATGCGACAGAGCAGCTCTTTGGCGAACGTTCGCCTGAACATTTCGTCCTCGAAGATGGACGGCAATCTCGCGTCGTAACCCGAGCCCTTCCCGAGCTTCGAGATCATCGAATCGCCGTCGTCCCGACACGAACGATACGGCTCCTCCTCGTCCGGCCGATCGACGGTCCATTGGAAATCGTCCTGAAGAAGGTCGTGGTGATGCTCGGTGTCCGTTAGCGCGCGGTCCAGAAACCACAGAGCCGTCCGATGATACTGAGCGCGAGTCACCGTTTCCCTCGACTCGGGATCCTGAGCACGGAACCGATCTCTGGCGATCAACAGATCTTGCTGGCTCGGCCAAGGAAGTTCCATCGCGTAAACGATCAATTGTCGCCAATCGATGTGATCGACGTCGCCGAACAGGCAATGGACCAACTCGGAAACTTGGCTGCCTCGAAGCTGATACCACGAGCAAGGAAGCAGCATCGATTCTCCTTCCTCGCGGCCGTGGCCGACCAGGTCCTGCAGAATGTAGACGAACGCGCGCTCCGACACGGTTCCGTAGGGCGCGACTCTCTGGAAGATCTCGGTCAGTCGAGCGAGATCGATCACGCGAAACCGCCAACTGGACATCGGTTCCCTCGCGGCGACGCTCTGCCGCTTCGTCGGTACGACCTTGGTCACGAACACGTTCGACCTAACCACGAATTCGCCGTCCTCCAACAGTATCTCGTTCTCGATTATTCTGCCCTCCTCGATCGCGAAACGGAACACGGTTCCCATCTCGGCCACGCTATTCGCCTCTCGTTGATACCTGCGAACGCGAACGGGTCAGCGATCTTTGGCCGGACACTCGTTACCGATTCCGGCGAAAGAACGCGCGCAACCTGCCCACGATGGCGTCGTGAATATCGCCGAAAGTCCGCTGCGCGGTGTCCAACAGAAAGAGCAAGTCGATTCGGGCCACGCCGATCACGGAGTCGAGCATCGAACGAACCCGATTCGTCTCGAACGCGACCGCGTACTTCCATTCCGAGAGGAGATCTTCGCCCCTCGTGGCCATCCTCGCGACGATCGAATCGTCCGAATCGGTGAGCGTATGTTTGCCTAGTCGCTCCCTCTTTACGAGTTCGTTCGCCGTCGCGGACAACGCGTCGACGACGCTTCTCGCGTAACGCGCGTTCTCCAAGATCCCCCGGAACGCGCAACAGTCCTCCGCCTCTCGAAATCGATTCTTTTCGTCGATCAACGCGTCGTCGATCTGCCGGCGAAGAAGCTCGCGGTCGACGGCAGGCGGCGGTGCCTCGATCGTCGTCGTCGTCTTCCTTCCGGATCGTTCGCTCTTTCGATCGATTCGCTCGATATTCTCTCGGGACCCTTCTGGCGCGGGTCGTTCCTCGAATCGCAGCGGTTCGCTCGGGTCCGCCTCTATCCTGTTCAAGACGTGCTTCGGGCTCGTGGTATCCGCCAGCGGTTTCTTCAGCATACCCAAGTAATAATCCTCCACGAAGCGCATCGTGTCGACGAAACGATCCAGTTCGGCCTGTACGAGACCCACGAAAACGTTGTGCAGAATCGAGGCCTCGAGGACGGTCCAGCCATCGTCGATCAACCGCCTTCTTTCCGTTTCCGCTTCTCGTTTCCTCTCGTCGCAAATGTCCCAGAGCGTCGCTTGAAAATCGGCCACGCGTCGATGCAGCTCGCACTTGACGTCCGCGTCGTGACGAGCGTCCGGGTCGATGGCGTTGAAAGCTTTGTGAAAATCGTACAACAGATCCTGCTTTTTGTCCGGTCGTCTAACGAAATCGTTCATGTTTCTGCCGACGATGTCTCGATACGGAACGATTCGCGCCACGCGAACGCTCTTCAGGTACAGCATCTCCCTGACGCTCTCCGTATACGCGATTTCCATCTTCTCCCATACGTTGGCCAAATTTTCCAAGAGACCGGCGGCCAACGGAAAATCGACCCACTGCCAGTTAGGATCACCGGGTCTAGCTTCGCCTGGCTCGATCGTCCAGTCCGGTCGGAAATAGTCCATCGAGAGCCGTTCGTCCTCGTAATCCGCCTCGAGCGCATCGGCCTCGTCCAAAAGACGTCGAACCACCGGCGCCCTGGAAACGCCGACCGTCCGCTGTCCCGTATCGGTCTCTAGCTCTTTCAACGCGTCGCCGAACAACTCCTCGGACGGTTTTCCTTGCAGCGGTTCGCCGATCACTAACCGTGCCAGTCTCTTCAGCGCGTCCGAGTCCAAGCTCGAATAATAGAGCGCGTACGCGTTCGCGCGTTTGCGAGAAGCGTAAAACCTATCGATCGACGACGCGCTCTTACTCACCGATTCGTACGAACAATCCGGTCGGAAATTCTTCGGTTTCGCCGCCACTCTGACAAACAAGTCGACGAACGTGGACTTGGCGACGTTGCTCGTGTCTCGGTTAACCACCGGATCGGGCACCAGTTTCGATCGTCTGGAAAATTCAACGCGGCGTTATTCGAACAGCGGTCGAAATCGGTATCGATCGAATCGTGCCTTTTCGGCGCGAACGGATCTTCCTCGTCCTCGAAAACGATCCTCTTTGGCACCGACTCGATCTCCTCGATCGTCACGTCCCGGAAATCGAGCTGCTTCGGGTCGGGTGGCGGCGCTACGCCCGTCAGGGCCGCTTCCAACAAAGACATTTGCTCGTACGTGTTCGGATAATCGATCAGGGCCCAGCGTTTCGCGTCCGTCACGCTCTTCAGATACTCGACGAGAACCTTGGTGAGCAGTTGGTCGCTGATCGGTTCGCCCAACGCGAGAAACTCGTACACCCACTTACCTACGCGATGCGATTACGTACGCGATTACGTACGCGATTACGTACGCGATATAAGCCTATGCAGAATAAACCTACCGATATAAGCGGCGTCGGTGAGCACCGGATGCAGATCGTCGTACGGTAACTCTCGCGGCGTTTGCGTCTCCTTGTCCTGTCGCGTTCTCGATTCCTTCTCGTCCGTCCGTGTTCGCGATGATCCGCTTTTCGCCTTCGAGGTCGTCGACATTCGGTCCGAGAGGTACTCGCGAAACTTTCTCGCTGCCTCGCCGGTCGCGGCGATCACCCTCGAATCGATGTACTCTACGTCCGACATCTCGTCCTTGTACCTGCCGAGACAGTAGTTGATCGCGTCCTCGATCCGCACCAAGTGAACACCGTTCCTCTCGAGCAGCGTTCGAATCGATCGATGCAGCTCCGAGTCGGCGACGCCGAGCAGAATCGCGGCGCTTTTAAATTTCGAGAGCAAATGTTGCGCGCGGTTCGGCGGCCGAGGGTAGAGAGCGTTCAAGAGACGATGCACCGCGTAACCGAGTACCACGCGACCGAGCTCGTACGTTTCGCGTTCCTCCTCGTCGAGCATCAGGCTGAACTCCCTCCACGGCGGATTCACCTGCAGATAATCCTCGAGAAGGATGTCGCGAAGCGCCTCGGCTCTCTCGATGCTCGCGCACCATTCTCGATACTCCGAATCTCGGTCTTCCTCCGATTCGTCGAGCTTCTCGAACGTCTCGTCGACGATCGGCTGTTGCTCGACAAACATCTTTTTCCATTCGTCGAGAAGCGACTGCGAGACGTTCCCGTCGTTCACTCGTCGATACTCGCCGACGTTCAACGCGACGCTCATCAGATCTTGTACCACTCGGAGACACATAACGTAGTGATTCGTCTTTATCTTTCGAATCTTCTCCTCGACGAGCCTTCGTCGAAGCTCGCACATCCTCTCGCACTCGATCTCCGCGTCCTTTTGCCTCTTGGACGCGACGTCCTTCTCCAGCTCTATACTAGCCCGATGCTCGAGTTCGCTCGCCTTCAGCGTCATGTGCTCGACGATCCTTCGATTTTCAGCCATCGCGTTCTTTTGCTCGCGCACCTCGCACAACTTGCTCACCATCTGCTTCTCGTATCGCGATTGATCCAAGCTGCGTCTCGCGATCGCTTCGTCGAACGCCCGATCCTGCTTTTTTTCCATTCGTTCCCAAAGCTCCCGCAAGAACGTCTTTTGCGTACGCGTCTCGAGAGCGGCAACGGTCGCCGCGCGTTTCGCCCGATTTTTCAACCGTTCCACGTACGCTTGCCCCGTACGCGGATCTTCCCCGTCCTCCATCAGTCTCTCCAACTCCGACGCGAACCTGTTTCTCTCCTCCGTCAACGCACGCTCCTCTTCCTCGAACGTCTCGAACCTTTTTACTCGCACGCGTCGCGCGCGAGCGAATCGATCCAGTTCCTCGATCTGCTTCTTCCAGCTATCGTCCGACGGCTGAGATGTCTGCGAACCGGTATCGACCCTTAATACCGTATCTCTCGCTGCTATTCAGCGCGTCGCGTCGGAGATATACCTCGCATTGCTCGACCGGTCGAACGAGCGAGTACGATTTCCAAGGCTCCTCCGGTATCTCCCGTTTCCGGCGGAGCTTCCGAAGCAACGAGGGAGCCTCGAACCTTCGCGTCTCGTCTATTCCTCTGCAGAGCTTAGCGCACAACGGATGATCCGGAGGCTCGTACGGGGGAGGGTCCTCGCACACGGTGGTCACCTCGAATTTCTTCGACGTGGGCACAAACTTTTCCCTCTCCTTCTGCAGCGTGATAAAATGCAACCTGTCTTTGCCCTCGAGACACAGGTAGAGCTTGTAGAAGAGTCGCAACGACGTCGCACCCTTGCCGCAAGAGATCTCCGCGATGCTCTCGTCGTCGCAGTCGATGCCCAAGAACCGCAGCCAAAACTTTAGATGTTTCAGATTCACTCTGCACAGAGCCGGATCCTGCGTGTGCGCGATCGTTTCCAACTGGTCGCGGTTTATTATGTCGTAGCTGTGCAGAATTTGCGCCAAAAGCGTGCCGTCTCTGGTGTAATGACCGAACATGTCCGGCGACAGATCGATCATCGCTCCCAACCTCGCCTGTATCCAATTCTTCATGATTTCGCCCATTTCTGATCGCTCTTTCGTCGCTCGATTCGACGTTTGCATGTTCCGTCGACCAGTCCCCGTTGGCGCTCGATTCGCCGTGAAATCGGCCGCGACTCGGATCGCGATTATCGCATCGCCTTCTCGATCGTTCGCTGAAAAATGGATTAGCAAGAGAGAAAGAAGACACGCGCGTGTTAAAAAGTTGTGTACTCTTTATTCCCTTTATACTCCACTGCACATACACGACGTTACAGGCCTACATAGGTACAGACGGGTAAAGAAAACCTTGGTTTCTCAGCTTCTCTTTTATTCACTTTAAACCAACAGCGTCGCTTGAGCATTGCTTCGATTCTGCCACGAAACAAAGACAAGGATGATCGTTTGCGTTTAAAAAGGTGGCAATTCCGGCAAAGTCCGGCTCTACGAGTAACGCGTGCGCGACGTATCCCTTTCGCTCTCTTTCGTTTTCTCTCGCACTTTCTCTCGCTCTCGTTCTTTCTCTCGAAACTTTCGCTAAATGCTAAATGCTCGATCGCGTCGCGTCGCCTCGTCTATGCCCCGGCTCGCGCCCGGTCGCGCTTTTCGTCCGTTCGCCGTTTCGCGAGATCCATCCACCAAGAGAAGAAAAAGTTCGGTAAAAGAGACGTAATCGAAAGCCGATTCGAAAGACGATTCGCGAGGTGGCGCGATCGCGATTCCTCCGCTTCGATCGAATCGTCGCGTCGTTCGGACAATTTAACCCTTTAAGTTAGGAACCCCTTTTTCTCGTCTCGATCCGCCCATCAAATTCTCCCTATACCTTTCGTTCTTGCGCGTCTCCGTTCTCCGCGTTCCACGATGCTCGCCTAATAACGTAATAGTGATCATCGTCGTAATAATAATCGCGATAGTAATAATAATAACCACATGCCGGTCACAGTTCGATCGACGTAAGAAACCGTGACGATGAGAATAACGGTAATAATACAACAGCAAACGTTTAAAAAAAAATTCGATCCCGTCGCGCAAACCTATTTATTCGCGCAATAACGTTTAGAATCGCGTGCTCGATAATCCTTACTGCGCCCATAGACGCGTTAACATTTCTAACCGACGATGTTCTCTTCCTTTTTCGATTAGTCGTTATTCCTTTTTCCTATCTTTCTCTATTCGATCGTTTGCTTACTCTCTCGATTTGCCCAGAAAAGAGATCAACGACGAAAGGATCGTCCTCGAAGAGTACAAAATGAAGTATCTGTTCGTCTAATGTCCTCTAATACTCGTCTATACCGGTCCGTCGAGTAACACGATTTAAGTCCACGAGTACGTTGGCGATCGAATCGATACGGACGCGTAAGTCGTTGACCGAAACGATTAGTTCGTTAAAAATTCGTTGTCGCGTAACATTGTTCGCGCGTACAACAACGTTTCTAGAAGTCGCGCCGTTCGAGATCCAATGCACTCGCGACTCGATCCGCGATCATGCACGAGATTTTATTTTATTGCTGTGGGCACTGCTATATTATTCTCTCTCTCTTTCTCGCTCTCTCTCCCTCTCTCTTTTCCTCGGTCCGTGCTCCTTGTTCGAAAAGAAAGCACCAACGGACGACAGGCGCTTCTTTTTCGACGAGTAAACGAAAGGAAAAGTTCGCCGTTGGATACATCTAGTCACTAGATAAGGTCGCTTGTCCTCGTTCGGAGGCGCGTCGAGCGATCTGTAGGGCTAATATAGTAGGGTCCGCGTCGCGCAAGACGTCCAACGAAAGGTATGCGCGCCTAGTAACCGGAGGAGAACTCTGTCAGCGGGCCTGTGCGATATTGGACGTCTCGCGTCACGCTGACAACGCGTAATGTACGAAGGAACGAGTTCGACGACTCCACCTAAAAATCTACGTCCTAACGTTAATCTACTTTCTATTATGCGCGTCTTTCGGTGTGCCGGTGCGCGTCTTTCTTCCTTTCCGCCTCTAATCTCTCGCTTCGCGCGTAATCGCTACCGTAAACTAACGCTTCTCTCGCTACGCGATAAACTACTTTGCCGCTACAGTTTAGAGCAACATGGACAATTAATATTTTTTCCCTTCCGTCATCGTCCTACCGTCTCTCGATCTCGAGTCGTTCGAAATTATTCGCTAATCGCCTCTCTCTCGCCGTCGCGCGTAAACAAACAGTGGATTATCTCGATTAACCGACCATCCCTACGATCCTTTTTAAGCCGCTTCGCAACCTCGTTCGTCCACCATCGAGAAATTGATCGACCTCGCGTTGCCAGGTTTCGCGATTTCTCCTCGCGGTTAGCTTTTAATCTCGAGTCTCGAAACGCGCGAAATCGACGAACACGCGTCATGCTTCGCACGCTCTCAAAGGCACGTCACTTTGTAGGTACCCGGTTTTTATTTATTTTTTTTTTTTCTTTTACTTATTCTTCGTTTTCTTCTCGCGACAAACAATGGACACGCGCGATTTCTCTCGATACCGATATTTCGTTATTAATTTGACCGTGATCGGTAGTGTTTAGCGGTATCGCTAGCGTCGCCGCTCTCGATAATATCGATGCTATAACATTACTATTAGCGTTAACTTTATCGTCATCATTCATTCATTTACTTGATCTTTCAGTATTATTATTACTATTATTATTATTATTATTATCGTTATCGTTATCGTTATCGTTATCGTTATCGTTATCGTTAGATTACAAGTATTATTGTTGTTATTGTTATTATAATTACTACTACTATTATTATCGTTAGTTATTACAATTTTCCGTTGTCGAGTGTTATTCCGATTCGACTTGTTTCGTTTAGCGGTGTTGCTGTCGATATCGCGCGTTACGAGAGTTCGCGATTCGCCACCGTGATGGTCGCTGTTCGCGTTCACGAAACGATTGATCGCGAGGAAACAAATTCCCTCGACTGCCCGCGGACGACCGCGCAAACTATTGTCGTCGCGTATTTTCTACAGCCTATCGCGTTATCGTCGTTACGTCTACGCCGCTATTGCTCTATCGTATCGTTATTGTTATCGTAAAGTATCGTTATCGGTACTATCGGATAGGATGAAAGAAGGAAACTCTTTGTTCTACTTCCGACGAGAGAAAGCCTCGTGGCCAATACGCGACCGCGCGAAAACCTTTTCTCCGAAACCTGGCAATCTCGTTCCCGTTCCTTCACGTCGCTGTACATTTTTACTCTCTTCCCACCGAGCGTGTGTTTCGATATCTCTACAACCGAAGAGGAAATACGCGAATTCGTAACTCTTCGGACGTCGTTTGCGTCCAAACGAATTAACGAGAAGCAAAACAACGCGATCTCGTTTCCGATCCACGTCGTGGTACGCATCGTGCTCGTCATCGCTCGAGGAATTGGACGAGGTTAGTAATAATCGTCGCGGTTTCCCGCAACTGGGTCGTCGCGGTGCCGACGTAGCTTGGCGGAAAGCGTGGAGAAACGGCGAGAAAAGCTAAAGCCAAGGAGAGCTCGAACGACTTCGCGTCTCGATCGGACACGAAAAGAAGAAAAGAAAAGAACGAGACGGTCGACGAACGATCTCGCGCGAATTCGTTAACAATATTTGTCGCGCTCTTTCGCTCGTCTTTCATTCGGAAGCGCACGCACGCTCGCATCCATGCACGCACTCATCTACTCGTGTCCACGAACACACCATCCAATTATGCCAATTACCGTGTGCGATACAATTACGCGATTAGCAGTATCACCGTTACTTTATTATAATTAGTGTTACAAAAGCTTGATTATTTGGATCGGACTGTAGCAATATATTCACATAACTATCGTCGTTGGAAAATAAAAATTCAACGTTTACATTACAATTGTTCATCGTCTTCTCGACCGTCGACAACTCGATTCGTTACGAATCGCAATAAATACGGTATGTTTTATAGTGTTCAGTAATAATAATAATAATAATAATAATAAAAATAATATACAAATAAAATATAATAATAATAATAATAATAATAATCATAATAGTAGTAGCAGTAGTAGTAGTAGTAGTAGTAGTAGTAGTAATAGTAATAGTAGTAGCAGTTGTAGTAATAATAGTAGTAAAAATAAAAATAATAATGATAATAAGAATAACAATAATAATACTAGTAGCAGTAGTAGCAGTAATAGTACTAGTTGTAATATTAATAATCACCAGTGTAATCGTAGTTGTTACCTTTGTCCTTGTCTATCGTCATCGTGTCGTCGCCGTCACCGTCGTCGTCGTAACTACCGTAGCGATGGTTGTCAGTGAAATCGTCAAAAAACGAACATCGATCAGTCTCGTAACACGATTCGACTACTGTACAGATATTGCCACAAACACGTCGCTTTGGAATAACGCGCATTCCACTTGTTCGAGCTTAACCCTAGAATGTACGTTCTTTGCGAAACAGGCAACGCTCGTGGTTCTTCTACTAAAGTATGCAATAACGTTTAAAGTGTAAGGGTTACTGCTGGGCGGAGCATCGTCATCGGTCGAGGTTCACCGTGTTGTGTCGCGTTGCGTTGCGTTCCGTCGCATCACAGCGAAGTCGGTTCCTCGAGCGATGAACAAGCAAACGAAGGAACGCCGAAACAAATCGTATCGTTATCCGCGCATCGCGCGCGAATGATCGTCGTCGAAACATTAGCTTCGCCAATTATTGCCGTTTTATTCGTCAACAGCGAAATTCCAAGAAATACGGTATAGCGTTTCTCGTGTATACAATATAATATATATGTATATATATATTATATATATATATATTCATCATTATCATCATTATTATTCTTATTAATGTTGCTGTTGATGTAATTATTATTATTATTATTATTGTTATTATTATTATTACTATTATTATTATTAATATTATTATTATTATTATATATTATATAGGTATAATCTAAGTATCGCGTCGGCATTCGTCGTCGTGCAATGGCACGACGATCGCACGATTGCACAAAGAAAACGAGTTACCTAAGGAACTAACTAGCTAAAGACATTCGACAAGTATAACCGCGAATCGCGTCGTCGTAATACTCGAGGATTAATCGCCGCGACATTGCACCGTTAACGTATTTCGAAAGATTCACGGATTCGATCGCGAATTCCGTGTTGCTCGACGATCTTTTCTCTACGATGGTTCTCGGTAAATTCCTCCGCCTTGCCGCGTTCGATGGCCGCTGTTTCGTTCGCTTCGTTCGCTACTTTAGTCGCGTTTCCCCTCGCCACCCAGGGAGGGAAAGCGTTTAATTTAGAAACGGTACGGTCGTACAAAGTTGACGATACAAAATATCGGTGGCGTACGAGCGCGCGAAAACGATGAGACAAAAGCACGCGTTTGGAGTGTGGCCGCATATAAAAATACACAATTGATTTCGTTCGACGATTAAACGCGTAATCGAAACTCGTACTCTGAAAGGGGAACGCTCAAGCTTTTCTTTTATTCGCGACACCCTGTACACGTCGGACGCATTCGGAATTACGTAGAAAATTGCGTTACGATCGACGATATCTTATTTTACGCTCTTACGATATACGCTTCCGTCACGCTCCTTGCACAACCAGCTCGTTTACGCGCCTCCGACGCCGCGAACGGATCGACGAGTCGCTCGTCGAATCGTCTCGTTCCGAACGGCGAACCGATCGCGAAAACGAATCGGTCGACGTATCGATAACGCAACGACGGTAACGACGAATAGCGAGTCTCGTTCCTTCGTATCGCGTGCATCGAAACGACGTAGCAGGAAAGAAACGAAGGAGCGGCAAAGACGAAAGGACAGTAGACGAGGAAACGAAACGGACGCAAAGTTACAGGCAGGAGCGATAGATTTGTTTCTGTGTCGCGTTCGCGACGGAGTCGGACAGGTGGCGCGAACGGATACGCGAGGAAAGTGGGCTTTTTCTCTTTCTCTGCCTCTCTTTCACTTTCTCTCTTTCTCTTTCTCACCCTCTCTCTCTCCCCCCCTCTCTCTCATACATACACACACACTCTCTCTCTCTCTCTCTCGCGCGCGCGCTCACTCTCGCTCCGTGTACGTGTATGTGTGTGTATGCGTGCGTGTACGTGTTTACGAGCGAAGTCGATCGACGACGCGTTGCAAATTTCTATTAAGCTCGATCGTGTGTAAGCGGGGAACGTTCGTTGCGAACGAATGCGCGTTTCCTGTACGGAGGAAAAACATTTCGGAAGGAGGAGCAAGAAGACCGAGCGAAAACAACGACGAACATCGCGGTACCGCGTCTGTCTGTGCTTTGGTTACGGGGATACAGCAGCGTAGGTTTTCGTAACGCGCGCTCGTTATGCCTCGTACGCACGCGTTTAGACGGCATCTTCGGAGCGAGGTATTCTTCCAAGCGTGGCTCGCGTACTCCCTCGATGTCGGTTTCTCCGCTTCTCGAAAAAAAAAAAAAAAAAAAGAAAAATCAACGGAACGGCGCCACCTCCTCTCTTTCTCATTCTGTCTTTCGTACTCTCTCTCATCGACATTCTCTTATTTCGCCCTCCATCTCTCGCACTCTCTCGCTCTCGCTCTGTTTCGAATCAATCTCCTATTCTTATATCATTTTCCGATTCTCTCTAATTTCAGTCGTTTCGCGGTCCTCTCGTCTGCCTCGCCCATCTTCGTCTCGAACGAAAACGGCGCTTCGTCTAACGTACGTCTCTCCCATGGACGTGAACGGTTTCTATTCGTCGGTTTTTCCCTCCTTTGCATCGCGGATACGGGTGTACGAGAAATCGGACAGTTTAGGTACGTCCTCGAGGAGAATGCTGGCAAGGTTACTCCGTGTCTACCGAGAGCCGCCGCTCTCGGACGTCTGTGCCACCGTCGCGGGATTGTGACTCGTCTCGTACTCCATCACCTCCTGATAGATCAGCTCCTTCCACTGGTCCACCGTGTGTTCCCTCTCGTCCACGCTGTGGTCGTACGGACCCGGTGCAGGCTGTAAGAAATTCCAGTTGGCCGTTACATCGACGTTGTCACGCCGCGGCACGGCGAGCGTCGGAGACAAGAGACGACAAAGAAAGAGAACGATCACGAGATTAACCCGTTAATCGTCGCGTCGATTTCGAGGGTTCTCGGTTTATCGTTGGTCGCGGGGGAGGCGTGACCGCGTGTCGAGAAGATCGCTCATTTTTTCGATCGACGAACAACACGGTTAACGGGTTAACGACGGATCGTCCGCACTTACGGCATTCACTTCGCCCTCGTCGTACCACACGTTTATGTAATTGTGCAGCAAAGCGTCGTCGACGGAGATGCGTCGCTCGGGATCGATCACGAGCATGCGCGACAATAGATCCCTGGCTTGGCTGGCTGGAACGCAACAGAGAAAAAAGAAATGCAAGGAACACTTGGTCGAAACGCTTAGCAAGGATTCTTCGATGAACGGCAACGATAATTCGTTTTGCTCCTCACCTTTTAATCTGTTGTGTTCCGAGGAGTCCGAGGGAAACAACACGTCCGGAAATAACCTGTCGAAAGGATATCCCGGGTATCGTGGCCTGTTCTCCACGTAATTCCTTACCGTCGGTTGTAGCCGCTGCATAAACTCTTGTGCCGGCGTTCCCAGTTGTTCTGCAAAATCGAGTCGTCGAAATCGGACGAAAGACAAAGAGGCGAATCATCTTACCGATTATCTTGTTCCACTGATCGATGTGGTCGGTGCCGGGAAACAGTACGCCGCCTCGAATCATCTCGCCCATGATACATCCAACCGACCAAATGTCCACGTTTTCCTTGTAACCCATTCCCAGGATCACCTGCGAACCACGAGAAACGAATTGGCGCGTTACCGCTTTTCCGAGAGCAACCGTTCACCGTGTTTCGCCAAAGTGTTCCGAAGAAACATACCTCCGGCGCTCTGTAGTACCGCGTCACCACGTACGGCGTCATCATGAAGGTGGTGCCGGCGGTCCTGGCCAAACCGAAATCGAGAATCTTCAACGTGCAGTCGGATTTTACCACGATATTGCTCGGCTTCAAATCCTGTCGAATCGACGAGGGAAGAATGAAGAAAAAATACGAGATCGTACGAGAAAGGAAACGCGATCGACGAGAGAACGTTCGCTTACCCTGTGAATGATTCCGGCCGAATGTAAGTGCTTGATGCCGCAGAGCATTTGGTAGAGAAGGTAAGACATGCGCTCGTGATCCAGATCCATCTGGATTACCTGGCACAGGTTCGCGTCCATAAGTTCCATCACCAAGTAAACGTCTTGAAACTCGTCCAACGATCGTTGCGGAGTGAACGCGTTCAGAAGACCGATTATCTGGAAGGAGACAAGGCGTTCGAGGTAGACAGAGAAGATCTCGAATCAGAAACGCGTTTCTTACGTTTTTATGATTGACCAGTTTCATCAGCTTGAACTCCCTGTAGGCCCTCTTCGCGTGCGTGACGTTCTGAAACGGTCTGGAAAGCTTCTTGATCGCCACATTCTGCGCGGTCACCGTGTCGTACGCCGCGCTGAAACACACACACGCACAGGCACACACAGACGATTCGAGATCGATCGAGCGAATCGAGCGGCCCTGAACACCTTCCAATCGGCCGCGACTTTTAATCGCGTTTCGATCGCGTAAATCGTTCTTTTCTCGTTCTCGCGAGTGGAATCGGTTAATCGAGATACGCGTTCGAAGCGGCGTCGATACGGGCCATACTGGAAGCTCGTTCTTAGCGACCGCTAAAACGTTGTATCGCCGAGGAACGGAAGGAGGAGAGAAAACGGACTTACCAAACGATTCCTTGTGCGCCGGAACCGATCGGCTTCAGGTTCTGGTACCGCTTGAGAATGGTGAATCTGGTGTCCCCGACTTCGACCGTGTAAAACATGGCGGACAGCCGGGTTGTCATATCAGGCCCCAGGTAAGGCATGCGCCTCGGTGCACGTCTCTCCTGCTGCACCTGTACCTGCACCTCCCCGCCGCTCGAGCACTCTTGGTGCACCCGACGAGGACTTACGCTCTTAGCCACTTTGAACGCGAGTTTCGGCGTACTTGGCTAAAAGGAAATTTATCCGCGGAGAGGCAAGGCCCACGAACCAGCACGTTCGCTTCTCCCGTTGCCGCCGCCCACCCTCCTTTGCGCTGTGTCGCTGCCCGTTGACCGCTCGCCGAGGACGCCGCCCGCTTCTCGCGTTCGCCGGATTCGTCTGCGACAGAATCGAACGCGTTGGGACCCTCTCGACCGACCGGGCCTTCGAGCGAGGCTACGAACCCGAGAAGGATCCACGAGGAATCGAACGATCGAGTCGCGACCGGATCCTTTCGGTGTCTCGGTCGGAAATAGAAATTGGAGCAAAGTCGGCCAGACGTTCTCTCGACCGCGAAAAAAAAAAAAGAAGAACGGCCGCCGGTCGAAGAGTTTTTGGTCGGACGGCCAAAATTAGAGGACGCGCGCGAATACTTTGGCGAAGCGTTTGCCTCGAAACGCGAGCATTTCTTCTGCTGGCTCGGGATTCCCCCGAATATTTATAGAATATTTATAGAATGGTGCGCCTCCAGACGTCGAGGAGCACTCGCGCGCTCGAGGACCTTTCTCGACGGACCTTTCCTTCCGCGTCGCCACCTGCTACCAATTACGCAACTTCGCTCCGACGATTATTAATCCACTCGCGCCTTCGAACGATCAACCTCGCTCGCGGCGACGTTCGCTCTCTCGGGTTTAAACGCGAGTCGCGATCCAAGCTCCTTCGCGAGAATCTTCGTTTTCGGACGTTCGCGGGATACAACGGTACAAGAAACCTCTTTCTTTTCTCGGTCGAACAAGAATAGCGCGTTCGTCGAGCGATCGGCACCGTTCGAATTTTTGTCCGCGTCTTCCGACGGATACCCTCGCTGGCAACGCGCAACCACCGACCTCCCATCGAGCCTCGAGGAATCGCGCGTATCCGTTAGACCGTCTTCGCGTCGATATAATTGGCGAGACGAGAACGACGCGGGAGATTCTACGCCTACGCGGACGGTCCTTCCGGTGTTACCTTCTCCTTTTCTCTTTTCACCGGAAGCGTGGTCCGAACCGGGTACTCACCATAAACGCGTTGCCATTGCGAACAGTCGAGGAATCCTTGAACCCGAGGCGACGATGGTCTGCGAACAAAGCAAACGAACGCGACGAGTTTTAATCTGATCGATCTCGTGGAAGGGACAAACGCCGCGAAAAACTGTGCTTTTTCCGACAGCGGTCGAGCTAGCCAAGTTAAAAGTTGGGTCAGACGGAATCCAGAGACCTACCCATAAACCGTCGTCGCGAACGTCGAATCGGATATTAAATTTCCTCGAAGCAACACATATTTCCCAGAGGATAGCACGCTGCTCCCCTTTCCGGTAGAGCGCGTTTTCGCTCTCTCCTTCTCTCTTACGACATTCCCGTTTTCTCTTATCCACGGCCAAAGTAATTGCACCGTCTCGCAGGATCATAGCCGTTTAATTGTTCGCGGAACAGCTACCGTTCCAATTAATTTGCGTAATTACGCGACGAGTCCGGAAAACGCGCGTCTCCTCGTTTTTTTTTTTTTTTCAACGATCCACGAGCAATCCGAGTTTCGCGCCGTGTTTCGGTTAAAGTTTCGATCGGACGGTGGCGAGTCATGGCGCCGATCGCGCGAGTTAGCGGTACTCGCGCGATCGTTGCGAAGAAAATGTTGGCAGAACGTCTAAACGGCAAATCGGTGTAGGCGGACAAAAGGAAAAATACGTAACGAGAGACAGCTCGGTGGAAGGATTTCCCCGCGGAACGAATCGGAGCCAGGGTAAACGCGGTGGGGTTCAAAGAACTCGGGAGCACAAATACCGGTTTCGAGTTGTCGAAGGTGATGTACGAGCAAAGAGATACGATAGGAAAGACTGGCGAGCGAAGGACGCGTCGATAACGGGGCGGCAATGTCTCGAGCGAACAGCCGCGATAACGCGACCGCGACATCGACGTCGTCTCTCGTTGGCCGACCGATCGGATTCGAAGAAATCGCGTCTACTCGGCTATCGAACGAACGGAGGGAGCGAAGATCCGCGCGATGCCGTTAACGACGTGTGCTCGTTATCGAAGGTTAAATTGGTCGCTAGCTCGTCGCTAGGCTCGTCGCGATAATTAATTTCGATCGGTTCGATAGCGCAACGCGTCTCACCTCCGCGGATCACGAGGGTAATTAGCAGCGGTGTAGGAAAGAGGATGGCTGCGAAAAGCGACGGAGGAGACGTTCGCAAAGTTCGTCGACCGAAATGTCGCGAAGGAGGGAACCGAGAACGATCGAAATGGTCCGTGAACGAGGAACCGACCAAACACCGGTAACCCGCGAGCCGAGTCGCGACGATAATTGGCCGCTGGCAAACGAACGATTCGCGCGTTCGTTCCACGGAATAATTTCAAACTCGACCGGTTGCCCACCCAACTCGGCCTCCTACCGCGCTCGTATTTAGAGCTTAGCGTCGCCGTCGCCGTCGCCGTCGACGTCGAATCGACCGTTTCGCCTTTCCGCGGTACCGACACGCGCCCCGCTCGTCTTCCGCCTTAATATACGTTCCATATTTTAGTCTCCTCGTTCCGTTCCATCGCGGTTAATTTGCACCAGACCCGCCGCGAAATCGATACCTTCGGACGAAACGGTCCGCCCAACCGTTTTGTCCGCTTCCTACCTTCTCTATTTGCTTCGTCTCCTCGTTTCGCTTCTTCTCTATTTTCGCCCGTCTTCGCCACCGACCTACGAACGACTCGAAATTCTCTGATTCACCCTCGAACGCGATCGAACGCGATCGAACGCGATCGAACGCGAGCAACCCCGAGGACGTAACCTTCCGTAACATCAGCGAAGAACGCTGCACGATTGCCGTGGTCGCCAGCTCGATATTAATTCGTCTAAACGCGACGTTTTTTCATCTCCGTCGACGAAACCGACTATTTACGCCGGTAAACCTGAACCGATCCGAATCGAGTGAAAGAGAGAGAGGCGATCTTGTATTCGAACGACGGCCTCCCTAAAAAAGAAACAAAGCCGAGGGTGTCGCGTGCCGACGCGTCTTCGCCGTCCCCCGTCTTTCTCTATTTCGCGCGACGCGTTCGTTTCTTTCGCTGGTCTCGTTGCCCGACGAGTTATGCAACTCGCGAAGAAGCCGCTTTCGTCGAGGAACGCCGCTAATTGGCCGAAAATAAATGCCCTCGAACAACCATTTTCTCTCTCTCCGGTACGTGCTCGCGTTTCGTTCGTAGGCCGTCCTCCGCTTTCGCGTCGAGAAAATCGGAACGAACCGCGCCACGAAACGAGTCGAGTCGAGACGAGACGAGACGACGCGACGCGACGCGACCGAACCTGTCGCTAAAACTTTTACGACACGCCGCTAGCGTCGGCGTACTTTAAAGATAGCTCGAGGATGCGATGACGGCGAGACGCGTTTCGATGCGCGAAAAAACGATCAGCGCGGATCCGAACTGTCTCCGCTAGCTTCGCGTCTATTTAGAGAACGCTCGGAAAGAATGCTCACTGTCTGGGCCTTGAAACAGGCGCTCGAATAAAAATCGAATCGTCCAGGACCGATAGCGAGCTACGCACCTTTCGGTCCGCACGCTCGTTTCTAGATACCGTCGGCTTGCTCGCGGAACATTTCGAATCGTGTTCCATTTTTTTCGTCTCGCGTTTTCCTCTTCTTATAATTCACGCGCGCTATTACGAAAACTTTGAAACTTTCTTTCGACGATTCGGATACGGAATCGTTTTCCTAACGACAAATTTGCTCGGCAACTAAACGATTAGCTCGGAGCGATTTCGCGCGAAGGGAACGCAAAAAAGAGGCAAACTTTGAACAGGGAAGAAAAGAAGAATTTTCGATTAGCGTGTCCATCTAGCACCGCGCCCGTTCGTTTCGGTTGTTGCTGAGCCCTCTCCGATATCTAGGATGATCCTCTGGCTCTTTTTGCTCGAATAAACGGTGTTTCTTTCTTCCCTTTCTAGGGAACTAGCTGACCGTTGGAGAAAAAGATTACGGAGACACCAAGAATTTAAATAGTTTCGAGAACGTCCGATCGAACGAAAAAATAAAAAATGTCGGTTGCATCGTGCGGTGGCGCGTCTATTTACGAATACGATAAAAGTAAAGAAGGTAAAATAAGGAAGAATTTCCACCGTATATCTCCTCTTCTTTTGTTCGTTCGAATTTTCTCGCGAAACGCTCGTACGCGTATACGGTCCGGTTCGAATTGGAGGCGCAAAGATCGTCGACGAAATTACGCGTAGAAGCCAACCTACTCGCCGATGCATCGACGTTTGAAAAGAAACGGCTCCGCCGGGTACGGAACAATGGCTTCGAAGAAAGGCTCGGCTGCATTTGTTCGCGCCTCGTTCGGGTGCTTTCTCGCGAAAAGTAACGCGCTCGCGAAAAATCAAAGAAGCGTCTCGTTCGCGCTCGACTTTGTTCCAGATGTTCGTTTCGTCGGTTGTAACGCGACGACGGTCGTCGACGTCCTATTCTTTTCGCTCCGTTGAAAATTCTCTTTCTTCACCCCCGCTAGTTCTCCGCTGGGTCGGAATGTCCGCCGCGAACTTTCGAGGAGACGCATCTTTCACCGTCCGATCGCTTTCGAACGCGCCGACAAAATCTTTCCGCCTCTTCGTTCGTTCGCGCCGCGATAGAAAACGCGAAGCTGCTACCGACGCGACAAAGCGATCGTGGCGACGGCTCAAGACAGCGTCGGAATATTCGTGAAACGTCCACTCGCGACCGCTACGTGGACAATACCTCTCGATCGGCCGTGTTAACGGACCGTAATAATATAGATCTCGCACGGGAATTCCGAGCATTAGGATCCTTTTTCGAACAGGTTCTCGAGAATGCGAACGCGTCCTCGAAATGCGCGATCTTGGAGAATAGTCGTGTCTCGTGGCAGGAAATTTAGGTTCGGAATATATGTATTCGGGCGGACCGTTCGACGATCGCGACATTCGTCGAGATCGGAAACGGATAGGGTTAAGGAAAAAGATGGTAGGCTAATTCTGGCTCGCATAAGTCGGTCGCGTAACGAAGGCAGGAAGCGCGGATCCGCCACATAAATCGTGACCGAAGGCGAGCCCGACGCCGACGTCGGATCAGTTACGAAAACATTCGCGGGTACAAATTATGCGGCATTAGCCTGTTACGCGAACTTCAAACTTCAAACGGCAAAAGAAATGGTCGGAATGCCGCGCGGTGTCTCGGCCGGGGCGATCTTCCGGTCTTTAACACCGTCTTGTTCTCCGGATAATTTACTCGCGAGAAGGATCGTAAACAGCGCGGGGTTGGCGATTTTCGCCGGAGGAAAAGAGATTCGTAGCGCGCGCGATCGCGATCACTTCAAAGCGACGCGCGAACACAAACGGAGTTGGCTCGTTTCTCGGAACGCTTTACGAACCGTCGCTCGTCGCGACGACTTTGCTCGCTTCATTTGCTGGATTTAGAATGAATTATCGCGGTATTAACATTGCACCAAACGAATAACCCTTTCTCGGATGATAAACGGCGCAACCTATCCCACCGGGCACGTTCTCCTCCCTCTTCTACCGTTTCCTCTCGCCCCCTTTAATCGTAAAACGATTAAAAGAGATCCTAAGCCAGCTCCGTATGGCGTCCCAGTATCTCGAGCAACATCCTAAACATCGACGAGAATTTTTTATTTCGTCGTCGCCTGTCGACCTCCTTCCTTCGAACGGATCTCCGCGCAGGATCGAAGATTAAAAACAACGTTTAGAACGGAACGACGGAAACTGGCAGGAACGGAGAATCGGAAATCGTCTAGAGTCTAGACGATAGAATCACCGGTCTCGTCGATTTCGCTATCCTCGAAAGTGCTCAACCATCGATTCCGTTTATTTCTAGACCTCCCGCACATTCGAAAAGCGTACTCGTGCAAAGATAGGAACGACGATCCCTATCTAACCGGTCGGTTCCACTCGAGAAGCGGTGGTTACGTCGATCTCTTGGCGGACACGGCGCGAACTTCGGCTGCTCGATCGACGAGCGTCAACCGGTCTGTTCGCGTCGTTTTTCGGTCTAAAAGAAACAACCGTTTCGCGCCGCGAAACAATCGTTCGTCCTCGACGCTTCGGAAACCATCCACTTTAGTCCAAGATCGAAACGGTCCGAGAAAATAAATGGAAAACGGGTCGAACGAAAATAGCCTCGACTCGAGGGAGACTCTAACGAAACGCGAACTAAACCTGATACGCGAACGCAAAATCGATACAACGTCAACGACAGAAGTCCTACGGCTCGCTTCCTCGGTTTTGCCAGCTTTTCGTCTGTCGATTCGCGCTGAAATTTGCTGTTCCAAACTTTCGCGTTCACGCCGACACGGGTTGGAAATTTCATCGGCGACTAGATTCGCGATAAAACGAACATGGTCCACGCGAAGCTGATTCTTCCGAGATCGTGGTTCGATATTTCGACGGAATAGCAATTACCTCGAGTAATTCGTACGCTCGAAGAGCCGACGCGTATCAAAGGGTTAACGATGACGGTAGGGAGTTCTCGTTCGAGTTTCGCGATTCTCGAGAAAAATCTCCTACCAAGGACTTCCGTTCTTTCCTTCGTCCTCTCGTATCTCCTCCATTCTTTCCTCTTCCCTTCGATGTTGTCTCGAATATCGTTTACTCGACTTACGTCGCTGAAACGCTGAATCGATAAGCGGGATAGACCGTTTTCTACGTGTTCCTCGACTCGTCCTCTTTATCCGCGTTCGCTTATCTCGCTGTTCCGTGTTCGCCGAAACTTTGCGCACGAACGGATAGTCGCGAACGCAACGTCTAAGCAGATTTTACCGCGGTAAACCACGAATCGCGGTTCCGGCGAATACGTCAGCTCGCGTATTAAGTTGTCTCGAGTAGAATACTCCTGACGCTACGATAAATCGTCGGAAATCGTTCTACGCAACGATCTTTTCCAATGATAAATCCTTACAAGTTCGTTATACGGTCGGAACATCGATCGTCCTGCGTCACCGTGTATAGCGCGTCGTTCAAAAAAGAATACGGTACGTGGCTAAAGGGATTAGAATCGTACGCGTACCTACTCGATCTTCGACGAACAGCGTTCCATCGATTCGTTGCGTTCGGTTTAAGAATGTTCCGTGATCGAATCGAGGGGATTTTTCGTCTCGAGAAATTCTGATAAACGATAACGAATCGTTTTTTCCGTCGTAGATTTAGCATTTAACGATCGAGTATCGTGCGATTTCTCGAGAAAATACGCAGGAAACGGCGATCAAGGAACCTGGACGAGTTTCACCGTTCACCGATCGTAAAATCGGCTCGCGAATAACGCGACGAAACCGTGTCTCGGCATCGGACGAAAACGAAATCGTTCCGATTCGATAGAAATCGCAGCGATTCGGGATCGTTTCGTTCGCGAGACTGTCCAGACACGAACGAAGATTACGAGATGGATTCGCGAGTCGTAACGGTGGCAGACGCATTAGGGTGGTACCGCGACGCGCATAAATTTCTCGCGCGGAAGAGCAGAGAAACGGTTTTTAGGAGACGCGAGTAAGCCGTACCTTATAAACGAGAGGCAGATAAGAGCTGCCGTGACTAATGCGAGACGCGCTCGATTATTCACGGTATGTTTACCGACGAGACGTCGACGCGGTACTCGGCTAGCGACCGTGGACGCCAGTCTCGAAAACTCTCGTCCAAATCACCGAATTTACGATTCTCGCAACGACCGTTGCGACCGTCGAGAATCCGAAGCTTTTCCGATACAGCTGCTATCTATCCTGGAAACGATACTTTCGAGGCTCCGTCAACGGCTGAGAAGATTTACTCGCGTCCAACGAAACTGGCTACTTTGCCTTCTCGTCGATTGTTCGTCCGTATCGCGCGCGAATGTATCGTCGTGTTTCGCGATCCGGGGATATCCGCCGGTAGGTTCGTAAAACGGATTTCACTGGCCGAAATCGAGTATCGTAAAACGCGAAAACGACCCACGAACAAACTGGGCCGCGACTCGGTCGTCACAGGCAATCGTTCGCGAACGATCTACATACGTCGGTCTACGTAACGCGTTAACGCTACTCGAGCTTTATATTTCCAGCGTCGATCGTGGATCACTTTCATAAACGCTGTACGATATCTCGATTAGTAGAGCTAAAAACGCAAAGGGTTCGAGGCAACTTACGGTCCGATTACAGTGTCGTCGTTAGCGATAGCGGAAGGAAAAAAATTTTACAGAAATCCGGAAAGAATTGGTAGGATATTTCGTTAAAAAGATCAGCGATCTACGAGTGTTCTCGAACGAGCGTGGGTTACGACGTCGCGTTAGGAAAGATAAGTTGCCCGGAGGTTTCTTCCTCGAACGTTACCGACCGTTACGTGCGATTCGGATGTTCTTTCTGCCTCGTATTCGCGATATGTTCCAGCTCGGATTCTCGAGCGCGACGGAAACGATCGTCGCGATCGTTTCGCGCGGTACCGCAAACGTCGAATAGTTTCGAATCCGCACAGTGTTATTCGACAAAAGATCGACGTTGCGTTTCTCGATTGGTCCAAGTCGTCTAATCCGATGCGAACTCGATCTAATCCGATAGCCTACTTCGGAGCGTCCAACTTATAATTTCGCCTTCTCTCGAGTCTGCTGCATCGCGTGATCCGGCTCGCGAGAACGATCGTCATCGCGTTCCCTCGTAACCTACCGGTAAAACGGTTCGAATCGAGAGTAACCCGCACCGCGCGAACGTCGATCGAGGCTTTCGCAACCGACCCACACCGTAGAGCGTAGTTGAAACTTCCGCCGATAAACACCGACCGAGTATCGATCTAACGTAGCGTAACTTACCGTCTAATAAAGACTTTGACGGTGACGGGAACAACGATGACAGCAACGACAATGACGACGACGACGATGACGACGACGACGACGTCGACGACGACGACGACGACGACGACGACGACGCCGAGTACGACGGCGACGACGACGGCGACGACGACGACGACGACGGCGACGACGGCGACGACGACTCGCCTACGGCGCCCTCAAAGTTCTCTGAAACAAAACAAATGATTCGTATTGAAAAATCTGAAAGATTCCTAGCTCTCGATCGGATTTTGCCCTTTCGGAGACGGTCGAAAAATCGGCGAAACGTTGAAACGGGTTAGAAGAAGGTTTAACGGCTAAACAATTGACCGACGGAGCGGGAAAACCAGAACGAGCCAACAACGGCGCCAGAGTTATTTATATCGAGACGACCTTTGACGACGTCGACGTGGACACGGACGACGACGCTCAATGAAAATCTTTCGCGCCGTCAACCAGACGCGGAAGAAGACGTTCTCGGTTCGCATGGCGCCACAACGCCACCCTAAATGCCTACCCTTTCGATCGCGCTCTCCCGTTTGCCGATTATTTTAGCCACCGTGTCGCGATCGAAACTTTATCGCGCGAATCTCGTTTCCTCTCGTAACCGCTTCGACCACTGACAGCTATTGCGTAACGACAACGACGAGGAAAACACGCGATTCTCGTCGTTTCTATTTTCGTTCGTGCATCTCGACCGGCAACAAATCCGCTAACCTTATCGAATAATTTTCGAAACTCGAAACTATCCGTTTTCCACTTGCCCGCGATTGCCCGCTTAACCAAAGAAACCCGATCAGTTTCGTTCTTTCGAGCGCTAGTCCGGTCCTTCGAATCCGAGAACGACAAAATGTACGAAAGAGTACAAGTCGAAGAAGGAGATTCTGTTGGATCGTATCGGGAAGGATAAATGTCGCGTCGTTAAGAGTTAACGAGAGAGAAGGGGTGCGTGGAAAGGGGTGGCGTGCCTCGTCAGCGAAAAGCTCGATACTTAATTGAAAGTGCCGACTAAGCGAAGGCTCTCGCTAACGCGCGTCGCGTCATCGCCGTGCCGATCGTTCGCTTCGAATCTGCATCGTCGCGAATCGAGAAGGCGCGTACGGAGCACGATAGGGAAACCGATATTTTCGTAGTCGATCGGCGAGCGCGCGTTGTACTTCGTTCAGCGATTTCCATAGATAACCAATTAATCGGTAACGAACGGCACGTTTTCTGTGCGATAGACGAACGCGTTCGAGACGTATCCGCCAACGATATCTACGCTCTCTCTATTTATAATCGAGAGCAAAGGCGGGATATTAATTATCGAGCTGGCGATTCAGCGTTAACGTCGTGGCTCGCCACGAGCGAGCCGGGGATAATGTCCGTCGTTTGTCACGCCGGCTCAAGCTGACGAGAATCGTCTAGCTCGAATAACGAGCGGCAGTTCGCGTCTTTCGAACCTTTCCTTCTTCGTCCACTCCGCGCCTTGCCTCTATCCTTCTTCTAAATGTCACGGAAATAGGAAAGATCGAACCTTTCCCTTCCAAGGTATTTATCGTAACGCGCTCCGCGTCGATATCGTCCGATTATTTCTTAACGATAAGGTCTCGATGAGTCTGCCGAGGCGAAAGAGTCTCCCCGAGAAAAATAGAGTCGAGAGCGGAAAGTGGCAGCCAGGTAAACGAATGGATAGCGGAGACGAAGAAACCGGTGAAACGGTGAAAACGGAAAGGCGGAAAACCGTGTAAAAGAGAGAAAAAGGGAAGGAAAGCTGCGAGCATCGTACCGATTCACGACGCTAATGCGCAGAGTGTTCTAAAGAACGACGAAACAATGCTGCCACTCCACCGCACCCCGACTCTGATTCTCTTTTTCCGTTACGCTTCCAGCGACGCTCGCGTAATAGGTCATAGTTACCGATTTCTTTCCCTTTCGCGGTAATCTTCTACAACTCGTACGATGTCTTCTTCTGCATCGATCGTTTCACCAGACATTCGATAACGATCGCGACGCTATCGATCTGCCAAGTACATTAACAGGTTACCGTTCGATTCCATAGAGCATCGCCATAGAGAATACGCCCAACGAACGAATGCAAGGATTTAGCTGGTTGTTCGAAATAAATTCGATAAGATAAATAGTGAAGTGATCTTCGCGACTGTAACGTCGACAGCGAGCATTACTCAACGGCTAAAGCACGATATTTTACTAGTCTCTCCTCTGTTTCGATTCGCGCTTGCAGTTTCTTTCGGAGCATCGGTATACCCTTCGAAGACGGAAGTTTCGTTTTCACTTTCCTACTTTCGACGTTTCTCCTTTTAGGAAACGTCACCGCTGTGCGATCTCGCGAAAATCGCGAATTCGATTAGTCGCTAATTTCGAAGCGCGCGACGAGCCCTTCGCGTTTTTTCCACGCGAACACTGTTCAGTCTCGATGGTCGCAAACGAGGGCCAATCGAGCACAAGGACGGAATAGCTAAATCGTCGTCGTGAAAATGATCGCTAGCGACAAGGTTGCGCGTAACGCGCCCAAATGGAATTTCAATAGGTAGAACCGCTGCCCGTTGTCCGCGCGGTACGATCCTCGATCGCGTTCTCCCCAAGGTCGAACGTTTCCTCGATTCCCTGGAATTACGGCCGTTTCCAATTTTCGAGGCGGCCCTCGTCGAACATCTCCGCGAAAAAGACGCGAAAAAGACGCGTAAAACGTTCCGAGCGTGACGCGATTCGACGGCGACCGAGAGGACCCCGTCACGCTCGTTCCTCGACGATCGTTTCGGCTCGGTTTGGACAATGGCCAAGGACGCGTTACTCAATCTCGCGTCGGTAACGAACGTGCTTCGACACGAGGTTACTCGTTTTCGATGCAGCCTCGCGACCAGCGCGAGGCAACCCGACGCGAAGCAACGCCCAGAGGTTAACAATTATGCGCGATTACGCGAGAGGCGAATATTCAGAATCGGTGCACGTACCGTCGACGCGTATCGTCGCGATCGAACCGGTATAAAAGAGGGCTACACCGCTGTTTCGAGCATCAATCGATCGTCAACGGTCTTCCAAGCTTCTCGCATCTCCTCGACAAACTACAACATGAAGTGCATCGCGGTGAGTAAACCCCGTTGAAACTCGTTTACCGTGTACACTCGACGCGATACGGGGCGTTTCGTCGTTCGGGAAATTTTGCCCGGCCGAAACATCGATCGTGTTCGAGCATGGATCGACGAGGCTGCTTTGCTCTCGAATCCGTGCAACTCGCTAACGACGCTTTCTCGGTGATTTCAGGCCGTCGCTCTGCTCGCCCTGTTCGGCGTTGCTCTGGCGAAACCTCTGGAAACGGAATCGCTGGAACCGACTTCGGCGATAGCCGAATCACCCGTGGCCGAAACCGAAAACGCGGCAAGGGACAAGAGAGGATTGCTGGTGGGTGCGGCTTACACCGCTCCCGTGGCCTACAGCGCGTACACCGCTCCGGTTGCCTACACGAACGCCTACAGCTACCCTTACGCGGCCTACTCCGCTTACCCCTACTACGCTGCCGCTTACACCGCGCCCTACTACGTCATTTAGACGCGACCGTCGTCGGGACAGTACGCTTTCGGCACAGGACCACGCGACGACTGCGTCCCGATCTCCGCGCAACGGCTCCAAAAGGAGAGCCGTCCGGACTCGATCGAGATGCACGAACATATTACCCCCCTAACAGCCCATCTACTAACAATCGAACGTGTATCGCTTTTTATACGATAGACTAAACCGTGTAATAAAGTTGGTTGCAAACTACATACATAGAAAAGTGTACGCTTACTCGACCCACGACCGCCTATCCACCGAGATTTACCCTTTCATCCCACGTACCCTCGCTACCGGCGTTTTATCGTAGTCTACGATATTGCATCGATTATTTTTTGCGACTTTCTTGGCTACTAAAAGCTCCTTTTCTTCCCCTTCGAGCATCGGCCGGTAAAAGGCATTTCGGAAACACCATTCTACTTCGTGCTCATCGCGTTCCGTGTTTGGCCGACGTTTTCACGAGAACTCGAAATATCCGTCTCTTTAACGAATGTTTCGAAGGTTCGAACGGACATTTCTCTTTCGTTCGTACTCGCGAATCGTCGTCCCACGCCAGGTAATCGAATCGAGCGACGTTACCTTTAACCCCGGGAAATCGCTTGCGGAAATTATCTCGAAACTTGTTCGCGGTAAAGCGCTTACGAAATGAACGCGAACGATTCGCGCAAGAGTAATTTATCGCGACGCTTTGTTCGACGATCGTAAATCGTCGGCAAAGTTTTACGTTCGTTGCGTAAAATTATCGGCATTGTATTTGGCAAGGTTGACGTCAACGAGTTAACCTCGTCGCTCGAATCACGAACACGAGAAACCTGATAATTCCTTTATTTATTTGCTTTATTTATGTAAGCTGTTACAACGAAGAAATCGGGTGGTTCGTCGACGAGGATGTCTCGTTTACGGCCGTGCCACTCGAAATTCTCTCAGCTCGAGCGTTCGGCGTTGGGGAATCGTATCGCGTATCCTCGTCACGAACGCGGGCATGGGTTGACCACTCCTGGAAATGGCGATGCTTTCTATCCTCGTCGTTCGTGTCTTCGAATTCGTGAACGGTTATGCCTTTGGCACACGTTGGTCGGTTTCCTCGCCTTCATCGACGCCGGTTTATCGGGTTTATCGTTGACGAGAAGGCGTACGCGCGTGCGACGTAGCGCGACGGATTGGAAAGGAAAACTAGCAGGAAGAAGGGCACTTTGGTTAACTCCGCAGTTACGCGCAACGCGCATTTACACCCTCGGCTATTATTCAATCTGCATCGGAGCGTCGCGCGTCTACGCGTCTCCGTCGATAGTCCACCTACATACACGAATATTCATTGGCCGAAATAGCGTGCATGCGTTCGTTCACGGCGAACAACGTTTTCTTTCCTTCGTTAAATATGGCGCCGATATTTCTGAAAAACCATAGACATCGCGCGGTCCGACTTTAAAAAAGTGTTACCCTCGTACGATTACGGATCGCGGTGATCGTCGAAGAAACGCGCGACGAAACTCGAAAATTCACCTCGAAAACTTACTCGACCGCCGATCGAAAGAACTCGCGCTATCTGGCGCGCTCGCGAAAGTAATTACCGTCTCCTCCCCAATATACGTATACGCTCCGACGCTCACGGAGACGCGAACGAGTACGGAAAGAGGCACGATTATTCGCAGCGCCCAGAGAGAGAGAGAGACCGTGTTTCTACGGTTCCGCGAAAAGAGGGTTTCCAGTTCGAGACTTTATGGGAACGGTTGCCGCAAGGGGTATCTCCATTAATCAGGAAACTAACTGTACCGCCAGGCAAATATGCTAGTCAGCTCGGTTTGATTCATCGTCGAGGACTAATTATCCCGCATTTGCGAACGAAACGGGACTTCTGGTAACCGTAATTCGTTTCGTGCAACGTTCGCCAAGGGCCAACCCTCGACGCGATTCGCGCGCACGATCGCGGAACAAACTTTTCGATCGATTTCTCGAATACTCTGCCAAGATAATTCCTCTCGTTCGGCCGTCGACGTTTTCACGAAAGTCTACTTAAACGAGAACGTTGCTTTTCCACGCTTTCCGTCGCGTCGTCGCACTTTCGCTATACACCCAGAACGATCCATGCCCCGTTATCGAAACCGATCAAGCGAAAGCCTGATACGTGGCTCGTCTAACGATGGCGCAAGGAAAATTTGTAGGCACCTGTAACGAGACAGAGAACGCGGTAATTATTTTGCCCGGTAAGATCGCGCGATTCGCTGCTGCGACGGCGAGTAGGAACAGAAGAAACAGTGTTGCGCTATTCGCGCGGAGAATCGAGCGGATCGAGATCGAAAAAACAGGAAGAGGAAAAAAATGGACGGTGCAGTTACGAGGGTGGAATACGATCGAAAGAGAGAAGCGATAATTGCGGAGGGTGAGCGAAATTCGAACGTCGAACGAGAGAGAAGGGGGCGATTCGGCCATAAATCAAAGGACCCTGTTCAATTTGGCGGAGTCGGTGGCCCGCTCCTGCTGCGAATCCAAGCGTTTCCCGCTTTTTTCTCGCGGCCACGACCTCGATCGGGCAGGGGTTCGAAAATCGGTGCGAGCTCGCGGCCTAAGCTCGTTTCACCGATACGATCGATCGATCCAGTCGACGAACGGCGCCGTGCGATTCTCATAAGCGCCGGCGTCGTTCGAACGATCGAAGTTCGACCGAAGGGTCGAAGAAAAAAGGGAACGCATCGACCCGTCCAGAGACGCGAGCGACCTTCGCTCCCTTGCCCTTCGTATTACCCTTTTCTCCGGATTAGCGAAAATCGATTTCTTTCGGTAGCGTTACGGCCACGAAAAACTGAACCGAACCGAAATCGATATCGTGCATAACGCGTTGGCCCTGTTCTTTATCGATGCGCGATGACCGACGACACGCGAGCCTATCCTATCGATTCTACTTTCCACGAATTCGACTCGGTTTCGGTGTTCACAGGTGGTTGCCACCGGTAGTCGAACACGCACGAGACGTTCGACGCGGCGAAATTTTTCTTCGCCTCACGAGATCGCTGTTACTTCGGTGAAACGTATCGAAACGTATCGAAACCTATCGAAACGGGACACGGGATTTTACCGCGAACCGTGCACCGGGCCTAAACACGTCGAAACGCGTTCTAACGACGTCGTTAAATCAACCGGTCGAGTCATTACCAACCGAAGACAGACCTAACGACCAATTTCGAGACACCGTGCACCGAGAATACTCGAGCATCGCGCGACGGACGTCGAATAGCGGCGACTATCCCGACGTCGACGAATCGCGCTAACGAGCGTTTCCCGAACCGACCAGATCCGATTGCTCGAACGTACAAAAGAATTACCGCCGACCAGACACGAACGACACGGTCGAGCGTGTTACGAGTAGGCGCTAGAAAATCAATAGGCAAGTTTATGTGCTAGTATTATTTGAGGTAGCCATCCCCCTCCTACGATCCTCCTACGATCCTACGACAACGCTTTCCTCCGATGCCCGACACGGTGCGGCGCGTCCAAGCGAGCAACGTTAAAAGGGGCATTCCACGCGATTGAAGAGGACAGGACAGGGTAAAAGGTAGGGTAGAACGAACAACTCCCTCGTGACTCGCTCAGGTAACACCCTCGGTTCGAACACCCTCCTATCTCCGCGCGCACGAGAAACCGGAGGAACGACCACGAGTTTTCGCGTTAATCTCGCTGCTCGTCGACGATTATTCGACCTTAACGAGTCGAATCGCGAAACCTGTTCGGGCCAACAGCTCCAACGGCGGAACGATAGAACGGCGAAGCGCGCGTTTCGTTCGCGTTTGCGCGGTCCTGTCGATGCTGGCTTATCGGCGCTATCCGTACCGGTAGCCCGCTCGAACGCGCCACCGACCGAACGAACCTCTCTGTACGATAGTCCGTCGGGCGTCGCGTGCCTTCACCGATGCCACTGAACGACGCGTTAACCTATAAAGCCATTTTTCGACTACGCGCGATCGAATCGCAACTACCGCGTCGAACGGAACGAATTTTACCGGAAACCGTTGGAACGTCAGCGCGATACGGTAACCGCGTTCGCGCAAAGATGGATCGAATTTCTCTCGTAACGGGACGACACGCTGCCTACCTCGTAAATATCGATCTTGGTCTCCCTCGTCGGGGTGCAGTGCTCGCGTCCGATCGAATACAGCTACCACGAATCGAGAAGAAGAGTTCCCTCGTCTGCACCGCCGCGCCGGTACAACCGGGATAACCTTATTCGCTTTACACGGTTTCCGTAGTCGGCGACGATCGAACGATCGAACACGAAAATCGAAGAAAACCGAGAATCATGGACGGTCGAGACGCGACCTCGAAAATCTTCTTCCTTAGCTGGTTGGTTCGTCGTTCGAAACGCACACGTGGTCGGCCGGTGTGCTCTATCCCGAGATAATCACTCGGTGAACGTCGCACGATATCACAGAGATAAAAACGTTTCTTTTCACTGCGAATTATCCTCTCGCGAAAATTTACGCCAAGATACTTTGAACGGCGTGCACTGGTCGAGCGAATCGACGAGCAAACGCGCGCGGACGACGGTTACGTTGTATCGCGAAAATCACAGAATTCGGCCGTTCGCGAAACGCTACATGCAAAAACGGAGTAAACTTACATCGCGTCGTCGAAAAGATTGAAAAAGAAAGAACGAACGAATGGACGCATGTCGGACAAGAAAACGAAGAAGCAAGCTAAGGTAGAGGGAGAGCGAGCTAGAAAGAGAGCACACGCGCGTGAGTGATTGAGAGAGAGAGGGGAGAGAAAGAGAGAGAAAGAGAGAGAGAGAAGAAAAGAAAAGGAAAACGACAGAGGGCGAAGCGAAAGGTAGAAACGAGAAGACGAGCGGGGTGGACGAAACTGATTCGCGATTCGTAACGTACCCCGAAACGAAGGAAAGACGCGACGCGTGTAAAGTAGCACGCACGACTGATCAGCTCGAGGCTCGAGGGAAGTTCGGGGCTGGCGCCTGCGCGATTCTCGCTTCTCCCACTCTCATGGCCGTTTCTCCTCTTCGCCGTCGCGATACCGACTCCCACCCCGTTACGCTCGCTCGTCCTCGCTCGCGGTCAAAGCACCCCCACCACCTCGGCCATCCACCCCTCCAACGATCAGACTATCTCGGGACAATTCGCCGTATCCTCTTACCGGCCAGAGTGCTCCCTTCAACCGACGCGTTAACTCCGTTTACGAGTCTCCTTCCCGCCATACTCCGCTTTTTACCCTTCTTCTATCTTTCTTTTTATTCTCGTTCGCGATTTCGCACGAGCGACGACCCTCTATCGCCTTCGGTGTTCGGCGACCGGCTAAGAAACATAACAGAAAAATCGTAAAATTACGCGGCGAAACGAACGCGTCACGAATCTAATAATACATCCGGATCGTTATCGCGCTCCGAACGATAAAGTTCGAGTCGAATCGTTGCATTCCTGCACAATTACGCGCTGATAAAAATACCAGAATAACCTGTACGGTCATACGCGTATCGCCAAGATACGCCGCGCGATCTTCTTCTTTAGAATTTCGCGCGTACGTCTCGCGGGAACGACACCGAATCGAGACGAAACGATTCGAACGATCGATGGAAGACTAACGAGTACCCGGGTAATCGGTACGAAGCGTAAGGAGCGGAGAGGTCCGTTCGAGCGCGAGAACGCGAGACGAAGGGACGGGAATGCGGTCGAGAAACGTGCCAGATGCCAGACTCGGGGTCTGGATTGATCTCGGCAAAAGAGTAATACTCGACCACCGTAGATTAATGAAAGTTAATCGAGCGCGACCAACGTATCGTTTCGCGAGAACCGATGCGCCGAATATATCGCTCTTGAGAACGACCATCGCGATTACGATCTCGCGCTTATCTCGCATCGAAAAGTATCGAATTATTGCGAAAGAGAAGAAGGAATGGTGGTCTAAAAAACAGCCACCTTGCTTTTCTCAAAGGATGGACTCCCCTTGAACGAAAGGGGATCCGGTCGCTCGAGATAGCGAGGCGGGAAGCTACGAAAATTCTTTTTCGAGAACGCGCTCTTCCGCTGTAACGGTGTATGACCTCCTTACGATTCCTTCGAGTGCCAACGCGTAACGCGACAATCGGACGAGACACGTCGAAATCGATGCTCGTTCATTTTCGAAAGAGCAACAGGAGGTGTCGCGCATCGAGGAAAATTACGTCCCTACTACGGAGGATTACGGAGAAATTTTTTGGCCGCCCCGTTCGTTCGGATGCGTTCGCCTTAAACTCGCGTCCGTTCGTCGGAAGAAAGCGCGCAGAGGCCACCTGCCGCTTATTACGGACAAGAACGACGCCAGCGCTGCCTCCGAAATACCGTCTCGACGGAGATCCTGTTTATTACCGTGACTGCATACCGTGGCTAACGATCCCTAACGTCGTCACGCGTTATTCGACCAGACGCAACGAACGTGCCAGCGCATTCCTACCGTTTCTTTCCTCTTGCTCGTTTTGACGCTTCGTCTCAAATCTTCTCTGTCCGTCGAATCCTGAATCTTGGAAATTTTCGAAATACCCGCGCGCTTCGTTCGCTCGCGCCTCGAGAATGGTTTGCCTCGTGAACGCCGCTCTCTCGCGTTTCGCTCTGCGATGCCAAAATCCTGCATCAGAATTCCCGTTCGACTAACGATAACGAGCTTAACGTAGCTACGATCGAATCATCCGTGGCGGATTCTATTCGTCGGATCATCTTTTTCTCCGTGGAATCGTGTCCACTCTCGAACCGGTTCGATTTCGAGTCGGCTACCGAAGCTCGGAAGATACTTTCCAAACAATCGATAGCGTAACCTTTCGCGGATCCCTTCGTTAAACGGCCGAAGGAATTTTCGCGTCCGCTAGCGCCGTTCGTTGCAGCGATTCGTTAATCGATAAACGGTGTCTCGTATGCTGTCGCAATCCCGATTCTTCGCCGTCTACTCCCCTTCTTGTAACTGTCGCTACTAGTTTCCAGTTAATCGTCGTCGGCGAACCGCTAACGATGTCCGCGTAACACGATCGAGTGGACGCGCACCGACGGAAGCCAAAGGAAACGAACGAAAACCGTGTTACGTAAAAATACGATAAAACAAGATCGGAAGGACGACCTCGAAGGCGGACGGCGAAACGTTTAGCGAATCTCGTCGGGTTAATTACACCGAGTATTCTTCTATCCTGTCCGCGTGGATTTACGCAGCGAATACCTGTTATGTACCCCCCTAGCATTTCACGTTTTGCCCGATTACGCGACCGCCCTTCCACGGTTTTTCGAATCGCAACGCGTCGTTGTACGAACATTTAGGAACCTTTCGTTCGCCGCCTCCGTAATCTTGGACGATAACCAAACACGGACGATGAAAGGAAGCACGGGGCAAGAGGGAAAAGAAGAAACATGGGAGAATCGGAGGCTCGACCGACAAATTCGAGGGTAGGGGTAAAAATCGATGAAGCAAGATGGCGGCATACAGTACCGCAGAGTACCGCAACCTACCTACCACGAGATTATCCTCCGCTGTTACTCCTACCTACCTACCTACCTACCTACCTACCTACCTACCTACCTACCTACCTACCAACCTACCTACCTACCTACCTACCTACCTACCTACCAACCTACCTACCTTTCTACCTACCTACCTACCTACCTTTCTACCTACCTACCTACCTACCTATCTACCTACCTACCTATCTATCTACCTACATACCAATACCAGTTAGACACCAGTTGCAGATATACCCGGTCGGTATCGAGGTAGCTACGAAAGCACCTACACCGTGTGTACCCATTTCCAAACTTACAACGTACAAACATAGATTAACGGTTGTTGCTTGACGAAATTCGCGACGCCAAATTGCCGTTTCACGATCGATGCACGCGTAATGGAGATCGAGCTTTGAATTAGATCGATAAATCGATCAAGATACGATTCTCATCGCTAACTGTCGTAAAGCGACGACGATCGAATTATCCTCGAACGAGTTTCTAGTTGCACCGGCAAGTGTCATTCGCCTTTACGAAGGACGTTTACGACAAAAAGATCAAAGACCGTAAACGCGCACGAGCCTCGATCAGGTTTAACGACGCTTTTCGCGCATACTCGCGACTCGATTCGCCGGACATCCCCTTCTCGTTTGCTCCTAATCGTCTGCTCACCGTCCAACCACTCGCCGTTTCTCTCTACGCTCCGCTAGGAGAAACCGACGACCGCTTAGTCGGAAGGTTCTCTCGGTAGATGAACTTTTCGGTCGACGAGGTAAACGACGCTCTATTATCTTTCGAAGGAAACGAAAGGGAAGAGGGAACGTCGAAACGGAAAAAGAACGCGTGATTTATCGAGTAAAGTCGAAGCTCGAAAGTCGGTGACTCCTCCCAACGGGGTTAACCGTAACTTCTCGCCGGACGGAACGGGGCACGGTCACGCGACGAAACGCGAACATTAAAGCGGAGCTACCGCCTTTCGTTCGGAGCGAAACGTCCCGGATCGGCCGAGCGTTACCTCGACAACCACGAAATCTCGACGAGTGGTCGAGATCTCGACAGCGGGTACGATCGGAGAACGATGTCCGGAGCGGGAAAAGCGTGGGATGCGACGCGCGAAGGTCGCACGACCCGAAAATCCATAACCATCCCCATTACGTTTACCGAGCATCGCGCTTGCGCGATTCCGCCTCGGTATCGAGGAAATGCTATCTTCGTTACGACGCGTTTAACCGTTACCCAGAAAATCGACTCTCGCGTATCTTGTCTCGCCGAAAGAAAAGTCGAAATTCCCAAAACTGCGATACGTCTTAATCGTTAATAGGTCGTTCGATCCGAGTCTCCTATCCGAGACTATCCACCGCTATACGTATTAAAGGGGGTTAGGAACACTCACCGATTCAGGAAGCTACCACGAGTTCCATGTCCCTCGCCTCTGTGATCTCTCTGCAATAAAAAGTCAAGGCGAAACAATATAATTAACGAGATACTCGAAGAACGGCAGAGGCGCGCGCGGAGAACGCGTAATCGTGGCACGAATAGAGGGAAGAAAAGGGGAGAGAAGAGACGAGAAGAGTAGAGAAAGAGTAGGAAAAAGGGGAACGCATCGGTTTTCGCCACCCTTAGTCATCGCGTAGGCGCGTATCGAGCGAAGATTCCGGTTTGTTTCCTGCCTGACGGGATTTAGCCGGCTTTCAAGCGCCTCCCCACCGATACACGGGGGACGTTGTTTTCGCGAACGCGGTTTCTTTCGATCGTTAGGGAGAATTCGAACGAGCTACTTCGCCGAGCAACTCGCACGAGTCTCGTACGGTGTCCTTGCGAAACGATCTTCGTCGAAAATCGTCGCGGCATCGTCGACGAAACCTAACCTAGAGAACGGTCCTGTCGCGAAATCGGCCGAGAGCGAAGGTTCGATTCGAAAGGGGGTACTACCGCGATTCGTGATCACGCGATTTCGAGAGGCTCGCGTAACGTCACCAGCCGGCTATCCCTCTCGCGATAATTATTTAGATTGGCGCGCGTCGAGGGCTCTTTCGCGATTCCCCGTGTACGCGTACAAACGAACCAGCTTACGCTTCGCCTCGTGCACGCTCCCTCGAAAAAGAATCGCGCGTTTCTACGGGAAACGACGAACACCGATGGACCCCGATCTTGTCTCTCGGCGAACAATCAAATTTTTTCTGCGGAGCGACGTTAACGAATCTGTATGCCCGTTCGCGCGAAAACTCGACATGCAAGATATAACGCGAGTCGGCTACTCACTGGCTATACACGACCACGTATAAAAAAGGAGAAGAAGAACAAGAGAGCTTATTAAAAATTGACGAGGTACTTCGAGTAGAGGAAATCGCTTGGCGACAACGGCGATACCGAGCGACGACAGGTGTACCAATCGTCGAACGGAGTAATCGTTTTTTCGCGTCAACGCGATATTCTATCGGAGAGAAAGCGTATAAAGGCACGGAACGGCCGGAAAGAAGCTGTAGTTCGTTTCCTGTCCGGTCTACGCTAAAAAAAAGAACAAAAATATGATCTCGTAATAATAACGACGTTAACCTTTTCGCGATCGCGAATCCGTACAGTGGGCCAATCGCTGCCGACCATCGACTCGATCGAATTACCGGTCGGTTGGGTCGATTTAAGCCAAGATTTACTAATCTTATCGTAAGATTACGATATCGACAGGAAACCGATTAAGCGAAAGCTTCGACGATATCGCGAGAAATCGAGAAAAGTTCGTTGTTTCTCGCGGTTCTACGAAAGCTGTAGATAGACTGTGCCGGTTATCGACGGTCTCGGACAAGGGCTCGCGTTTTCCTGGCAGAACCGTGGAAAGAATGTTCGTCGATGCGGCGCAGAGTATCGTCCAAGTTTTCAACGCGATACCGGCACGTGGCAAGAATTTCCAACGGAACGAGAGAGATTTCGTATTAGCAATTCTGATCACGAGCTCGCGTCGAGCTACGCGAACGCGTCTCGTAAACCGACAAATTTCGTCGAACGAATAACGACCAAACGAAACGCTCGACGATTTTCTTTCGGCTAACACAGAGGGTAGTACAGAGGGTAGAACGATGGTCCATGTCTTTCGTCGAACGTTTATATCGCGAAACACAATTTCTTAACAACGATCGTTAACGGTATAACGCTCTAAATTAATTACTTCGTTAACGTTGCGAACTTTGATCGGTCGAAAATACGTTGGAAAATTATCCGAGTTTTAAGGAAATCAATTTTTTCGACAAACATCGAACAGAGAGTTCGGTTCGGGGCAAAAGTTTGTTCGATATAAAAACGTTTATCGGCGAATCCGCGAAACTTCTTGCTCGGCCGTGTCTGTTGACCGATCGATCGAATCTCGAAGATCGATCCGTGGACGGCCGGTCCTCGTTGCTCGACATCGACGAAAAGGTCGAGCGACGTGCTCTATCGAACGACGCTCGATAAAACGAACGAGCCTGACAACGTTAAACGCGTACGCTCGAACGTACGGACAGGATATACCGGAGACGAACGAGCGATCGTTATTTCGTAAAAGGAGGACAGGAGAGAAAGGACAGTTCCGATACGATCGTAACGCGATCGAGACTCGGGGAATTCCAGCTTCGAGATGACGCGAAACGAAGGAAAGAAATAGGAACGTTAAAAAGAGGCAAAGACGAAAGAAGAGGTGGGAGTGCGAGGGCGACGGGGAGAAAAGCAGAGAGGAGAGGGCTAGTAAGGCAGCAGCGGAGTAGGAGGGAAGAGAAGAGACGTGCACGCGTGCAGATTCGTCGGTTGGACCTAGAGGGTGAATGCCGGTGGCAAGAAGAAAGGTGGATACGGAGGTGAAAGTAGCGAGGATAGAGCTCGGGCCAGAGGGGAGAAACGAAGGGTGACGTTGGCTCGAACCGAGGGGGCGGTAGAGCGAGAGGGTTCGAAACGGTGGATGACGTTGGTCGGGGGCGAAGAAGGAAGGGAAATCGCAACGACGATCAATACTTCGCCACGCCTCGCGCCACCACCTATCTAGCCGGAGCGAAGCTTGACTTTCCCGACCGTTTCGTCTCTCGGTCAAGAATGAAAACCGTCCTCGATATCGTTCGATTCGCCTCGCTTTATTTTCCAACGACCCCGCGATTCGGTAGCGAGCGATCGATCGACCGATTTCCCCGTCGCCGTCGCCTGAGCACTGATGCGCCTCGCCGAATCGAGTTGGACACGGAAAAATTGCCTTTACGCGATCTTCCTCTTCGAAATTCGGAATCACCGGTGACATCGATCGGCCGGAGGCGGCGAATCGAAAGCGCTTTTGGGCTATCGCGTACACGAGGAAACGGTAGGAAGTGGCCGGCCGGGTGGTACACGTGACCCCGTTCCACGGGGTCACGATACGCGACGACTCGAATGCGCGAGATGGCAGCACGCTACGGTCAAACAAAACCTTTCGATACCGTTTTCGTACTTCGACTTCGATACTTGACGCGCACACGCCAACGAACGAAAATTTTCCTTTTCCCTTTTTTTTTCGCGGAAACGCTTCGGAGAGTACGCGCGGGCTTTAATCAAGAGTCCGACATCGAACGCGGCCAACGTTTGCGCCCGACAGTTTTACGAGCACGTTTACTTCTCCAACGACTTCTCGAACGATAACGCGAATTCGATGCGAACGATGCACTTGCACGCTCGAAATAACTCCGGGAGACAACAGTTAGCGCGACGCGTCCCACGAATCGAGGTATCCGTAACGCGCGAAAATCGTCTGTCTCCTCGCGACGAGTTGAGACGAGCGAGTTGCCGCGTGTTCGCGAAAAACTTCACCGATTCCGAGGACGTTGGCCGCGCGCGAATTTCGACGGCTCTAACAACGACCTCCCGCGTCCGAGCAATGTCTAGGTTCTTTCGTACGCGGGGAAAATCCAACCGAAAGATACGAACCGTCTGTCGAGCCGCTAAGAAATTTTTGCGCGCGACGCCACGCCCACCTTCTATCGAATCGGTGAACGACGACCGACCGGTGTACACTCGATGTTTACGAACCCGAGTTTCGATGGCCGTGATCAGTCGCGACGTCAGAGAAATAAGGAAATTTAAAGAAATACTGGAGGAAAACGCGTGGCGCGCGCTGCTCGCCGACGCAACGCGCGTAAACGGTCCTGCGGCATCGTGTCTCGTCGCGACGGCGAGCGGTCGTGACGCGCGCGAAAAACCATCGAAAAAACACCGTATCGCTTCGGAAACATGACCGCGCGGTCAAATCCGATACGTTGCGTGGGCTGTCCGCGAAACTGTTCGGTACGCGTGGACTCGTCGACGCGCGTCGGCCAACTCCGATCGAACCTTGACAGGTTAACCGATTCCAGTCCGCGAACGAACGCTTTTAGCCGACGAACGTCGTCCGTCAATCCGCTTGTTCGGAGCGAAAGTTATTTTTCGGAGGTTCGAGAATCGCCGAAACGATCGGTGGTCACGAACAAGTGGCCGACTCGAAAATAACGAGAAAGAGAGAGAGAGAGAGAGAGAGAGAGAAGCGATGCGACCAGTCCAGACGCGGCGCGTTAACCCGGTAAACACGGTTCCAGCTACGTAATAGCTTATAACGGTGATATCGCGAAAGGTTGCGGTTTTTCCGCCTACAAAATTTTTCTCCGATAAAATTTCGGCAAAGGAAAAATAACGAAGAGGAGCAACGAGAAACCGATTAAATCGAATAGAGTAGAAACGTTTGGCGAACGAACGAGGAAAATGCGAAGGAAGGGCGAGGAGAATGAGAGAAAAACAGAACGCAGCAGAAAGCGGAGACGAGCGACAGCCAGAGCAACGGGACAGTCGGAGAAATCGGAGAACGGAAGGTCGGATCAGAGGTTAACCTGTCGTTTGACGGAACGACGCGACGATTCGACCGTGAATTCTCGCGGACACGATGTTTCGGACGGACATTATATAAGTAAATCGGAGTAACTCACCTCGAGTGGCGAATGCGTGATACTCGAACGCGATGGCGGTGAGCGGCGAGCAGAATTCGCCGCGAGTTCAACCGATTCACCGTCTTCCGCACCAAAAGATTTTAAAATTTATCACGAAAACATGATCGGGTAACTTGGAAAGAACGGGTAAGGAGGAAGCTCACTCTCGAAGCACCAACACTCGATGACGTCATTCCACCAGCGGCAACATGGAGCCCGAAACGCGATAGGACGCGGGTTCGAGACTCGAGAAGCTCGAGCGAGGTCGCGCACGTTCCAAGCTGTCTCTCGAATTAACCTCGAATCGTTGCGTCGATCGCGTAATCGCCGCCGCGACGCGAACCGCTCGATCGCGACCTACGACCAACCACGATCGTTTCCTCGATTCTTCGTTCTCGTTCGTCCTCCTCGTTCGACGTTTCCTACTCTCGAAACTCTGCGAGCCACCGTCCGCGACTACGATTGCTTTTACGTTCCCTTTTACACGTGATTTCCGAGAGAACGCTAACAGAGGGCGGTCGCACGCGCGTGCTCCGCGACTGCGATTCCTTCACTGCGGCTAACCACCAGAGAGATTCGTGATCGAAGCTGCGCGTCGCGATACTCGCTCCGTTTCTCGTCCAGGGGACCAAGGGACGTAGTAGTCCGAGCCGAACAGACCCGACGCCAGTCGTGCCGATTCGTGGCCTGTCGCGAGAATTCGTGAGGAGTCGTGCCGTCTCGGCTACTCTCGACGATGCCACCCGTCACCCGCCGTTCTCCTTTATTCCTAACCTCGCTTTCGCGCTAAACGCTCTACGTTCCTGCTTCTTTCCTTCCTCTCGCGTTCGACGTTTCCTTCCCGTTAAGTTTGCGCACGGCGGCCGATCTTTTCGATACCGTTCGGACTCGCGCGCTCCCTCGCCGACCTCCTTTTCCTTCGTTACCTTCGAGCCGACTAAACCGGACCGATCGACTCGTTGTTCCGTTCGCCCACTTTACTCGCCCTTCCACCGCGCGAGACGCGATCGCGCCACAACCGAAATAATCGCTTCCTCGACCGATCTACCCGTCGCCGCGCCGCTCTTTGCGTCATTTCGACGGGTCGTTCCGCTTTTCCGTGACGCGGCGGCACGGTTAATTCGCGTTTTCGACCGCGAACTCGTCGACCAGAGAAACGAAAATGCCGACGGCTACCTACGTGTCTCGAATCAATCAGATCGACGCGGCTCAATTGGACGAGGAAATTTATAAAGTGTTGCGGAACCAAGCGAAAGAGATTACCAAGTATCAACCGATCGAAAAGATCGATCGATGGCAACCAGAGATCGACGCTCTTCTCCGCTATCTGGTATGGTACTTTTCGTTGCGACGAGGAAATTCGACCTTTGGCCAGCAACTGCTCGATTTGCGTTACGAGAACATCACCGGTACAAAGTCCGTTCTCTACTTGATTTCGACGATCGTCCCGGCGTACGCGCGAGATAAGCTCGCCAACACCGACGTCGATCGAAATTTCAAGACCGCGTTCGATCGTATCGCGAACGTCGCGAGATTGCTCGAGTTGATCAACTTGCTGGTGTTTCTGCATCGTGGAACGCAACCTCGCCTCGTCGAGTATCTGTTGGGGATAGCAAACAGTTCGTCGACCGTTCACAAGCCCAGGAGCATCGGATACTCGTACATGACGAGGGAACTGCTCTGGCACGGTTTAACGGAATTGTTCACCACCGGCTTACCCATGCTCAATTTCCATTACCTGAAGCACACGGCGAAGAAGCTCTTCGCGGGTACGAGCAATCGCGCCAACCTACGACGTTCTTTCCCGGCGATGAACCGATCGACCAAGTGCTCTTATTGCGGCGACGCTCCGATCTTGCCGGTTCACGCCGGCTGCGAACATCTCTTTTGCTACTATTGTCTGAAGGCCCATTTCGTCGCGACGCGCGACTTTCAGTGTCCCGAATGCGACACCAGACTCTACGTACAAGACATGAAAACGTACCGATCGAGTTTTCCGAGTTTGCCCGCCGAACCGGAAACCAGTTGAACCGAATTAGACTTTGTTCGGCCGTCTTCTTTCTTTCGTTTTCATCGTTTCTCGATTATTCGACCACGTTTAAACTGTTCCGCGCGACGATTAACGCGAATCTACCTTCGTGTCCTCGTCTTCTTTGTACAACATTTTGCGCCTGTGTATTCAGTTTTGTTTTATTAAAAAATAGCAATACAAAAATTTTCTTTATTCACTTTGATACAAGGTTTCGATCTTATTTCTTTACTCGGCGTTTCCTTCGACACGAACGACGATGGAACGATTACGAGATACGTGCGTCGTTCGTCGAAATACCCAACGATTACCGTATAAAAATATCATTCCGCATCGTAGTAAAACGCTTTCCCTTTCGTGCATTCGACGCGATACGCGCTCCTTTTTTTCTTTTTCACCTTTTTAAATACAGTATTATCCTATATACAGATCGGTCGAATGATCCATTCGTCGAGTCGTTTCGCTTGCTCGATGGGCGGATACGTCCTTTCGATCGTCTTACGACGAATTCGAACGCGCGCTATAAACGCGTATAGCCATTCTGGAATGTTTTCGTTTCATCTCGTTCTTGTCCTTTTTATTATTTCTTCGCTTCGATCGTTTCTTTCAGCTTTACGGAAACGATCGCCTCGTTGTTCCGAAAACGTACTTTACGCGCCGTTCGATACGATTAGCCGAGACGCACGATATTTCGACGATCTCGCGGACACCGAACAAAATCGTATCGAATTCTCTTCCCGTCTTTTCTTCTTTGCGTGTTTATTTTTCGGCAAGTACGGTCAACGCGGCTCGTCGTTCGGAAACGTATCGAATACGTCGATTCGAAACTGGGACGCGACTTTCGCGAAGGAAACAGATTCGTCGAGAACGCGTTACCGTCGGTATCGTTTCAACGATCGTTATTTATCGTTATTCTTTTACTCCGTCCATGAGAGCATACTCGAGAGAAGCACGTTCGGTCAGTCGAGCTATTTCAACGGATAGTTGCTGCATCCTCGTTCTTCCCAAATTTCTCTCTTCCTCCGTGTCGGTCGAGTCGCGATTTTCCCTTCGTTCTGTTCTACGAACAGAAAAAACCTGATCGGCGACAAAGAGGAAGAGAGAGAAACAAGTTGGCAGAAAAAGCGCGATACGCAACGCGTCGGGAAAAACACGGAACGAACGGTCCTGATGCTTTCGGATCGTACCGTAATCGTGACGGTTGAAGCGCTAGGCATCGAAAATTTCGTTGTCGCGTCCTAGTCTCTTTTATCGTTTAATTCTAATCTCTGTAACAACTAGTTGATTCGCAACGTCGCGCGAAATACCGGCTGAAATTTCGCGCAATTTTGCGGATAGGAACATCGAAGAACAGCACGACGCGTCGATTCGAAAAATCGAGTTCCGTACGATCGTGCGAGAACTCGCGTCGAAAGAAATTTTGCGCCCATCGATCAAGCTTCGTCTCGCGAATAACGAATCAGCGACGCTTTTGCGACGTTGCATCGCGAAAACGAAAAACGAGAAAACGAGAACGATAATGTTCCTTACGAAGGTAACGACAAAGTGGAAAACGCGTTCGCGGTCCGATCGGTGGGACGATCGAACAACGAATCGTTCGAAGCTAGTTAATTAGTCCTTTCGTTTATTCGAAGAAACGATTATATCGGTTAACCGTGAAACACGAACACGAGGAACAGGGACGATCGGACACAGTCTTGTAATATATCCCACGTATACTCACGCGCGCACACATACATATACAATAATAGGTACACACAAGCGGATAACGCGACACGTAGAACCACCTTTTTTTCTTTTCCCAACATTCTAATATAACGATCGTTATCGAGCACGGGGCGATCGCGCGGTACCGAACGAAAATAATATACGCTCGAAAAGGCTCGATAAATTTCTATCGGAACTTTTAGCGGTTAAATTCTCGGCATCGTCGACCGAGACGGTGTTACGATATCCTACCGTGGACCCATGTTCGATCACCCTACGTCGAACGCTTCCGTTTCGGTCGTGCTCGCGAGAGAAAGAAAAAAAATTGGTTTAAAACGTTAATAATTTATATCGAGCGATTACCTTACCACCGTAAAACCGTTAACGCGTAAACGGACCAAGAAAACTCGTGCATGCAGCTTGATCCGACAAAAGTATCTCTCGGCTCAACGATTCCCCGCGTGATCGTATCGAGTGCTCGGATTCGAAAGAAACAAAAAAAAAAGTGAGGGGAAAGAAAAAGAAAACGTAAGAAAATCACGATGCACCCGAAATATCGATCGACTGTCTGGCGTAAACGCGCTCTAAACCAACCGCGCGAGTTGAGCTCGAATCGCGCTTTCGAAGCAGCAAACTCGAACATTCGACGCGCGTTCGGCGTCCCTCGCGAATCAATAATAAATACTTTGTTATTTTGTAAAACTCGAAAACGGAGCCGCGAACACTCGCAAGCCGACTCGCTGTTCGATTCTGCCGCGCTTTCTACTCTTCTCCTTTTCCTTTCTTCTCTTCGCGTCTCACCGAATTTCGAGCTTAGTCGAGATAAATATTTGAACTTCGCTAAGGCGAAAGGCCGCCGATCGCGCGGACGCGTTTGTCGCGTTTTCGTTGCAACGATCGAATCGTTGTCCATTCATCGATTTCTTCTACATATACGCCGTTCGCGATTCACCAAGTGCTCGCCGTTACGTAAACGCGCGCGAAGCGACGAAGGAAGTCATCGAACCGCCGAGTATCGTGCGACGGATTGAAAGACAATTTAGCAACGCAAGAAAACGTTAACGAAACTAAATTAGCAATAACGAGTTCCTTAACCTAAGGCACCTACCGGCTGCGCGAATCGAGGACTGTGGAATGAAGAAAAAAAATTAAAAAAAAAAAAAAAAAAATAACAGATATAGACGGTCCTCGTTCACGATAAACAATCAATCGGGCTAATTCTTCGATGCCTGGAATCGCAAATTCAACGCGTCGATTTTATCGTCGAGTCGGCGAAATAAGCCGCGCAACACGATCTCGGTTTTCTCGCGATCTTCATCGTTTCGGAACGTCGCTATCTTCCGCGCAAACGATCCACAACGCGAGCATTAAGTACAACGCGATCCTGTTCAAGTCCGTTGCAACGATTCTCTTCGAACATCACGAGACTCACTACATTTTTTCGGCTCTTTTTACCATCTGCTGTCCAAATTACATTTTTCCATCGGCGCCGAGGCGATACCGGCGGTGGACGTCTTGCGTTCCGCGCCAGGAGCGGCGCTTCCGCAGAACGGACTGGTTCGTTTGTTCATTTCTGAAAAGGAAACGGAGCGAATCGAGTCATTAACCGTCGCGCGAAACAAGAGAGAGAGAGAGAGAGAGAGAGAGAGAAAGATAAGAAAAAAGAAAGAATGAACTTTGAGCATGAAACGCGATCCAGCTTACGTACCAGCGATCAACAGCATTATTTTGCGCCTCGCGCCCCAAGCGGATATCCCCATTTCGCAGAGATCTTTCTCCGTTAGCGAGGGAAACGTAGCCATGTCCACTTCGTGAGACGTGAACAGGCCTAGCAAACAGAAAACGAGCAACGTGGGTCGGGGACGGATAGGCAAAAGCGAAGGAACGTCGTGGTGACGCGTTATAACGATTTCACTCACGAATATATTTCTCCAGTCCGACGTTGGTCAACATGCTGGTCAAGTCGTCGTAGCGATGAGACGTAATCCTGTTCAGATGCGAAGTAGGCGTGTGTTCCACGTAGTTGGAGGTCACGCCGATCTGTCCAACGCGATCTTTGCCGGAACCGATTCCGAAGTCGACCTCTTTGCCGAAAACCGGCGTCGTTGGTTCCTTCCACGGGTCGGAAGGATGAGAAGCGGTCGTCAGCTCCTGTAAACGAGACGCGAATGTAACGTTCGTAGAGTATTCGTTTACGACGCGAGCGGAGCGGCTCACTTTGTTCAAGTCGGTCGTGCCGATCGGAGGAATGGATTGACTGAGACCGTAACCGGACCAAGCGGACGTGGGAACGCGATACTCGTTGAAGCTCGGTTTCGATTGAATCGCTTTCGCCGCCAATATCTTCTTCTGTTCGTAATCGAACGGTGCAAAATTTTGCTGCACGGCCATTTCCAGCGACTTCTTTTCGCAACCTGGCGCGCGTCGATCGGCGACCGACAAATCGGACAGCATGCTGCACAGATCTGTAAGAGAGCAAACGCTCGTGTGACACGGGTCGTTTTAAGATGGTCGGTTAGGAAAAGGGCGACGATTCTTACCCAAATTGGGACTGGTCTCGACGGGATTGACCGGAGACACGTTACGCGGACTGATCGCTGGACTAGACAGAGAGCTGGATACGCTGCTCAACGAGGAGTAAGCTGCAATCGAGAATCGAACGGTTAGGTGACGAAAGGAAACGGCGTTAGCGGCGATGATTCGAAACGAGACTTACTGCTGCCTTCTTTGCTGTCCGGTAAGGAGCTACCGTTCGGTCCGTGAATACCGTGAAAGCCCGCAGACGAGTTGGAGCGAAGTTGACCCATACCGGTGAACCCGTGGTTCGTCGATCCGTGAGAATGAGTCGGCATCGCGTTGTTGTACAACACGTGCTGCGTAGTCAGCAGATGATTAAGGTGCGGATACGGGTAAGCGTGATGAAGCGGAATCGACGAAAACATGGACGGTATCGTCGACAAGCCCCAATGAGGCGATAAACCCATCGGATTCGGCGAATGAGACATCGGGGACACGCAGTACGGAGGATTTTGCGTGTTTATCGTCAAGATGTTCGACAAGCTGTCCGATAGATTGCCGACCAGATTGTTGTTGGTAGCTGCGCGAGTGGTATCGTTACGATCGTTAAGCCTCGTGCACCGTGAAAAGAACGAAAACAACGAAAGAGGAAGAAAGGCGACGGAAGGAGACCTACCTGATCCGTTGCTGCCGTTTCCTTGAAAAACGTTCTCCGCGTTCGGGATATGATACGTGGCAGGTATCTCCGCGTGCACTCTTGGCTCGTCCAGTCCCAACAGCTGTTTTCTCGCCTCGTAAACGTTACTGGCGTTTCGTTCGATTCCCTTCACGATCACCGACAACGTGCTCTGCTTCGGTTTGTGCCTCACGTTTATGAACACGTCCAACGATCGCATCAGCTGCGAGATGTTTTCCGTGTCGACGCACGACACCGAGTCCTCGGGAAGGTCGAACATCAGAACCAGAGGCAGCGAGCCCTGTACGCGATCGAACGGAAATAGCGTGAAAATAGCGTGAAAATATCGTGAAAGTTACCATGAATATCATGAAACTTACCACCAACTGTTGCCGTGCCAGGTAGACGTTGTGAATGCCACCGGTGATAGTCACGTTGCTCTTCTTCAGGCTAGGAATATTTGGATCGCCGGCATCGGGGAACATTATTTGAGTACCGGTGCGCTGCATGATCATCTTGAGATTACTGCTCTGCTTTCCAAGGACGATGCTGTGATGCTGCGGCGATATCTCCATCGTCATTTGTACTTGTATTTGACTCTGAAACGACGAAACGCGCGTAACGAGGATCTACGCGCGAAACACGAGATACAGGTAGGTACGCTTACAGCTAGGTTTTGGCACATGTAGTGAATCAGCAAGACGGTCGCCTCCTTCACTTGAGACACTTCCCATTCGCAACCTTTCACCACTACCAGTGTAGCGTGCAATTTCGGTCTGGTGCGAAACATCACTTGAACGTTGTACTTCTCTTGGATCTTGATCATGTACGGCGAAGTGGAATCCGGCACGGTTTGCGACGAGCCCATGATCGGCAACTCGAACGAGAAGATCAGAGCCGTGAGATTCTGAAAGGGCCAAGAGAAATCGGACCGTAGATCGTGCACGTTCGAACGACGCGTTCCCGTCTTCGAACTTACCCTGATTCGAGCACGGGCACGTTCGACGCCCTCCATCTCCCCGGCGATCGACACCTGATTACTCTTCTCCTGATGATTGCTTCGATTACTGTCCGGGAAATGAATATGACATCCGGTTTCCTCCATCACCCGTTTGATCGTCAGACCACCCTTGCCTATGATGTGCGAATGATCGGTGTATCCAACTTCCAGCTTCATGGTTACTCTGTTGCTCTGCTGTAACGGAGAACGACGCGAACAACGCGTCGGTTCAGTACGATTCGAGGCGAACTCGCGGAACGTCCGCGACGCAACGGAACCGTTACATTCTCTCTCGTTATTTCGCTTACGCGAGACGCTCGTGATCCACCGATCGAGTCGTCGAATCGAGTCTATCCAGAGCGTTACGTAATAAAAGGTGCGCTCGCGATATCGCTCGGCGTTCCGCCTATGCAACTCGCCGCGACGAAGCGAACGCGTGCACGAATCGAACGGAATAGAGTCGCGGGTAGGTGAGCGGTCGTAATCGACGAAACGGCCAGACGGTAACGAACCGGTACGATCGGTTTTCTATCGTTTCCTTTTCGTAGCGAGCCGAGAAACGGTAGACGAAAAGAGAAAGAGAAGAGCAAGCTAGGAAGGAGCGATTCGCGCGAACGATGGACGTCGCGTCGGAGATAACGGTACGCGGCAAGCGAATCGGCCGATCGGTAAACGCGAGCCGGACGGGCTGAACGTCTCGCTTTCGTAGCGGAGAATTCGCGTATAAATAGAATAGCCTCTCGCAATGCGTGGTCGCGCGATCTAAACGTCTAAACGTCGAAACGTCGTGTCGGTGAACGTATCGAGTTTATATGATCGAACGGCGTGGCTCGACGAATCGTTGGTTGTTCCTCGATAAAAGACGAGCGGGCGAGCACGTAAGCGCGCCACGTAACGCATAATTTGTCGCGAGGCGAAAAGACCAGTTGTAGGAAATATCGATACCGCGATATCGATCGTTGTCTCGTATCGTTACGAAGACGGCGGTACGCGTGAAACGCTTTATCGACCGACTCGAGGAATTATCTTCGATAAAGAGTAGCGCAAAATGTTTGCGCGACACGCGGAGCCGATCAATTCGGTACGCTGAAAGTCGAAAGCCGATCGACGAGGTCACAGCTAATCTCGCTGTTCGCGGAATGACGTAACGTTTCGGTAAAAAGCAGCGAATCGGCTGCCCGTGACTCCGGTCGCTCGATCGCTACCTTATCTCTCCGTTTCTCTCTCGTGGATTCGCGGTTTTTTTTATCTTCCTTTGTTTAATCTTTCTCGCGAACGTTTCTCGCGATCCATCGGAACGAAAATGAGAACGGAGATCGGTGGAGAAAACAAGGAGAAAACGACGCGAAGAAAAAGAACGCGGTGACCGCTTACCCTCGTGTCCAAAATTTCCATTATCTTCTCCTTCGCAGCTCGCACGTCATCCGGTCGACCCGCGACCTTTATATGCGGATCTGTAAAACAACGAGCACACAAATTATGCAACGTCGCGACGATGCGTACTTTAATCTTTCGATTAGTAACGAGTAACGAGTACATCGAGGGAACGCGATCGACGGAGAAGCTCGTACGAGCGATTTAATATTCTTCGAGCGTGTCCTACTACGGTCTTTCGAGCGTCATTTCTTCCTGGCTACGGAAACGTTCGAAACTCGCGGACAATGACGCGTCCTCGCTGAAACGTAATTAATTATCGGTCGATTAGGTTCCGATTTCGCAATCGGAACGAGCGCGACGCGTCGCGTGGTCGCGAATAAAAAACGAAGAAACGGAAGCAGAAGCGAAGCTATTAATTCGAGTTCGGTGCACGAGTCGTACCGAATCGATCGAAAAAGCAGGAAATCGAACGTTGAAAAAGATTTCGTAATCGATCTCGAAGAAGGAAGGAAAGCGGCGAGGCAAGGTAAGGCGACTCGTTGCAGCTCGACTCGCTCTTTCTACCGCGTAAATATTTAGCGAGCGATTCCGCGAATTCGCCGCGCCTTTTATCGCCGCGATATCGCGAACGAATTTTCGGATCATGGCCGTATCGCGGAACGATCGACGCGTACCGTGAATTCGCGTAAAAATACCGAGACTAGGTAGAAAAACGGACGAGTACGTAGTCGGTTGCCAAGAGGAAAAAAACCTCGTCCCAATGAAAAGTTTCACCCAGAAATAGACAGAGTGCCACCTCCGCTAATATCCCCGTCGCGTTCTCTTTCGGCAAAGATAACGCGAAACGATCGACAGATTCGATCGCGAATACGAATCATCGAGTCCAAGCAGTACAGCCATTTTTGGCAGGCGCGATTCTCGGATACGCGATACCGACAAATTTCCTTCTTCGCCTCGAACTGTCGTCGCGTTGCTCGAATCGATGTCGGACATATCCAAGTTGGAAAAGATCGATATTCCTCGTTGTTGCTCGGTTACAGCACCGCCCACGGTACTCGTTTGTACGCGATACAAGCGATGCCGCGTACCGCGAAACAGCTTTCGTAACGCTGAAATTTCGCCAAATTTTCCTTCCCGTTTAATATCGAAATACCAAACATGTCCGTTCGTTCGTCGATTTTGGCTCGACCGTTCCGTATTTGTCGCCGAAAATTGCGATCCCTCCTTCTCCGATGCACTTGGCATTTTTCGAGAGCGCGTTTATCGGTTGGTCGATCGGACAAACGAATCGAAACGAAACGGAACGTAGAATTTTCTAATCGGATGCCGCTAAGCAGATATCACCCGTTGGCCTCGCGTCGTCCCGCGTGCAATCTTTCCAGCTGTGCACGGTACTTTTACGCTTTCGTCGAGTTAAACTCGAACGAGCAAAATGTCGCGAAAAGTCCGGAAGAAACAACGATCCAGCGATACGATGGGATCGAGCGAAGGTCGCGACCGACCTTCCAACGGTTTGCAGCGGAATAATTCCATCGTCGCGCGTCATCGCGGCTGACCCCGTGCACGAATCGCGACGAACACGCGTTGCTCGAACGAATCGGAAGCCGGTAATCGAACGATTCGCGCGTCCAAATAGATTCGTCGGAGAATGGCATTCGATGGTCAACGGTTGGCGTTCGACGGAAACGAAACGCGTCTCTCGCTCGAAAGGACAACACCGACAGGCGAACGAGTTTCGACACGCGAACAAGGTAGAAAATCCGTGGGAGGTTAGACTCTCGGGAAACTATTTATACCCGATTACGCGCGACTCGTCACGCACAAACGATTCGTCGGTCGAAAGAGAAAGAGCGCGAAGGAAGCAAAAGCAATGGCAAATACGAAAGAAAAACCGAAAGAGAAGTCGAAAGAGAGAAGTCGTCGGCGGCGGCGGCGGCGACGGCGAAGGTGGGACGAGGAGGCGAGAGGAGGTGAAACGAGGCACGCAACAGCTGTTCAGGTCACGAGGAAGGAATGAATCACCGAAAAGTTTCCACGGCGAGCTGAACGCGAGAAAAGGCCAACGAGTGAAGCGCCGACCGATCGGTCAGTCGACGAAACCTTTCCACTCGACGCTGCACGATCTCGTCGCACGATTACGATTCGTCGCGCGAATCGCCGAGCGAATCGCCGAAGGTTCGCGCAGATAAGACGGGAAAGGAGCGAATTTCGTTCCGACGGCCGAAGCCGGTCTACGCCGTTTTACTTTGCCGATACGCCCTGCTGCGCCGAAGCAAGCACGCGAGTCGTTTCGTAATCACTTTCGATTAATAGGTGCGCTCTAATTATCGAGCCTACGTTCGGAAAGGAGTCGTCGTTGCGCGAAACGCTGTTTCCTCGACGCGTCGTCGAGCGAATTCGTTCGAGCACGGAAGAAAGTTTACGGCGAGTTTACAGCGATCGGTCTGCCAGTTGGAACGCAAAAGCGCGTACGCGACAGAAGAATTTGCGTAGACGAGCTGCAAATAGACGTCGCGAGAGAATACGCGATACCGGCGCGACGTCAGCTGGCGAGCCAAGCCGACGCGGTTCACCCGATACTGACGTAATCGTCGTACCGTGCCTACGTAACGAGATTCCGTTCCGTTCCGTTCCGTTCGGTCAGAATCCGATTCGATCCGATTCTCGAGATCGAGGAACGAGAAAGCCGACGTAAACGAACAGAAGGAGAAAACTCGAGGCGAGTCAGGAAACGTAGCTGCTCGGCCCCGTCACCCAAGGTCGTCAAAGTCGTCGAACCTTCGCTTCGCTACGCGTCTAGGACGCTCGTTCCCGTTCCCATTCCCATTGCCGATCTCTCCTTAGATTCGACGCCGCTTTCGATGTACGCGTTACTCGAGGAGCGCGATTCGCGCACGCGCGCTTACCTTTTTTCGACTTTGCTCCGATCTTCAGTCGGGACGGCCACGTAACGAAGGTGTTCGTTTCCTCCATAACCTGCAACAAATTACGCGTCGAATTAGTCCCGTCGGGATTCGCCGACGAAACGATGGCTCGCGCGCGATGTTCGTCGGACATTACCACGGTCATCGTCGTCGACAGGTGGTATCTCGATCGATGGTAGCGATCCTCCGCGAATCGTAGGCGAAACGACGCGAGAAAAAAAAAAGCGAATTCGGCTTGGAGATTTCACGAGTTGGCCACTCGCGTTTGCTCTGGAACGTTATCGCGAACGTTCAGGCAGGCGACATGATAGCCGCGCGCGATCTCTCTCTCGAGGACAACGGATGCGGTCGAACCGGCACGCCGCGACACTCCGCGAAAAGAATCTCGCGGAGACTCCTCCGGGTGGTGACTCGCGTACTTTCACTGACACGACTATCGAGAAACGCGCGGAACGTCCCGATCCGTTCGTTAACCGTTCACTTGGTCCGCTTCTCTCGTTCGATTTTCCGAGGCGACGAGACGCGAGATTTCACCGGGATATTCGATCGATCGACGATCTATCGGCTGGCAGGAATCGCGCGGTCGTACCGAGAGGGACTCGGCTCGTTCTCCGGATCGACCGCCGCCCGATCGAGTCAACGTTCGCGCGACTGCTTCGCCTCGGCGCGTATCGTTCGCGACTAGGCGATAACGCGGTATAAAACTGTAAGCCACTTTCACCGTGACAAGAGGCGGCGTGGCGTGGCGTGGCGTGGCGTGGCGCGACGCGACGCGACCCGGCGATCTCGTCGAGAGAACAGGCTTTCGAACAGCGCGCGTCGTCTTTCGTTTTACCGCCTCGAAATCGCTGCTACGACTGACTGACTAACAGCGGATAATGTAACGGGACGGCTCCCGGTGAACCGCCTCCCACTCGTTGCCGTTACCGCTCTATTCGTCTCCGTCTCCGTTCTTTTCCTACGCGCTCCTTCGTTCTCCCTCCACCGTCCTCCTCCGTTCGCGACGCGACCGAGAAACAACCGTGCGGACAGCACGCGGTCGGACGACGGCCACCGCACCGTCTCCCTCGTTTCCGTCTCTTCGTTCGTCTCTATACGGCTCGACGCGCGATTCGAGCAAAACAGGTAGACACGCGGTCGTATGCTCGAAACGTTTCGATATCGACGTCGTTCGGTACGAAACTCGGAGCAACGCGAGACAGCGGGACGTCTAACCACGCGCCAACGACTTGACCTGCTACGACGGACAGCGATTTCGATGAAAGTCCGAACAGCGTGGGCTACCCGAGAACGATCGGTCAGGTAAATTTGGTCGGCAGGTAGGGCCGTAAACGGTCGTTCGAACGGTACCGCTTTCCTTCGTTTACGACCTATTATCGAGTACGGATTTCCGCCAGCAGTTAACTTAGGAAAATCGGTCTTACTCCGGTCCTGTCGTTTCGCTCTTCGACGCGTCCGTTTCGAAAGTGCTCGGCATTTTCTCGGCTTTTTCTCGCTCACCGATAACGAACGGATCCTTCTCCGCGATTCTCGGATTATCCTTGGATCAGGGTTTGTTCGACAGCCACCGTTATTCGAAGCGTCCGTACGACGCAGCACGACGCAGCGATTCTTCGAGCCGTCACTTGCCAACCGGTATATCACGGCGGTGGGGATAAACCGAGTCCCGAGATCCAACGAGTCTCGCTAAATTTACGTGTCGCGGGTAACACGGTATTTCGGGAAACGCCGATTATTCGAGCGATGGTCGCGTTCCCGTTGTTCCTTGAGTGGCTCCTTTTCGACTCGAATACCCGGAAAATTCGCGAGCGCTCGAAACGACGTCGATACCGAGCCGTATCGTGTCCCGCGCGGAGCGTAACAGCTTTCCGTGTGGAAAGCGGGATTCCGAGGAGGAGAAGTAGGATCGAGCGCGCACCGTCGAGTCGCGTAAAGCCGATCTATAAATAATCGAGCCGTGTATTTCCAGGCCCCCCTTTACGCAACGCGTTCACGATAAGGATAAGCGCGAACGTTGCCATCGCGTTTGCCGGCGTGGCGCGAGCGCCGAACGGTTGCGTGTCCTTCTGTGCTACGCCGTTGCGCCAACCGCCACGCGATACGCGAAAACGAAAATCGATTGATCGATCGATCGAAGAAAAAACCGCCTACGGAACAACGACGACAAGAATCCACGCGTTTTCGTTAAACCCTGGAAATGTTGCCGCGTTACCCGATCACGCGATCAAACGGGCCGTGGAAAGTCGTGGAGAGTTGCGCAACCGAATTATCTCGGCGTGGACGTATTAATTGTAAAAGAGTGGCGCGCGGTCTAAGCGCGGATCGAGAGATCTACCGGTCGACGCGGACGGACCGATGGAACGCAACTTACGTTGTGAAAAAACGTGTCCGCTTCTTTTGGTACGTCATTGTCACCTGTAAACAAAAAGAAAAACAGAATGTATACGGTTAGAGTACAACGAACTCTACACCCTTTTCGCCTCCACCCGTCGACGCGTTCTTTCTCGATCGATAAACGACTCGCGAGTAGAATCGAAAGGTTCCCGTTGGTATTACGAGATCGGTTCGATCGGTGACATAAATACAAGACGAGCGGATATCGATGAAAATAATAGGTAGGTATAGCACCGCGAGCCGAGGATAACCGTAATTCCGTTTACAAACAGATGATCGAATTAAACGATGCGTCGATGACATTCGCGTATCGAGTATCGTTCGCGAAGACAACGGCTCACCTAGAAGCATCTGTTCCAATTTGCGGCGGTCAACGCGAAATCTCTCTTGGCGCAGCTCGTCCGGATTGCCGATGCCCAGCAGAGCCGCGATGTCTCGTAACTCCTCGCGGCTTTCGAACACCGATTTCCCGGAGACCGTGGTCACGGTACCCTCCGACGTTTCGGACATCGTCTCCGCCGCCCTCCTCTCGTTTTGTATCACCTCGTCGGGTCTCATCTCGTCCGAATTCTTCGACTACCGCGCTCCACCGTAGCCGCAACGATCTCCTTCCCTGCGGAAACAGACGCGCGTACCAACATTTACGGTTGCCTAACTTTTCGCTGGTTCTTACGCCGCGGCGTTCCTCCTTTCTCTAACCCCGTTCGAATCGGTTCTCGGTCCCCTTCCGGTTTTCCGGTTCCGTCTGTACGTCGCGAGGAACAGAGACGACGACTGGACGGTCCTCGTCGGCACCGAACACGCGAACGGATAAAAGGGGATGCCGTTGCGAGCGTAGCGTCCCGGCCGATTTCTCGGAATTCGAGCAGGATTTCGGAGAAGAGGCCCTCCGGATCGACCAATCGGAACGAAGCTAGCCCGACGACGCGACGGTTTTTCTTAACCCCCCGACGGACCGTCAGACGCTTCTATCCTCTACCTTTTCATCGTCCGTTTACCTGCTCCTCTCTCTTTCTCCTTTCGATCCACACCTTTACCAGCCCGAATATTAGCAAAAAATTGTTTTCGCCGACGCGTTTGCTCGCTCTCGTGTACGCGCCACGAGTTTACGTGACTCATGCCGCGTCGATTGCTTCCCTATCGAAACAATGCATTCGATCAACCGACCGGTATCCTCCACCGGGTCGCTACGAATTTTCGCGCCCGACCCTCGCTCCGTTTCGCGTCGAATCCACCTCGATTCGCGACAGCCCCGTTCGCTTTTCTTCTTCGCTTTTCTCCTCTCCGGCGCCCTCTTCTTTCCCTCCTTCGCTCCCTCCTTTTATTTTTCTATCCGGAAAAATAAAAATCTTCCGACGAATCGACCGCGTTCGTCGAACGTCTACCCGACGACGCGCCACCGAGACAAACAAACAAACAACGAACGACCGAGGGAACGCGACGTCTTCGAGAAACGAGGAAACCTTTATGCAACCTTTGCTCGAAAGGCGTAAACGAACGATTAAAACCGCGTATACGAACCTCCTCGAACGCTGTTTCTGTTCCGCGGTCGAATCGTTAACGAAGCACACAAATTTTTAATCGAAATAACGCGATAGCGAAAATTAACGAGGACGACGACGACGACGACGAGGTGATCAACGGGGAAGCGACGCGACGTCGACACAACTTTTCGTCACTCGCTTCCGATAACCGTTACCTTGACACCGGTCGCGAGATACTATTCGAAGGAGAGTCGGCGTCTTACCGTCCTCGTCCTTCGTATTTCCATTTCTTACACCGATTAATACCGATCGTTACCGACCGACGCCGAGCGGCCGTCGATCGGGGCCGCGTGCGGAAATCGCAGAAATTCCGACACCGCGCATCGAAATAGTTATCAACGATTTCGATTACTTTCTTTTTTTAAAAGAGCACGCCGTTCGCGTTTCTATTCGATAGATACGCGCGATCGTTAAACGAGCGGTGGTCGATCGAGTCGGTCGTTTCGCACGGACAAGATCGCGCGACGATCAGGCCCCGCGCCTCGATCGATTTAAAAGTCGACTGACGAACGGTCCATCGATCGAGACACGCTTGGCGGGTTGCCGCCGTTCGCCCGTACCCGTCTCTCGTCGCAAGCTTAAACACCCTTATCGGCTTCATTTTATTTCGATTTCCACTCTTTTTTTTCCTTTCAAGCTCCCCCCGTAACTTTCGCTCTCGATCTGCCTTTCTAACCGAGCGTCTATCCGCTTTACCCTCCGCGTCTCTTTCTTCCTTCGCTCCAGCCAAAAAACGAACGAAAAATGCGCGCACGTTATCGCGCGCGTATTTTCGCAGCCCCGTGCCGACGGAGGATTCGAACGCGATTCCGATAACAAGCAAAAGCAAGTGTTCGTAACGATCTTTGGGAAACGTTCGCCTCGACGCGCTTCGAGTTAAAGGCGCTCGCGGTAGTTGGACGGATTGCCGCGAGAGGGCAACGCATCGGCGCCCGTGGCGCCGACCAGAAAAATATCCTACTTGTCGCGTCGCGCGTTTTAACGTCGTCGCGAAACCTCCGATCGAGAATCGTCGAACATGAAAATCCGCGAATCAACGGATATCGACACCGGTGAATTTTCTCGCGAACGCGTGTGCTTTTAGAATTGAATTTACAGAAAAAAAAAAAAAAAAAAAAAAGACAGTGACCGCGCCGACGTAGCGCGATCGCCGTAACGAGCTTGACAAACGTCCACGAACACTGAACGATTCGTTCCGAGGAACGGTCGAATCGTCGAAAAATGCTTCAAACGTTACGAGAACGTTCCCAAAAGCGAAAAAAGTTGCTCGCACAAACGGTGAGGCGGAACTTTGAACCGCTCAAGATAGCCGATTTGAGGTTATGACAGGTAATACGGATCGTTTTTCTGTCTAGTAGCTAGGCGTTTCGAGCGTGGACGAGCTGCGACAAATTCTGGGCACCGACGTCGATGACGCGCAAAGGAAACGAGTGAAATCGATACCGGAGAGGTCGGAAAATGGCGCGAAAGACGCGAAAAACGACGCGGTCCCGACCGACGAGATCGTTTACAAAGACTCGTCGACGTTCCTGAAGGTAGGTTGACCGGTTCGCGCGACCCACTCTCGTTATTCGTCGCTTCGCGTATTTTTTAAAGGGAACTCAGTCGTCGAATCCGCACAACGATTACTGTCAACATTTCATCGACACGGGTCAACGACCGCAAAATTTCATCAGAGACGTGGGTTTGGCGGACAGATTCGAGGAATATCCGAAACTACGAGAACTGATCAAACTGAAGGACGACTTGATAGCGGAAACCGCCACGCCTCCCATGTATCTAAAGACGGACTTGCTCGCGTACAATTTGAAAGATTTGAACTGCAAGTTTGACGTTATACTGATAGAGCCTCCGTTGGAGGAGTATCAACGAACCTGCGGCGCCACGAACGTTCAGCTCTGGAATTGGGATCAGGTAAGTACCGAGAGGAAAATTCTCGCGAGAAGAAACGAGTCCCGAAGATAATAAAGCGAGACGAGCGACTCGGGTGGTTCGCAACGCGCGTATTAAAAACAACTTCGTAGATAATGGAATTAGATATCGGCGAAGTGGCAGCCAATCGAAGCTTCGTGTTTCTCTGGTGCGGCAGCAGCGACGGATTGGACATGGGTCGGTTTTGTCTTCGCAAATGGGGCTTTAGACGGTGCGAGGACATTTGTTGGATTCGTACCAACATCAACAATCCGGGACACAGCAAAAATCTGGACAGTAAAGCGGTTCTTCAGAGAACCAAGGAACACTGTTTGATGGGAATCAAAGGGACGGTTAGGCGATCGACGGACGGCGATTTCATTCACGCGAACGTCGATATCGATCTGATCATATCGGAGGAGCCCGAGTACGGTTCGATAGAGAAACCCGTCGAGATATTCCACATAATCGAGCATTTCTGTCTCGGCAGACGACGGTAAGGAAGAAGGCGAGAGTATACCCGCTAGAAACGACGACCTACCTTTCGTTGCGTTTTCTTCTCAGGTTGCACTTGTTCGGTCGCGACGGTACCATTCGACCTGGCTGGCTCACCGTTGGACCCGAATTAACCAACACCAACTTCAACGCGGACCTTTATACCGGTTACTTCGCCAATGGTCAGATCACCACCGGCTGCACCGAACGCATCGAAGCGCTCAGACCAAAGTCTCCGCCGCCGAAGGGAAAAGTTGCCGGTCGTGGTAGAGGCGGTTTCAATCGTGGACGAGGCAGAGGAAGGTAAAGTTCGTCGAGTATCGGCGAACGACCAGAGAACGCGATGCGACCAAAGCCCGATACAGATTTCCTCCAGAGAAATAGAGTAGACTTGTACCTCTGTATTGTACGGTATTTCCATTTTTACAAATTGTAACGTAGCGAACCGACGTCGTTTCGTCCGAGCGTTTCGATCGAATATCGAAACTATAGCTTCCGTGAACGATCGTGGCGCTCTAACTCTCTCGCGATTCTACGATTTATATCGTTCTTTAGCTTCGTTTAGTTTCCTTTCATAGTTTTATTTACTTTTCGTCCGACTTTGCGTGCCGTGTGTGAAGTTCGCGAAGCGAGACGAGACGCGCTACGATCGTTCGAAATAAACCGATCGTTCAGGAGATTGCTAAGAACGCGCGACGGGACGCCTTCGGGTCGCCCGCCAAATATTTTTTACTCCGATCGATTTGCCTTTGTCGCGTTAACGATTAACGATTAACGATTAACGATTAACGGTAACGACGTTCGAGAGATCGATGGAACAGTTTTGTACAATACTTGTCAACTTTCGACTAATTGCTTAATAACGATTATATAAAATATCTTAAGTATACGTACTCTTAAAGAAGCAAGCGCAATTATTTCGAAACGTTTGAGATCCGATCGTGTTACTTTTGTACTTTGTGTTTCGAGAAAGTGTTCGCATATTTCTATAAATACATCTTACAATAATTAACCGCATCTATAATTTCTATCCGACAACGCGCGGAAAGTTTGAAACTTGTTGGCCCCGGTTCGGCTTCCGGTAACTCGTGCGTCTTCTCGTTACTTCGATCGCGGATTCCCCAAACATTTTTCCAACGCGAATTTTCCTTCTCCTCTTTCTTCTTACTATTTTTTTCTATCTTTTCTTTCTCTATTCGCGATAGTTAGCGCTAATCGGCGATTACAACGAAGCGCGACGGTAACCGCGTTCACCGTCCGTATCGTACCGGGCAAACGAATTCGTTCCGCGACGAGAAAGACCTCTTAACGATAGGCGTACACGCGCGGAAACAACGACGAGAAAAGAAGAGTCGTTTCGATGTCCGAACGCGCAGCGATTCGGACAGCGCGGACAAACGAACGATACGAGATACGAATTCAACGTTTAAAATCGATATTGCTCGATAAGGATAAAAAAAAAAAACTATGTCGTCCCACGCGATAAAAAGCTTCGGTAAGAAAATATAAAATACCGCGTCCCGATAAATTAAAATCGAAAAGAAGATCACCCGGCAAGGTTCGTCGAGCACACGTCGAAACGCGTTCAAGAATCGTTCGTTTTGTTTCTGCGATTTCGTCTTTCGACGAAAAATAACGTGGTCGCGTATACGACGAAAGGCGATAAAAGTATAGCGAACGATAAAAATATCCGAGTTCGAGGAGGGCAGAAAGTAAGGGAAGCGAACAAGAGAAAAAGATGAAGGAAACGCGAAGGGCGCGGCGCAACGGCTAAAGGGAATAAGGATACGCGTCGCGTGTGGCGATGAACTGGCAGGCATAGACAGAGTTGCTCGTGATCGAGCGATGCGTTGCAGTCAGGCGGGAGCGTTCTTGAGAAGAGAGCTTAGCTCGGATCGATCCTCGCTCGTCGTACCAGTCTAGTTTTCAAAGTCACAAATACGTCGACTCCCCTGTAAGCAGAGTCAGCGTCAGTCACGTAAACATTTCATCGGCGCGCGTTCATTACAGCGAAACAAATGTATAAAGAGCAACAGAAGAAAGAAGAAAGAAGAAAAATGAAAGGAAAAAGAAAATAATCGTCTGCGACGAATCCACGAAAGAGATGCATACCTGTGATAATAAATTTAAATTGCTGCGATTGCGATTGCGTTTGCGACTGCGACTGACACTGTTCTTGCCGTTCCATCTTTTGTACTCTATACACGGTGTTTCCTAGCGTATTTCGTTGGAACAAACAAAAGAATCATCGTTAAAGCGAAAAGAAAATGGAACGGAGAAACATAGAAAGGTGAAAATTAATCGATATGGAGGAAAAAAGGACGGCGAACGAGTTTGGAGAGGACAAAATTCTGACGGTTACGCCTGTTCGTTCATGTACAGTATAACGATATCACCGAGAAAATAACGCATCTTATTTATATATTTGAACATTCCGCATTGAATCATATAAAAGTTCATTTTAATAGGTGTCGCTTATAAAACGGTATTCGTGGGCTTCGTACGAGAAAAAATACGTTCGAGAAGCGCGTACGTCGCGGCGCCGAATAACGACATATCGTACACGCGTGTGCAGCAACCGTTGTTGCATCGACCAGTAAAAAAATGATAACGTATTTAGTAAATTTATCCTCTTCTTTCCTCGCCCGTTACTTCTCAACGGGTGAAATATCGAGACATCCTAACAGTTGTCCGGCGATTCAACCGTACGAGCGATTTTAATAGTTTCGAGGGAGGTAAATTTACTAATCCGTTCGACGTAACCGAAAATTCGTTATTTCGACTCGACGCGAGTAAAGTTTCGTTCGCTTTCTTCCACCTTTCCTCGCTCGCTCTCTCTCTCTCTCTCTCTCTTCCTTTCTCTTTCTCCCGTTCTTCGGTCAGACCTCGTTTCGACGACGAGACGCAAGAACGCGTTAACAATGATTTTCTTTTTTCGAGGTAAACGCGAATCCGCGCACGCGATCATTTCGTCTGTTCGTCGGTTATCGAACGACCACGCGTATTCTGGACAATCTTTTCGGAATTTTCACCGACTCGTGGAAGTATTCGAAAGATACGAAACGCGAAGCGTCAAACGGTATTCGAATCGTTGTTTTTCCTTCGTTTCTTGAGGCAAAGAAAGAAAGAAAGAGAGGGGGTAGGGGAGACAGAAGGAAACGCGGATGAAATCGAGTTATCACGATGTAGAAATTACGCGTTAAAAAAGGACGGCGTCAGAAACCATACTGTTTTTTCTACTTCTCCAACCCCTACACAGCTCCACCGTCACAGTCTCTACATTATTTCGACGCTTTTCATCCGAAAAGAACCTCTAGGAAAAAATATACTTGTACGAATATCGAGCAATTCGACTAACAGATTAATTTGCGCCGACGTATTTACGAAATTGTCGCTGAAGATACGAGCGCAAAGTGAAACGTTTCTTCGAAATCCAACCCGTAGTTCACCGCTTTGCTTTTCGAATCGAGTTCGCGGAAGAAAACGCGCGCAGAGTATCGCGACGAGATCGACCGCGCGCGAGTCGAATCGTACGGAATCGACGACTCTCTTTTTCTTCGTCACGTTTTATGGTTTTTCATCGAATTTCCTCGAGTAAACGATCCTTTGGGAATCGTACGCGTTGCGAAAAAGCGTGTCGATTTTCATAGAAAAATATATCTAAAGCTACGCGGCGATTCGTGTTCGACGAATCGTTCGTGCATCGTCTCGATCGTTGAAAAAGAAATTGAACGCAAAGTTAAACGATAAATGTCACCGGTTATCGAACGAAGGATAAGTAGCGAAATTCTCATTCTCCTTCTAAACGGCGTCTCGTATTATCATCGTCGTTACCAATATCGTTATCGCTATAATTATTATCGTTACAGTTATCCTTTCTTGCCATTTCTGTCCTTGTCGCTGACGCTGTTTTATCTTCTCGTTATATTTCTTCTTTCCGTCGCTCCTCCTCCGCTTCCGCCTCCTCCTCTTGCTGATCCTCCTCCTCTTCTTACTGTTATTGACTTATAATTTATTAACGTTACGAAAATAGTCTTGCCATTTCTTACAGCATTATTTCATCTGGATCCGTAATGTATGCAAGCGCATCACCCTCGTCAGCTCACGGAGCAACGCGAACATTCCTTCGAAGCATCGGTCAGCGTTTACGAACTCGACTAAACTTTCGCGTTGTTAGGAAAAGACCCACCGATCGACGCGACGAGAAAGGACGTACGCGATTCGCGTGGTTAATCGCGTGGTTAATCGCGTGGTTAACGAAGCCGAGCGTTTTATCGCGGTCGAACGTACGGTGCCGTGCCGTGCTGTTAAGAAAATTTACAAGCTCGTCGATGATGAGTATATAAAAACATTGTCTATGAAAAATATCGATTCTGCTAACACTATGGGACGCAAATTTTCATAAAAGAAGCGCGAAACTTTTCGATATATCCCGACACGATCGGTCGAACGGAAGAAAAGGGTAGTCGTCGAAAAAGGAAGCTAATCGAATAAGAGAGCGCAGCACTCGCGAGGAAGAGAAGAGAAACGCATGGATCATCGAACGGGATAAGAAAGATAGTCGAGTTTGTAACGTTCGTAGGAAGGAGCGATGTACAGGGACGATCGCGATCGGCGATGCGCTCACAAAACATCTATCATTCCTCCGTCCGAGAGAAGGCGGTATCGGCCAACGCGCTGGTCCATGTCCACTAAGGGGGTGAACAGACACACAGAGACGCAATCAGTCAATAATCGTGCGTGCAAAATACCTATTTACGTGTACGTATACATATGTACTTATATACACGGGACAATTAACGGGTATATACGCGTACGGAGGTGCGCGCGCGCGTGCGTGTATGTCGTGTGTGCGTGTGTATGTGCTTCAACTTTCCAACTAAAGAGGATGCTACGATAAAGGGAAAACCGGGGGGGGCTTCGTCTAAACACGTTTTCCTTCCCTTTCTTCTTCTTCTTTCTCCTCTTCTTCTACTTCTTCTTTTTCCTCTTCCTCCTCTCCTACGTTTACCACGTTTTCTTACTTCCTTTTAACGCTTAAACGGCTCATACCACGCGAAATTATCTTTACGCTTTCTCCAATCGAGTTCGAAATGTCTCGTTTGTCCAACCGTTTAAGCGTTAACCAAGTACAATTTTGATTAACGATATTCGAAAGTCCGCGAAACGCGTGTTCGTTCGCGAAGACGATTCGACGCTCGTACCCTCGCCGCGTGAAATATTCTTTCGGAGATGAAATAGGTACACGTTACGAGAGGCACCGCGCAAGTACCATTTACGTTCATGCATGCGAAAAAGCAATCGGAAATAACGTCGACTAATCGTATCGTTGTATACCTTAATAGGCAGAAGTAAACGTTTCGAGGAGCGCGACGAATATTTCACACCCACCAACATATTTTCTAAACGGAAAAAGAATAAGCGTGCGAGATAGCGAGTTTCTACGTGGACTCAAATAAAAAGCTATTCTACCGATTATGCGATATACTAACACTTTGACGTGGTTCTTTCGTTGTCTTTCGTTCAATAACATTTTATTCTTTTTATTTAACCTGCATCCGAGCAATAAGCTCCTAATCGTTACGTGAATTAGCTTATTAATTATAAGCGCCAGAAATTTTATCGAATCTCAGATCGTCAAAATGTTAGGTTATCGGGAACGCGTTCCGACCGGATATCGATTTTCGATCGAGCCGAATCAAATTGAAGATAATCGGTCGAAAGCGTTGCAAACGATGTATTCGTTTATTTGCTAAGGAACAGCGGACAGGAAAGAAAGACACAGGTAAACCCTGTAGTAAATCAGCACCAGATACAAGGATATGGAAGTGAACAGTTTACGGATCACGAGAGACTCGGAAGATGTAAGCATAAGATACCAAAAACACACTACTTTCAAAATGTAATGCACGTATAATATTCTCCTTAAAATATTTCTTACAGGAATATGTTTTATAATATACGGGTACATTTAAAAATCGCTAACATTTTATTGGCGGTGATGATGATGATGATGATAATGATAATAGTAATAATAATAATTAATAATAATAATATTAATAATTAATAATAATAATAATAATAATAATAATAATGAGAAGAACAGTAATAATGAAGATGGCGCTGATGATCACGCTTATGGTGATGATAATAATAATAATAATATAGAATAACAATAATAATAATAATAATAGCAATAGCAGTAGAGGTTGAAGATGATAATGATTATATGACGACAACGATGACAGTGCATAATGATGATAATATAATAATAATAATAATAATAATAATAATAATAAATAATTGATAATTAATAATACGAAGAAGAACGAGAATAAGGAGATAACAACGATACGGTTAATAATTATAAATATAATAGTATCACAAAATGGCCGTTACACGATACGAAATAGAGATGCAATGCACGAATTTCACAGAGTTTTCAGACATTACGAATATCCGATTACTACAACATGCAATTGTGTAAAAAAACTAGAATAGAATTAAAACGTGTCAGGGCTTTGATATTCGTTATTTTACGTTTTTGGATGCCTGTTTTATAAACAATTGTCAGATCGTTATAATCTTTGTATTTTCGTCAAACACTCGTTAAAATTAGAAAAGTGAGACAATTTAAAAAGGAACTTATCGATAACCGATAGCTAAGAAAAAAAAAATTAAAAAATCTGAACATCTATTCCCTGTACATGAAAAGTTGCCCAATTATTACCGCGACAAATTTTTACAACGGTATTTACAAAATTACTACGTACGAAGATATTGATCTTCGTTACGCCTAACAACTTTAGCAACATTTATACGAAGTCGATCGTAATTAAGGTTTCTTATTGTTTGGAACTTTGTATCTCTGTCACGCTTCCTCGTCAACAAAATTCTAAATAATAATAATAATAACAATCACACTAGACGCGATAAACTATTCGTAGTCTTTCTGCTTTGTCGTTACACGCAATCTAAAAGTCTAGGAATTTTCTACGACGATCACGCAATCAAAATTGAACAAATGTATCACACGGTCGAACGCGCGCAGATCATTCAAAGATAACTGAATTTCAATGTTTCGGCAGATAATAATAAATTAATTTATAGGTTCTACCTTCGTTGTAGAATCGAAAACCGCAACGAGAACGCCGTTTAAAGAACTCTCCAAGCCATCAAAGATTAACGAATATACAAAAGAATGAAAAAAAAAAAAGAAAGAAAAAAGAAAAAAAAAATGACGAAATATTCCAGGTTTAAGGTACATTTATTTACCGATGAAACGCGTTTACCGACACGTGCAAATCGAACTGGAGAGGAAAGTCTAGCAACCGAACGCAAAACGAATCTGCGCGTAAACGAAAACGGAAGCGTACAGCTTCCGAGAAAACTATAAAAAAGAAAGAAGAAACTTTGATCGCGTTTGAACGACAGCCTTGAACCGTATCATAATTTACTTATCAATAGTTTGTAGGTACTTAACGATATGCGCGTTTACTTTGTAAAAATATCCACATATTTCCGTAACAAACTAAATTAAGATCGTAGAAATTGTTTAAAACGATAAAAGACGCGGCAGGACCGACGCCGTATCGACCAAGTTTTTCGAATTATCGATCGATGCTGGTTGCAAGCTATTTAACTTGTTCAAATTATCACGACATTATCGTAACGTGTATTTTCAGCCCGATAAAGGATACTTTAATCGATACGCGAGCAACGATCCAACAATTACGGAAAAGAAGAAGCGAACACGCGCAAAATATCAGTTTTAAGACCGCTCCTTTAAAACTGAATTTTACGGTATCGTTCCATTCGTTTCCACCCACGTTCGATATCAATTTTACACATTTAACAAATAGATGACGAACATATGAAAAATAATAACAACAACGTACGACTTTGTAACGAATTTTCACGCGTATCATCGCCTTCTATCGGAGAAAATGAACAATTCGTTTGCGTATTAATGCATCTTCAACGGTTATCTAATGAAATCGTGATAATTTACTTTATGGGATACGCGATAGCTTAGTTGAAATTAAATACACCTTGACATCTGTAGAAAAAAATCGTGCTTACTACATATCAAGGAATAAACGTTTAGAAAAATTGCACAGCCTGTTAACATTTAACATATTCCTATTTACGAATATCGAGAGAATGAAATATTTTTTTCTGTACACGCGTAAACATATTATCGTACAAGCATTCTAACGCCGCTACTAACGCGTCCACTCGAACATATACGAATATAGTTTCCGTTACTTCAAAGAACGTGTACGATCACAGGATCTAAGGCAATCGGTATACGCTTAACTCGTCCCTTCTCTCCTTAATGCCACAAACAAAGAATATACTTGTACAACGAGCAGAAACATAACGTAAAAACTGATGCGAATATAATAAATTGTCGCGTTTCTTGTCCTCGTATTTCACGTACTGGTCAATGAACCTTTACAAATCGGTTCCGTTACACCATTTTAAAATAAATACTAGTCTCGTACATGGTACACCGTTACGCAGTCGTTTGAAAATTCTCTTGCTCGACGTTAAATTCACCTACTACGACGATTAATAATAATAATAATAATAATAATAATAATAATAATAATATTAATAATAATAATGATGGTTATGGTGAGGATGATGACGATGACGATGATGTTAATAATAATAATAATAATAATAATAATAATAACAATAATAAACAGTCACCGAGACAAAATACTCGAAACAGTCGAACGAAAATGTATAGAACGTACAGAAGAAACGTAATATAGATACGCGTTTCCTAATCGCTTTTAAATAAAAATCATAAATGATCGAATACTGGAACATCGTATTTTACAAAATGGTGCACGCTACGAGAGGAAAAAAGAACAGGAAACACGACACTCCGCTCTGCAATTTCTTTCGTTCGAAAATTCCAATGGAATCTTACATGTAATGTCTGTAACTTCCGTTTTTCAAAAATCGATCTGATCTTCCCGATTAATAGAACTAACATCGAAATTAAAAGCGATCCTTCGAAATTCTTCGGGGAAAAATATCGTTCTTTCGAATGTTTTCTTTCAAAATCTATCCCTAGTGCCGATTTTTCAAAATAAACCGATTAATCGTCGAATACGTTATTTAAATATACCAAACGATAAAAATGAAAATCGATGCGTTTCAACTAATCGAATGCTGTGGATTCATGCTGGCATAACAAAGAAAAGCTAATAGTAGAAAACGTTCTCGCGTAAAAGTTGTAAAGCTTGAATGCCAGTTCAGAGAACTCAACTGTTAAGTACAAAATACGATCAAATATATTACGTGTCTAACGTGGCTGAACGTACGAGAGTCGAAGAACGTTTCACATTGCTAGTACTCTGTCGATGACTATTTCTACTTTTATCCCCACGCGAGAGTAAACCCTTTGCAGTTTCTCTGAGACTAGCTCTTTGGTGGATATTAACGTGTGTACGGCTACTGCTGTGTGTAAGAGGATGGTGATTCACCACCAGAGATGCAGAGGACTCACCAGATTCCCCGTCCTCGTCTCCCGTTGTATCTCCGGTCGTGTCGCATTCGCTGCTATCCGCTTCGCTCGACTCGCTAGGGCTCTCTTGTCCTCCCATTCCTATCTGTACACCCGTTTGCATTTCTCCCGTTCTATTCGTCGTCGCTGATACAGTTTGCGCTATATTACCACCCATTTGATGCATAAATAAACTAACCTGAAATATTCGATATATACGCGAATAAAATAACCGTTCGATCGCCGAGGTCAAATGTATTTTAGATGTTGTTAACGATAGAAATTAGAAAATAGAGACTTACCCTGAAATCTGCGCTGTACGCTTTGTGATGTTTGTCCTTGTGCGCGTCGTCTAAACCCCATTTATCTATGCTTAAAACAAGAGTAGGTGGCATGGATCCGAGACTAGCTAGCGACCCAGCTCTGGGTTTCATGTGCGACATAACCATGGGTAATTCCATCGTTGTACCGTCGCAACTCAATGCCCTCGTAGAACGTTCGACCGGTAACTCTCCGTTATCGTTCTCCGACGTTAAGTAATCTCGCACGAAAAACGTATTGAACCAAAAATGAAACAACTTCTCCTGCGTATAAAGCAAAACAATCGCGGTTAATTACGTCGCGATATATCTCGTTAATTCGCTGCTTTACCCTTCAACCAGGACAAATACCTTTCGTTTCATTTTTGGTCTATTAAAGAAATCGACTCGTATATCCCCCGTCAACGCTATACAGTGCTTCAACGGGATGCTAACGTTCTGCATTCCTTTCCGTACTTCCACTATGTCGGAGCTAAATATCTTTTTCTTCGATTCCGATATAATACACTCCAAATCTAAAACGAAAAATAAGAAAAAAAACTGCATATAATCGTATTTTGCATTCGATCCTCTTTCAAAATCTTTCGTTTAGCGATTACTCTTACATCCTTGACCTCCGTGAAAAATGGGTGCTGGATCCAGTTGTATTTTTCGTAATAATAATGTAACTGGTTGATAATTCAATCCTTCTTGCACGAGAGTAGCATAATAATCTACGTACCTCCTCTGAGAAGGTATTGTTACCCCCTTCCTAAACAATGAATAACGTCAGCAAAGAACGACATTTAATCAAAAGTATAACTATCCCTACGAAATCGAATATAATTAATTATATAGTTACTCGTCATTATAATTACCTATCGTGTGTCCTTTTAGTTCCATAGAAGTTAAGGGCTTCTGTGGCAGTGAGAAATTGTTTAATGTGAAGAAGGTAGCAGCAAACCATTACGCCCGTTCGACCTTTACCCGCTTTACAATGGACTACCGCTACGTTCTTTTTATGCTGCGAAAGCCATTCGTGCACGTCCTCGCAGAATGGCTTGATCTGATTCAACATCGGTGGATTATGATCGTCGAACGCGTACGTAGCTACCCTCTGCTTAAACTTCTTAAAATCATAAGATCTTTCGGAACATCTGTAACGCAACGTATCGTTAACGTTATTCTACTATTGTAATTCTTTAGCTTATAAGTACTTACAGATTGTAAATTTTATAGTGATCTTTGTGTTTGGATTCCAACAATCTAACGACGTCGTCTATGTGATTCCTATATACTCCTTCCAACTTCTCTGCTGGAAAACCCATTGCTATCAAATCATCCCTTATATCTGTTATCGATACACCACTATTAAGGAATACATTAACAGAGTTGTTCGCTAAGAAAATTTTTCACCCTACTCGATCTATAAATTTAATAATTACGGCGAAAGGATACATGTGAGATCAAGGTCAAAACCGTCCTCCGTAAATCGTTTACGACGTTTGCTTACGAGCCCCTTAATACGGTTAGTCATCTTCATATTACTGATAGTGTTGGCCATGCTCGGCTGACTAAATTTCAAATTTTCTGCTTCGGCTCCAATGATTTCAGTTTCCTCTTCTTCTTCGTCGTACCTCTCCTCTGTTTCCTGTTTTTCACACAATTTTTTTGTCTAAACAAACAAATTATTCCATTATCTGTTAGCGAAACTTTTGCATCCTCCCTTAAACATAAATCGACGCACCTGTGGCCTATAAGCCGAGACGTCTCGAGAGCCCAGTTCTGGTCCTCTTTGTTCCTCCAGACAAACATGGAGGGGTGTTACCGACGCCGAAATATGCTCTGAGATTTTATTATTCAACCTGCTGCCTGTAGGTCTCCTGCAGGAAAAGCATATACCCATTAATTCCCAGAGCATGTGTCCTTTCTATTATCCAGCTCATGGAGTTTTTTTTAATCTTCTTTTGCTACGGTATACCACGTGATTATAATTCGATAATAAAGTCACTGTTACCATTGCCGGTTCGACATGACTATTAGTACGTAACTTGCACAAACGTAAAATTTGATCAAATTCACGCACAACACGATTTAAAAACAAACATTGTACAAGACTTCCGTGTAATTGTTCGATAACCATAAACTTCTTTTTCCAAGTTCCAAAAACACGAACTAAAAAAACGTGTATCACGATTTTTCAACAAGTTTTTGGCGCAAAGAATGTTGGTAATAAAATGTCAGGATTACCCGTCACCTTTACTACAAAAAATTTATAAAAACCTGAACATGGATCACCGACTACAACTTAGACGACAGATATATATATATATATGTATATATATATATATATATACACATGTATTTTACTCATATTTTTAATAACGAGTATTTAAAAATACGTTTTATACAGGCACTGGCAAGCGATAGAAAAATCACGGATAAAAAGGAAAAAAAAAAATACAAATAAACCTACGTTCCAATTTCAATATAAATGTTAAAACATAAAATCGTTAAGAACATGTTCATGTGAATACTGTAAAATTAATCTTTGTATCGTTCCACTATAAAATCAGAGGTATAAATTGTATTCGAATTTGTACAATTACGATCACCTCTTATATTCTACCATAAATCATATATACACGAAAAAGCAGAAAAGACAAAACGGCGCTTGATACACTAAAGAAAGAAAAAAATAAAATAAAGAAAAAAAAAGAAACGACGATCTTTCGTGATTAACGTTCGTTTGGTTACGAGTTCGTTATCGAAAGAATATTACTCGCAAGAAAACGCCGTGTCGAAGCGTCGACGGAAAAGTTAGGTTAAGCATCATTCGCGATACATCACAGAGGCCACTTAACATCGCGGTACATTTTCATGCCAGTTTCACTAAATACATCGTTCAATTTCTCCTTAATTGAAAGTTCACATATTATTTACGAAGAATTTGCGCGAAATTTTGGAGAAGTCATTCAAGGTACCACTCTCTTCTTGAAAAGTAAAAAACCAATCTTGCTCTTGTATATAACGTAAAATTCGGTCCAATCCTTCCGGAACATGTTCAACCGCGGTCTAGCGGCACTCCCAGTTACGGTGAATTTCTAAGAAATAACGTTAACGTATACAAAAGTTTCCGAAGATCCATCTAATTCGTTAGTCTAGTTTCCTTGCAGCTGACAAGCGATGTTTAATCACCCCAAACAAGGTGTAAACTTTCATTTAAAAGACTTCATTCACAGGAGGATCACGTTTTGATACAACAACTGTGTCATCGTGTCAAAGCAGTAGCGCACAAACTTGATTCACGTTCTGGTACCGAAGATACAGTGGTTTTTAGATATGTAACTTATGCAGATGCATTGAACGCACATATTTATGTGCATACGCTCGCGAGGAACTCGCAAACTTTACGTTACATCCTCGCTTTGCCAACACAGGTAGCACACGCACACATGACACGAACACCCACCACCAATGCTAAGATCAGGCACCGCGGGTGTTGCGGAACGGCCGTCCACGCTACGATCCAACCATCACGATCACGATGGTAGACAAAATATTACGGACAATCGTGCCGGGATCCGATCGTTGCCATCGTACTTTTTTCAAGCGTCCGCTTTCGTATCCTTGTTAAACCATCGGTAGAATAAAACTGATTAAAAGAATAAATAATCAGTTACGATTGATTAGCGGACCGAAGTATTTTCTTGTAATATCCATTTTAAACACAGTTTATGTCTGGTATGAAATCGAAAATCTGCAGCTACCTTTGTCACTAGGAGCGCCATTCACAATGACGCGTTTGATCGCGCCTGATTGCGATTTTTCGTTGCCTGGCTGTGCCTGTTATTTATCCTCGCCTGTTCTCGATGTGCACCGCCGATTTTAAGACCGTAGATTACCGGTCAAAAAAGAAGCAAAGGAAAGGGTAGAAACTCACAGAGACTTTGCGCTCCTAGAAGTTTCATTCCCGGAAACTTTCGTTGCTGTGCGTTGCTCACGGAGATACTCTGTTAGTATTGTTTTCTTTGCGCATGCGCCTTCCATTTTTCCCCATATTTTTCCATCCTTTATTCTTACCAAATATTCGCGCCAAATCATAAAGATTAAAATTTCTATTCTACACGATTAATGTATCATCTTTAACCTTATAATTGAACATTTCTAAGGATTCTTATTTTAATACTCGTTTATTAATCAGACATTTTTTTATTCGAACTGTTTCTTTTTTTTTGTCAAATGAAAATTAACGTACATTAAGGACGAAGTAAAGTCATATCGATGGTTTATATTCAACGCTGTTGAATGATCCTTTGTCCTAGCATTCATACACATTTTATATGACACGTTATATTTCATAACGTACAAGCGATAAACGTTATTTTAAATCTCTTATAGTAGTCGGTAAAATTAGTTACATCTTCGATCGTTGAATTACCGTATTTCTGTATATACAATTGGAAAGCCATGGTTTTCGATAAAACTCGAGTATACATTGTACGTACACGTTATTAAATTTTCTGCACAAATCGATGTATTGAATCTTTAAATTTTACAATTACGCTATTTTTCTCTTGATCTTGTTTTTGAATTGGTTACAAGTGTACAACTAGCGATGACATTCGAAATATTACTTCGTTTACTAATAACAAGTACGAATAGTTATTCAGAAATTTGTACGTACAGATGTAACGATAACATGATACAATTTACATATCGTTAAGGTACATTGAATACTTTTTATGACGCAATCTATTAAAATATATAAAATATCTGCGTATATACGTGAATTTAACTTAGTAAAAATTGACAGGATTACGAATTTCCAGTATAAAATATTTCATCTGTTGATCGGTAAAAAAAAAGATTTTATAAATCATAGCGGCGAAACATAAGTATTGGAAAGTTTTCTTCGAATCAAATCAAATTTATCAAGTTAGATTAAACGAAATTATTACCTCTTACAAGCTTTCGTTAATATCATAAATAGCAGTAAACGTATGTACTCCGTGATCATTGTAATATCAGTCGTTACAAAAATTTTCTTCTGTTCGTGGATAAACGATATAATTTTATAGTATACGCACAACATATTTGTATATTTACATACACATTGCATACGTAAAAGAACTGCTTTACCTCGCAAAAAGCAAGATTCTTCTTTAATAATTCACATTACGATGGACGCTGTGTACCAATGTTGCATTAATGTTGATATTGCTAAATTCGTCAAATTTTTTCTCTTATTCGTAGTTGAGGCACTTAAGCTTAGAGTGCATTTTGGGAATTGGAGAAAAGCAACTAAACGAGAGTCATTATCTACAACTTCCTATATAGAAAGGGTAACGATGACGATTAGTTAATTTGTTTGTAAGTAGAGTTTCGGAAAAAATTTCGAAACCAAAGCGTATTCTGTACAGTGTACAGAAAGAGTGAACATCTACAGCATCAAGTTGCCAAGTTCTTGACGTACACCCGATCCACCATATATT